>NC_134398.1:23772430-24141110 GCF_050003625.1 Haematobia irritans
ATTTAATTTCTATAGTAAATTTCGTTGAAATTTAATTTCTGTAGCACATTTCTTCGAAATTTAGTTTTTATAGTAAATTTCGACGAAATGTTATCTCTATAGTAAATTTCGTCGAAATGTTATCTCTATAGTAAATTTCGTCGAAATTTAATTTCTGTAGTAAATTTCGTCGAAATTTAATTTCTATAGTAAATTTCGTCGAAATTTAATTTCTATAGTAAATTTCGTCGAAATTTAATTTCTATAGTAAATTTCGTCGAAATTTAATTTTTATAGAAAATTTCGTCGAAATTTAATTTTTGTAGCAAATTTCTTCGAAATTCAGTTTTTATAGTAAATTTCGACGAAATGTTATCTCTATAGTAAATTTCGTCGAAATTTAATTTCTGTAGTAAATTTCGTCGAAATTTAATTTCTACAGTAAATTCCGTCGAAATTTAATTTCTATAGTAAATTTCGTCGAAATTTTATTTCTATAGTAAATTTCGTCGAAATTTAATTTCTAAGTAAATTTCGTCGAAATTTAATTTCTATAGTAAATTTCGTCGAAATTTAATTTCTATAGCAAATTTCGTCGAAAGTTAATTTCTGTAGTATATTTCCTCAACGTTTAATTTCTATAGTAAATTTCGTCGAAATTTAATTTCTAGAGTAAATTTCGTCGAAATTTTATTTCTATAGTAAATTTCGTCGAAATTTAATTTCTAAGTAAATTTCGTCGAAAATTAATTTCTATAGTAAATTTCGTCGAAATTTAATTTTTATAGTTAATTTCGATAAATTTAATTTCTATGGTAAATTTCTTTAAAATTTAATTTTTATAATAATTTTCGTCGAAATTTAATTTCTACACTGAAAAAAAATTTTACGTGATATTTAAGATTACACAACCTAAAGTTCAAGATGCGAAATTTACAAAATATTAAGGACAAATTACTTTATAATAATGAAATTTTAATTAAAATAAACTTTATAATCTTTGCTTCAAAATTTTTTTCATTAAATTTAGGACACAAATTTTGTAAATTTGCGTTCCTCCGCTAAAGTCGCAACATATTTTTGATTTAAAGAAATTGTCTTTAAATTAACTGAAATATTACAACTTTAGATTTAACTTAAAAAGGCATTCAAATATAAGTTAGGTCTTATTTTGAGGATTAAGCGTCTTTGGTTTAAAGTTTTTTTTTTTTTTTTTGGAATTAAGAAAACATTTTTTACTTTGAAGTATCCGTTATAATTTGGACATTTATTTGTACGTGAGTACCTTCATTAATAAACCGCGAAAAGAAAATGAAAATTTGATCAAGGAGATATGTATCCTAATTTTAATTTAATTGGTCCTAGATTTAAAGCCAGATAGGTCACTAAAAAAATGTCTTTATTTTAAAGAAGCCGCATCTTTGGCTCGGAATCAACACCAAAATCCTTAAGGGAAGATCAAAATGTTTGGATCCAAGTAAATTTTTTTAGTGTATGGTAAATTTCGCCGAAATTTAATACCCATAGTAAATTTTGTTGAAATTTAATTTCTTAGTAAATTTCGTCGAAATTTAATTTCTGTAGTAAATTTCATCGAATTTTAATTTTAATAGCATATTTCGTCGAAATTTGATCTCTATAACAAATTTTGTCGAAATTTAATTTCTTTAAAAAATTTCCTCGAAATTTAATTTCTATAGTAAATTTCGTCGAAATTTATTATTTTTATAGTAAATTTCTTCGACATTTAATTTCTGTGGCAAATTTCGTCGAAATTTAATTTCTACAGTAAATTTCGTCGAATTTTAATGTCTATATTAAATTTCGTCGAAATTCAATTTCTGTAGCAAATTTCGTCGAAATTTAATTTCTTTAGTGAATATCTTCGAAATTTAGTCCCTATAGTAAATTTTGTCAAAATTTAATTTCTATAGGAAATTTCGTCGAAATTTAATTTCTATAGTGAATTTCGTCGAAATTTAATTTCTATAGTTAATATCATCGAAATTTAATTTCTGTAGTAAATTTCGTCACAATTTAATTTTTATAGTGAATTTGGTCTAAATTTAATTTCTATAGTGAATTTCGTCGAAATTTAATTTCTATAGTAAATTTCGACGAAATTTTATCTCTATACTAAATTTCGTCAAAATGTGATTTCTATAGTAAATTTCGTTGAAATTTAATTTCTATTGTAAACTTTGTCGAAATTTAATTTCTATAGTAGATTTCTTCGAAATTTAGTTTTTATTGTATATTTCGTTGAAATTTAATTTCTTTAGTAAATTTCTTTGAAATTTAGTTTTTATAGTGAATTTCGTCGAAATTTAATTTCTATAGTAAATTTCGACAAAATTTTATCTCTATAGTAAGTTTCGTTGAAATTTAATTTCTTTAGTAAATTTCTTTGAAATTTAGTTTTTATAGTGAATTTCGTCGAAATTTAATTTCTATAGTCAATTTCGACAAAATTTTATCTCTATAGTAAGTTTCGTCGAAATTTAATTTCTATAGTAAATTTCTTCGAAATTTAATTTCTTAAATAAATTTCGTCGAAATTAAATTTTTTTTTAGTAAATTTCGTCGAAATTTAATTTCTATAGTCAATTTCGACGGAATTTTATCTCTATAGTAAATTCTGTCGAAATTTAATTTCTTTAGTAAATTTCTTCGAAATTTAATTTTTATAGTAAATTTCGTCGAAATTTAATTTCTATAGTAAATTTCTTCGAAATTTAATTTCTTAAATAAATTTCGTCGAAATTTAAAATCTATAGTAAATTTCGTCGAAATTTAATTTCTATAGTAAATTCGATAAGAATTTTAATGTCTATATTAAATTTCGTCGAAATTCAATTTCTGTGGCAAATTTCGTCGAAATTTAATTTCTTTAGTGAATTTCTTCGAAATTTAGTCCCTATCGTAAATTTCGTCAAAATTTAATTTCTATAGTAAATTTCGTCGAAATTTAATTTCTATATTAAATTTAGTCGAAATTTAATTTCTATATTAAATTTCATCGAAATTTAATCTCTATAGTAAATTTCGTCGAAATTTTATTTCTTTAGTAAATTTCGTCGAAATTTAATGTTTATTGTATACTTCGTCGAAATTAAATTTCTATAGTAAATTTCATCGAATTTTAATTTCTATAGTAAATTTCATCGAATTTTAATTTCTATAGTAAATTTCGTCGAAATTTAATTTCTATGTAAATTTTGACGAAATTTAATTTCAATAGTAAATTTAATTGAATTTCAATTTCTATAGTAAATTTCACGGAATTTTAATTTCTATAGTAAATTTCATGGAATTTAAATTTCTATAGTAAATTTCGTCGAACATTAATTTTTATGTAGTAAATTTCGATAGTAAACTTTCTCGAGATTTAGTCTCTATATAAATTTTATCGTTTTTGGTTTTTTTTTTAACAAAAAAATATTTTTTTAATCACAAAATTAATTTATCCAATTAAGTTTTAATTGAAATATCTTCAAACACAAACATTATAGTATCAGTCACCAAATTCAATTAATAAATTAATTTATACAATTGAGAAAATGCAAAATTTCATAGTAAGTGCCGTCAAAGTTTGTTTGTGGGCAAATTGCATTGAAATTATTTTTTTTTTTTGTATTATTTTCAATTTCTGTTAAAAATCATTGCCTACTTTAAGGATGTAATATATTTCATTTGCAAATTTACAACTTTTAGTTTTCGTCAATGCCAACTATACGAAATGTCTATATTTTCTGAAACAATCAAGCATATACAAATGAAGATGTATAATTCTATTATCTCCCACTATTTACCACATTCTCCCCATGTCAAATCAAAATGCATTGTTCCAATACCCAATGGATATGTGGCGATGAAGAAAATATACAAGTATGCATTGAAACATCACTGATTTCATTCGAGAACATTTCTGAAGCTTTGGGTGCCATGTGCCATGGCACTTTTGGTGTTGTTATCCTGACCACCTATCAGATGATTTATGGCCATATCCATATGTATATATAAGAGAGAAAATGTGCGTATGATTTATGGCATGGCTGATATTTTGTTTTTCTTTTACAGATCCTACCTCTACTCTATTTTTGCTTCTCTTTGTTTTTTTTTGGTATTTGAATTGACATAAAATTTTAACGGATGGACATTTTGCAGCCCATAGGAGATGGTAGAAAGAGGTCAAAACCATTAAAAAAAAATACAAAACCAAAAATAGGGTTTTTTTTTAACAAATGACCGATACCCCAATACAAAATGCTGGAAGAAGAAAAAATAATAGATAATATAGAGAAATCTGGAAAAGAGAATCTTCAGTTTTTTTTTTTTGAAGTACAAATATTTCTGTTTTTGTTGATGTTTTTTTTTTGTACACTGTGCTGGAAGTGTATGACCCATTTTAACGAAATCTATGGCTTTGGCTTAATGCTTGAAAGTAGTACCATTTGACTCAAACATAAACGAACAACACATATGGGGGACATATACAATTTCGTTATTCCTATGGGCCAGTGATTTTCTGACTGTCCTGAAAGTGAATGACCAAAAATTTGTGGCGATTTCTCTCTCTTTCTCGCTCCATATGACTCTTTTTAGCCGTTTTTGGTCCTTCTCCGTGTGTTTGGATATCTGTTGTCCACAATACAAAAATTGATACGAATCTTGGGATATTTCGGTCAATGGAATCAATTTTTTTAAAGTTTTTTTTCTGTTTGTGTGAATTTACCCCAAACAACCGATCCAACCAAAACCAAAAGGACCATCAATGTAGTTTTATGGTAGGTTTGTTTTGTGGCAAATAAATGGGTTTTCTGCGGTATCACAAAGCACACAACAAATGAGGTTGGAAAAGTTTTTTTTTTTTGTTTTCGATTAGGTTTTTCTTTGTCAAACTTATTTAGAATTTCAGATTGAATATTGTAATGAAGCCGAAAATTAAAGTTCAAAAAGGAATTTTAAATATATACGTTGCAATGCGACAAAACTCATTAAGGTCTGTACTTACAAAAGCCATGACTAAGAGGACAACATACCTGAAATAAAAAAAAAAAAATTATTAAAAATTTTTAAGAAAATATCAAACATAGAACAAGACATAGTTGTCAAGAATTCCAAATTATAGGCACTTTTATTTGTTTTTTTTTTTTCTTATTCATTCATTTACTTTTTTTGGCATTTTTCTGTATATAAATAAAAAGAACAAAATTTCGTTGCCTACTTTAAGGGGCCTTTTATTTAGACCCCCTTCAGTTGTTTTAGTTGTTTTCTACTCCCAGCTTATACCATCCATAAAACACAACACGAATTAATTGTCTTTACAAATCTACTTATCAATCAACTTTAATTTAAGATCCTAAGGTTAATGTTCTCATGCATATTCTAGCTTTGTGTAATATTTTCTCATAGTTGGATGAGTTTTTTGATACACAAAACAATATTTTATCTACTTCAAAATAAATGTAATAACATTTATCAAACAGTAATAATATGTTGTAGTAACATTTTCCTACACAACCCCAAGTACAATTTTAACAAAGTTGTAGTAAAATACCAAGATAAATGAAAAAATACCAGAATGTTATACAAAAGGTCCTTTCTTGTACAAATGAACACAACTCTTAAGCGATCCTGAAGAGCTGAAATTTTTGAGCTAGTTTATCTGTGCTTCCCTCTTCTAGTGTTGGACATAAACATCAAACACACACACACACACACCCACTAATACAAAACCATGATATATTCAAATTTCATATGTAAATATTTTACTACACACATGCAAACATTTATTGTAAATGTGTGTTGCTTTAGATGATGTTTCTGTAGTTACTGGCTATAGAGAAATGCAAAAAAAAAAAAAATATTAAATGTCATTGTCACACTGCATAGAAATCTACAAAAATGTTGATGATGATGCTATTGCTGATGTTGGCTTTGTGCCGGCTATAGCAAAAACATACGTCTTATAACATTTACATACAACAAAATACATATGTGAGTTCACCCTGAGTGGCTTACATTAATAATAAATAAGGGACATTCCCTGATAAAAATACATCATAGAGGCAATTTTCCTAATATCTTTAATTTCGACCGAAATAAAATTTTGACAAAATTTTCTATAGAAATAAAATTTTGACAAAATTTTCTATAGAAATAAAATTTTGACAAAATTTTCTATAGAGATAAAATTTTGGTAAAATTTTCTATAGAAATAAAATTTTGACAAAATTTTCTATAGAAATAAAATTTTGACAAAATTTTCTATAAAAATTTTCTATAAAAATAAAATGTCGTCAAAATTTTCTATAGAAATAAAATCTTGACATTACTTTCTATAGAAATAAAATTTTGACAAAATTTGCTGTAGGAATAAATTTTTGACAAAATTTTCTATAGAAATAAAATGTTGACAACATTTTCTATAGAAATACAATTTTGACAAAATTTTGTATTGAAATAAAATTTGGACAACATTTGCTATAAAAATAAAATTTTGACAAAATTTTCTATAGAAATAACATTTTAACAAAATTTTCTACAGAAATAAAATTCTGACAAAATTTTCTATAGAAATAAAATTTTGACAAAATTTTCTATAGAACATTTTTTATAGAAATATAATTTTGACAAAATTTTCTATAGAACGAACATCTTGACTAAATTTTCTATAGAAATAAAATTTGGACAACATTTGCTATAAAAATAACATTTTGACAAAATTTTCTAAAGAAATAAAATTTTGACTAAATTTTCTAAAGAAATAAGTCTAAATTTTCTTTAGAAATAAAGTTGTGACAAATTTTTCTATAGAAATACAATATCGACAAAATTTTCTAAAGAAATAAAATGTCGTAAAATTTTCTATAGAAATCAAATGTCGAAAAAATTTTCTTTAGATATAAAGTTGTGACAAATTTTTCTATAGAAATACAATTTTGAAAAAAATTCTATAGAAATAAAATATGAGAATTTTGTCTATAGAAATAAAATTTTGACAAAATTTTCTATAGAAATAAAATATGAGAAAATTTTCTATAGTAATAAAATTTCGACAAATTTTTTTATAGAAATAAATTTTGACAAAATTTTCTATAGAAATAAAATTTTGACAACATTTTCCTATAAAAATAAAATTTTGACAAAATTTTTAATAGAAATAAAATTTTGACAAAATTTTCTATTGAAATAAAACTTTGACAAAAATTTCTATCGTTTTGTTTTGTTATTGTTGGTTTTTTCCTTTAATCATTGTTGTAGTTTAAAAGATAAAATTTTCTATAGAAATAAAATTTTGACTGAATTTGCTGTAGGAATAAATTTTTAACAAAATTTTCTATAGAAATAAGTTTGGGTTAAAATTTTCTATAGAAATAAAATTTTATAAAATTTTCTATAGAATTAAAATTTTGGCAAAGCTTTCCTATAAAAATAAAATTTTAACAAAATTTTCCTATAAGTATAAAATTTTGAAAAAATTTTCCTATAAAAATAAAATTTTGGCAAAATATTCTATAGAAATAAAATTTTGACAAAATTTTTTATATTGAAATAAAATTTTGACAAAATTTTCTATTGAAATAAAATTTTGACAAAATTTTCTATTGAAATAAAATGTTGACAAAATTTTCTATAGAAATAAAATTATGAGAAAAATTTCTGTAGTAATACAATTTTGATAAAATTTTCTATATAAATAAAATTTTGACAAAATTTTCGATAGAAATAAAATTTTGACAAAATTTTCTTTAGAAGTAAAATTTTGACAAAATTTTTTATACAAATAAGATGTTGACAAAATTTTCTATATTGAAATAAAATTTTGGCAAAGTTTTCTATAGAAATAAAATGTTGACAAAAATATCTATAGAAATAACATTTTGACAAAATTTTGTATTGAAGTAAAATTTGGACAACATTTGCTATGAAAATAAAATTTTGACAACAATTTCTACAGAAATAAAACTTTGACAAAATTTTCTATAGAAATACAATTTTGATAAAATTTTCTGTATAAATAAAATTTTGACAAAATTTTCGATAGAAATAAAATTTTGACAAAATTTTCTTTAGAAGTAAAATTTTGACAAAATTGTTTATACAAATAAAATTTTGACAAAATTTTCTACATTGATATAAAATTTTGGCAAAATTTTCTATAGAAATAAAATGTTGACAACATTTTCTATAGAAATACAATTTTGACAAAATTTTGTATTGAAATAAAATTTGGACAAGATTTGCCATAAAAATAATTTTCTACATTGATATAAAATTTTGACAAAATTTTCTATAGAAATAAAATTCTGACAAAATTTTCTATAGAACGAACATCTTGACTAAATTTTCTATAGAAATAAAATTTTGACAAAATTTACTATAGAAATACAATTTTGATAAAATTTTCTATATAAATCAAATGTTGACAAATTTTTCTATAGAAATACAATTTTGACAAAATTTTCCATAGAAATAAAATATGACAAAATTTTCTATAGAAATAAAATACGATAAAATTTTCTATAGTAATAAAATTTCGACAAATTTTTTTATAGAAATAAACTTTGACAAAATTTTCTATAGAAATAAAATTTTGACATTTTCCTATAAAAAAAAATTTTTGACAAAATTTTTAATAGAAATAAAATTTTGACAAAATTTTCTATTGAAATAAAACTTTGACAAAATTTTCTATCGTTTTGTTTTGTTATTGTTGGTTTTTTCCTTTAATCATTGTTGTAGTTTAAAAGAAAAAATTTTCTATAGAAATAAAATTTTGACTAAATTTGCTGTAGGAATAAATGTTTAACAAAATTTTCTATAGAAATAAGTTTGTGTTAAAATTTTCTATAGAAATAAAATTTTATAAAATTTTCTGTAGAATTAAAATTTTGACAAAATTTTCCTATAAAAATAAAATATTAACAAAAATTTCCTATAATTTTGAAAAAATTTTCCTATAGAAATAAAATTTTGACAAAATTTTCTATAGAAATAAAATTTTGACACAATTTTCTCTAGAAATAAAATTTTGACAAAATTTTCTTTAGAAGTAAAATTTTGACAAAATTGTCTATAGCAATAAAATGTTGACAAAATTTTTTATATTGAAATAAAATTTTGACAAAATTTTCTATTGAAATAAAATTTTGACAAAATTTTCTATTAAAATAAAATGTTGAAACAATTTTCTATAGAAATAAAAATATGAGAAAATTTTCTGTAGTAATAAAATTTTGACAAAAATTTCTACAGAAATAAAATTTTGACAAAATTTACTATAGAAATACAATTTTGATAAAATTTTGTATATAAATAAAATGTTGACAAAATGTTCTATATTGAAATAAAATTTTGGCAACATTTTCTATAGAAATAAAATGTTGACAAAAATATTTATAGAAATAAAATTTTAACAAAATTTTCTATAGAAATAAAATTTTGACAAAATTTTCTATAGAAATAAAATTTTGCTAAAATTTTTCAATTGAAAAAAAAATTTTGACAAAATTTTCTATAGAAATACAATTTGACAAAAATTTCTATAGCAATAAATTTATGACAAAATTTTCTATATCAATAAAATTTTCACAAAATTTTCTATAGCAATAAAATTTTGACAAAATTTTCTATAGAAATCAAGTGTCGACAAAATTTTCATTAGAAATAAAGTTGTGACAAAGTTTTCTATAGAAACACAATTTTGACAAAATTTATTATAGGAATACAATTTTGATAAAATTTTCTATATAAATAAAATTTTGACAAAATTTTCTATTCTAATAAAATTTTGACGAAATTTTCTTTAGAAATAAAATTTTAACAAAATTTTCTATAGAAATAAAATTTTGACAAAATTTGCTATAGAAATAAAATATTGACAAAATTTTTTATAGAAATCAAATGTTGACAAAATTTTCTTTAGAAATAAAGTTGTGACAAAATTTTCTATATAAATAAAATTTTGAAAAAAATTTCTATAGAAGTAAAATTTGAACTAAATTTTCTACAGTCAAAAATCTTTAAAAATTTTAATTTCTGTTTTTGGTCATACTATGAAAGTCCAGTAGATAAGTTCTTAAGTTTTGTCTTTTGTAGAACTAGTAACTTCCCCTTGTTGATGCAAGCTCATATATCCAAAGCTTCGACATATTTATACTTCTTTCGAAGAAACAATTGTTTAAAAATGTAAAAAGTTCCAAAATAAAGAAGAGGCACAAAGGAGTCAACGCTTAAAAAAGTGTCAAATTTGCAACTAAAATGCCACAATGGTAACGCTTTATGTCCCAGACCTGAAAATGGATCCATAAGGAAAAGTTTAGACCTGATTTTACTTAAAAACCATTGTACAAAATTTTATTATTATTTTTTTATTTATTTTAGTTTATTTTAATTATTTATTTATTTCTTTATTATTATTATTATTATTATTTTTTTTTTAAATAAAAAAATGTCGTATAGCTAGCTACAAGATCTTAAAAGTTGTCTCATATGATTTATACTTCGAACTGAAAGACAAGAAAAAAAACCCAGATCTATGTATGTTTCTCGACGACCAAAATGTTACAACTTATGAAAATATGTCAAGTATTTAACTTCCATTTGTGATGATATTGAAGGTAGAGTAGGAAGAATTTCTTTTCCATGGGACATATCCTACAGAGCTTACAGCTTTTATGTTGCTCCTATTCAGATTTGAGATTGGTTTTTTGCAACAGTTCAAGTTTGCTAACCCATAGTCTAGCATAGGCAAGAGTCAGCTGCTTCGTCATCATCATCATCATCATCATGGTCCTTGTATGGTAATAATATTTGCATACCTTTCATAATAGAATTTCTTTTTTTTTTTGTGTGAAAGAATGTCAATGGTGGGGTGAAGGTTTTAGTATTTGCCAAAAAATATACATATTCAAATGTTGACTTGCCACCTTGCCCCTCGGTTCTGGAATATTGCCAATGGTAGCCACATGTGTGAGATTATATTGTCAAAATGCAAAACCTGGTTTCTACAGGGGATACTGTAGATTTTACAAATATGTATGTGGGTACTGGTGTAGATTTTTTCGTTTTGAAATTCTCTTTTTCTTTTATGTTGACACAGCCAATATGACAAAAGTAATTTTGTTCTATTACACAAATACCACAGAATTTCAAAACACTTGACTTGTGAAATGTTTTCGGTTTCTTTTAAGGAATTTAAGAGTAATTGATGAAGAATGATAGAACATTTGTTGGATGTTAGTCGTAGGAGAGTAGAAGTCTGTGTAAAGTGATTAAATTATATTATATCGGGTATGCATTTTTTTCTTTTTCTCAAATTATAAAAAAACGAAGAATTTTTATATTGACACACTTGTGGGTATTTGAGTTCCTATATGGGGAGCTATGAATATACAAGGACAGAGATGACATTCTTTGGTAATAAAAACAAAATTGAAATATACTTTCATGAAGGACGGAGGAAAATCGAAAATATTGTGAGAGTTTAATTTTCTTATTAAACGAAAAAAAAAAAATAATAATTTGATTAATTTTTATAATTAAAAAGCTTCAGAAATTTTTCTATTTAATTATTTGGCTTTAGAATTTTTAAACTCTTCACAAACCAGGGGGTTGACTTCACCAATATGTCTATTAATTATAATCAGTAGGTTGTCAAGCAAAGAGAAGTGAGGAGCAATTAAAATTTTTTTCTACTTTATTATCTGTTTTGAGAATTTGTGGACTCTTTGAAGATCGCTCCAAACAACTGCTGCTTGACTACAGCAATATGTCTTCTAATTAAAATTAGTTGGTTATATAATAAAGAGAAGTGATGAGAATATGGATATCCGGTACTGCAGCATTTCCTATCGACATAATCTAACAAAATTTGAAGAAAATTTTACCTAAAATCTACCAAATCTTAAAATATCGTATTTTGATTAACTTTTTGTCATACTCATAAAATGTTTTTGTTAAAAATTTATTTCTACACTAACAGAAAAAGTTTCGTTATATTAACGAAATGTGTCGTTAAAAGTCAGCCAATGAAACAAATTTGTTAATACAACGATTGTCTTCGTTAATATAACGAATTTTCTAACGTTTCGTACTATTAACGAATATCTTCATTGTATTAATGAACATATTTCGTTATATCAATGAAAATGTTTCGTTGGCTGAATTTTAATGAAATTTTCTTTGTGCGTATAGAAAAGTTCTGCTAAATTTAATCTCTATAAAAAAGTTTTTTGCTAAATTTTATTTTTACAGACAATTTTTGCAAAATTTTATTTATAATGAAAAGTTTTTTGCTAAATTTTATTTCTATAGACAATTTAGCAAAATTTTATTTATAAATTTTTTAAATTTTATTTATATAGAAAATTTTTGCAAAACTTTAATACTTTAGAAAAATTTGTCAAAATTTATTATTCCAATAGAAAAATTTTGTAAAATTTTATTTCTATAGACAATTTTCGCAAAATTTTATTCCAATAGAAAAATTTTGTAAAATTTTATTTCTATAGAAAATTTTATTTCTATCGCAAATTTTGCAAAATTTTATTTATTTTTGAAAAATTTTATTTCTATAGACAATTTTCGCAAAATTTTATTCCAATAGAAAAATGTTGTAAAATTTTATTTCCATAGAAATTTTTATATCTACCGAAAATTTTTCCAAAATTTTTTCTATTAAAAATTTTTGAACAATTTTATTTCTATCGAAAATTTTTCCAAAATTTTTTTCTATTAAAAATTTTTGCACAATTTTATTTCTATCGAAAATTTTTACAAAATTTTTTTTCAATAGAAGATTTTTACAAAACCCTATTTCTATAGAGAAAATTTTTGCAAACTTTTATTTCTATTGAAAAATTTTCCAAACTTTTATTTCTATCGAAAATTTTGTAAAAATTTTAATTCTATAGAAAATTTGGTAATATTTTATTCCTATTGACAACGTTTGCAATAGAAATAATTTTTTTTTTTTTAATTTTTTAAAATTGTATTTATTTTTCAAAACCTTTATTTCAATAGAAAATTTTTACAAAATCTTATTTCTATAGAAAAGTTTTCCAAAATTTGATTTCTATAGAAAATTTTGTAATTTTTTGTCCTACAAAATTTTGTAAAAAATTTATTTCTATAAAAAATGTTGTCAAAATTTTATTCTTATTGAAAATTTTGTCAAACTGTAAACTCTATAGAAAATGTCGTCAAAATTTTATTCCACACAGAAAAAATTTAATTTTCAAAAAAATTTCCCAATTAAAGTCTTAATTGAGTCTTAACAAATATTCAATTAAAAATTTAATTGATTCAACAAATTTTTTAATTGAAAAAAAAATCAATCACAACAATTAACAGTGTCAATTAATTTTTTAATTGGAGCAATTGTTTTTTTATTAACTTTCAATTAATTTCTTAATTAATACTATCATTTCTGTGATTGAAGACATTTCAATTAAAAAATTAATTAGGTCAACTAACTTCGTGATTGAAAAATTTTTTGTTTGTGTGCACAGAAGAAAAAATCACCAGTATATTTTCAATTAAAAAGTTAATAGAAGTATAAATTTTTTTCAATTAATAAATTAATTGATACAATTAACTTTTTAATCAAGATAGAAAGATTAAGTTAATTAAGTCAATGATTGAAAATTTTAAAATTTTTTAGTTAAACAATTAACTTTTTAATCGAGCAAAAGTGATGAACTTTTTTTTTAAATTTTTAATTAAAAATTTATTTCAAACAATCAATTGTAAATCAAACTAAAACACTAAGCCAATTCAGAAAGCAATTGAAAATAGTTAATTATTTTAATAAAAAAATTAATTGAGTTTTGAAATCAACATCAGTTAAATTTTTAATTGAATCAATTAAAACATATATTGAAATTTGCTAATGAAATCAATTAACATTTTAAGCAAGTATTTTTGTATGCCCAATTAAAACTGTGATTGATATTATAATTTTCGTGATTGAAGATATTTTAATTAAAAAATTAATTGGAGGAGGTACCTTGTCATTGAGCTTAACATGGAATCGGGCAGCACTCAGTGATAAGAGAAAAGTTCACCAATGGACTGAATAGTCTAAGTGAACCTGATACATCGGGCTGCCACCTAACCTAACGTAACATATATCTATAGAACATTTTGTCACAATTTTATTGCTATATAAAATTTTGTCAAAATTGTATTCCCACATAAAATTTTGCAAACTTGTATTCCTATATAAAATTTTGTCAAAATGTAATTTCTATAGAAAATCTTATCAACATTTTATTTCTAAAGAAAATGTTGTCAACATTTTATTCCTATAGAATATTTGGTAAAAATGTTATTCCTGTAGAAAATTTTGTCAAAATTTTATTCCTATAGAAAATGTTATTTCTATAGACAATTTTGCCACAAGTTTATTCCCATAGAAAATTGTGTCAAAATTGTATTCCTATAAAAAATTTTGTCAAAATTTTATTTCTATAATAAATTTTATCAAAATTTTATTTCTATAGGAAATTTTATCAAAATTTTATTTCTATAGGAAATTTTATCAAAATGTTATTTCTATAGAAAGGTTTATTCCTATAGAAAAGTTTATTAACGTTTTATTCCTGTAGAAAATTTTATCAAAATTTTATTTCTACAGAGAATTTTGTTAAAATTGTATCTCTATAGAAAATTTTGTTAAAATTTCTATAAGACTCTGTGACCCTCAACTCAAACACGGTAATGGACTGCTGTAATCTCTCAACGAGATGGCTGAGCAGTACAATATATAAACATAAACCTTAGATGTGTTAGTATATTTAAGACGTCGGATATCACTTGTGACATCCGAAATAAAATTAAAAAAAAACATTCTATAGAAATAAATTGTTGACAAAATTTTCTATAGAAATATAATTTTGACAAAATTTTATATTGAAATAAAATTTTGAAAAAATTTTCTATAGAAATAAAATTTTGAAAAAAAATTTTCCATAGAAATAAAATTTTGAAAAAAATCTATAGAAATAGCATTTTGACAAAATTTTCTATAGAAATAAAATTTTTACAAAATGTTCGCCAAAAATAAAATTTTAACAGAAAAAGATAATGCGGGCCCCAGAGTCGGGTAGAATTCTACCAAAATTGGTAAATTTTTTAATGGTTCGTAGATTGGTAGAATTCTTGATTTTGGTAGAATTTGCAAATGGTACTTCTTAAAATTTTAAAAAATTTCCTATAGAAATAAAATGTTGACAAAATTCAATTGTTGACAAAATTCTCTATAAGAATAAAATTTTTCCGATAGAAATAAAATGTTGACAAAATTTCCTATAAAATACAAATTGTACAAAATTTCTATGGAAATAAAATGTTGACAAAATTTTCTATAGAAATAAAATTTTTACAAAATTTTCGCAAAAAATAAAATTTTTACAGAAAAAGATAATGCGGGCCCCTGAGCCGGTTGCCCCAGTTGGTAGAATTCTACCAAAAATGGTAAATTTTTTACAGTAGATTGTAGATTGGTAGAATTCTTGATTTTTGTTGATTTTACACAAAGGTACTTCTTAAAATTTTCAAAAATTTACTATAGAAATAAAATGTTGCCAAAATTTTGTATAGAAATCAATTGTTGACAAAATTTTCTATAAGAATAAAATTTTTCCTATAGAAATAAAAGTTTGACAAAATTTCCTATAAAATACAAATTGTACAAAATTTCTATGGAAATAAAATGTTGACAAAATTTTGTATAGAAATAAATTGTCGACAAAATTTTCCATAGAAATAACATTTTTACAAAAATTTCTATGGAAATTAAATGTTGACAAAATTTCCGATAGAAATAAATTGTTGACAAAATTTTCTATAGAAATAAATTGTCGACAAAATTTTCTATAGAAATAAAATTTTGACAAAATTTTTTATAGAATTAAAATTGTGACAAAATTTTCTATAGAAATAAAATTTTGACAAAAATTTCTATAGAAATAAAATTTTGACAAAATTTCTATAGAAATAAAATTTTGACAAAATTTTTTATAGAATTAAAATTTTGACAAAATTTTCTATAGAAATAAAATGTTGACAAAATTTTCTATAGAAATAACATTTTGACAAAATTTTCTATAGAAATAAAATTTTGACAAAATTTTCTATAGAAATAACATTTTCACAAAAATTTATATAGAAATCAAATTTTGACAAAAATTTTTATAGAATTAAAATTTTGACAAAATTTTCTATAGAAATAAATTTTGACAAAATTATATATTGAAAAAAAAATTTGACAAAATTTTCTACAGAAATAAAATTTTGATATTTTGATATATATTTTCTATAGAAATAAAATTTTTACAAAATTTTCTATAGAAATAAAATTTTTACAAAATTTTCTGTGGACAAAATTTTCTATAGAAATAAAATTTTGAAAAAAATCTATAGAAATAACATTTTGACAAAATTTTCCATAGAAATAAATAGTTGACAAAATTTTCTATAGAAAAAAAAATTTTGACAACATTTTCTATAGAAATAACATTTTGACAAAATTTTCTATAGAAATAACATTTTGACAAAATTTTCTTTAGAAATAAAATTTTTACAAAATTTTCTGAAAAAATAAAATTTTGACAAAATTTTCTATAGAAATAAAATTTTAACAAATAAGATTCTTTTTTGAAAATCTGAAAAAATGTTCCAAATAAGTGCAGATTTAAATATACGTATACTTTTACAATAGTCTTTAAAATTGATATTATGTAGTTTTAGCACCTTTTGACTTCGAAAAGTAATTTTTTAATAAATTTTTAGTATTTTTTCGTCAACATCATTTATTATCCCTGGTTGTAATGCATTTGATATTATTTAAGTTTTTAAATCAATCAATACTTTATTGGGACAATATTTGAAAATTATAGCATACCCTAAGGCGTACATGTTTAAAACCAAGCTCAGTTTTACAATATAAATTATATGAATGATTTAATTTTTTTTTCAAAAATGTAACACAAACATATATAAAACTAAATTCATTTATTACTTTTCCTTTTATTTATATCACAAAGCTTCACATATCATTATCTCTGGAACTTTTCCGTTTTCCTATTAAAAATTTGTCATTATTTAGACAAGATACCACTTATATCGTAGATGCTTAACCTTTAGGCATAGTACAAAGCATATTAGAAGGTGTTGCGTATATGTGTATTTTTATCACCAACTATGACATCACAAATCAAATGAACTTACATGGGAGAAAATGGGAAACGTACAAAAAAAAAAACAAACCAATGCCAGAAACAAAAAAAAACGAAATCTTGATAAATCTGACAGGATGTGTGACACAATCATGATGACTTACAAATATGAAAAGAAAATGAAACAATGACATTTTTGCCATATCACATATGAAGAGGATTTTCCAAATCCCCCTGTATCCTGGTATCCAAAAAGTGTATTTGGATTTTTGTTTTGTACTATGCATTTACGGAATGACTATCACAGAATTTGGGCCGCGCAAACCAAAAAGGAAAGAGAAAAGAAATATTACACCAAAGATTTCACAAATGAATGTTGTGATGAAGATGATAAGGACTCATCTTCTAAAATGAAATCTTGCTAGTATTGTGAATATTAGGTATGTTTTTCTTTTTTTGTGTGCATATGAGAGAAAAAGTAAAAGGTGATGTATACTTTTAGGATTAAAAAAAAAATCTCTGGAAAATTAGGTTTTAGGTTTTAGAGGTTTATATGAAGATGCTTTATTTTTACTAAATGTATTTAGTTTTTGGTTTTTTATTTCATTTTGTGAAAAATCAATTTAGGTGCCTCTAATAAATATATTGATATAATTTCCCTCAATATTTCTAACAACCATTCAAGATGATGATCTTGACCATAACCTTGATTTAAGGTTGATTTTTCTAGCATACCAAGTTGGTCGACACAATGAGGCAGAGTTAAATTTGTTTTTATTTTGTTATTTTTTTTTTTTAATTTATGTAACAATTAACAATTAAGATCAATTAAATTTAATAAAATTAAATTAAATTCTTCCAGTAAATAATTTATAATAAAAATTAAAGGATTGGGCAGTAACATAAGTTTCGCATCAGAGTTAATTTATAAAGATTTTTGTATTATTGTTCAGTTCATATACACAGAAAAAATTTCACGAAAATTTTTCCAATTAAAATTTTAATTGAGTTTTAAAAAATATTCAATTAAAAATTTAATTGTTTCAAAAATTTTTTAATTGAAACCAAAATCAATCACAAAATTAATAGTATCAATTAATTTTTTAATTGGATCAATTAATTTTTTAATTGACCTTCAATTAATTTTTTAATTGATTCTATCATTTCCGTGATTGAAGACATTTCAATTAAAAAATTAATTGGATCAATTAATTTCGTGATTGAATCAGAATTTTTTTTTCTGTGTAATCATTAAATTTCCTTCACAAAACTGTGGAGGAGAATGAATATAATAAAAAAATAATAAAAATTATTTATTCCAGTAAATAATTTATAAGAAACATTGAAGGATTGGACTGTAACATAAGTTTCGCATTCGAGTTAATTTACAAAGATTTTTTTATTATTGTTTAGTTCATATAATCATTGATTTTCCTTCACAAAACTGTGGAGGAGAATGAATTTAAATGAATATAAAAATAATAAAAATTATTATTATTTTTTATACCCTAATTTTTAAAGATTAAATTGTCTGTCATTTTTTCGGGACATAAATGAAATAACCCAGATTGAAAAATCAGCATTATCAGCAGCTGCTTTTCAAGGACGTCATGCCACTTGAGACAAATGAACTGAATTCGGTGTCTTAGGCTTGTCTGCAGCACAAAAATGTTTCGCTGGCATAAAAATGCCAACTTTGACCTTGAAGACACGGGCGACCTCAACAAGCAGATGACCTAAAGAATTCGATGATGATCTTCAGAAGGTAATATCTGATGTCCTTGTAGGCCCTCTGAAAGCAACAATTCTTGCCAAATGTGGTCTATTAGAAGAAATATAAAGTGATTTTAAAATTTTATGTTATTTCAAATATTTTTGAAAAAATATAGCGTTTTACTTTGTTGCATTTCATATCTGTCACCCTATCTACATATCAGCTTAATCATATATTTCTCCAAAAGTATTCCAAAAATATTGTTTAAAATCGAGCTTAATGAAGGCATAGATGTTGCTACTCTCTAAGCAAAACAATAGGCAATAAATTTGGCTACTCCTAAAAATATGCCATATTTTTTTTTTGAGACTCTAGAAGTTTTCTTGCTTAAATGTAAAACATGGCCATTACATGTGTGACTGGCAATCGAATCAAGAATTTCAAATGTGTAACGTATAATGAATGAAAAAAGTGACAAATATCAAAGTTTGTTTTTTTTCGTTTTTCTGCGAATGACTTTGTATTACGGCACCTTGTTATAGTTAATGGATGGGGAAGATGGAAGTGGAGTATGTATAATAATTGTGTAATCTTATGCCCGTCAAGCAATCACTCACCCCTCCCCCATAAGGCTTCTTTTGGCCTTTCTGGTAACCATCAAATACAGACAGAAATCCTTCTTGATTTCATTTTTGAAATATCTTTGCCTTACTCACGTTTTTTTTTGTATGTTTTTGCTTTTTTGCTTGTAGGGCAAGTAGGAGGTGTAAGCAACACTTTAGATGCCCTCGGTGTCAAATGTTACACGCGAGGTTGACAAAAATCTGTCACACGTAAAAGTTTGACAAGCGTTTTTTTTTCTCGTTTTGTTTTTTATACACAGCATTTTTCTGGCCTTTACACCGTTGCTAAAGCAATTTATTTGTGTCTTCCCTTCAGTGTTTCTTATGGCTAAAGAAAGAAATATGATAAGATGGGAAAAAATTGCTACCTTCTGCCTTTTGGAATTGAGTGAATTTGACTTTTTTTGTTTTGTTTTCTTTTTGTATGATATATTTTTGCTTGTTTGTTTCCAGTTACTGCGCGAAATTTATTGGCAATTTATGCAAAATTAGAAACTTTCATATACATGGTGACATATGAATGGGGTGTAACAAAGATAATAGACCCAGAAGAAAAAAGTGATAAAGGTTCGTTGGAAACGATAGTTGCTTGTTTTGAAATATTCATCAGTCAAGATTTAAACTTTTTTTTGTTTATATGGAAGGCTATTGAATCCTGCTTTTTTGCGAAAATAAGTGACACGAGTGTGATAAACATTTAGCTTAAAAGTTTCCAACAATTATAACCTTCAAAATATAAAGCATACCTTGAGGCATTTTGAAAAGTTTCAAATCTTAAAGATGACAGGGACAAGAAAATTTCATATCTCTCATGAATATCTAATGAAGAAAAAGGGTGAACTTGGTTTTAAATCAACAATTTCGAAATGGTATCATAGTGGTAGTAGCTATACCATAGTACTAAACAACAGAAATGTTTCTATAGTTATTAAACTAAGAAATTTTTGTTGTTTTTCAAAGATTAAGACCTTGAGTTTTTTTTTCTAGCATGATCGAAATTTTAGCATAGGTGTTTCCGATCTGCCTAAAAGTAGGCATCATATAATTAAATATACAATAAATAAATATGCAATCATTGGTTGAGATTCCATTGTAAGGTATATATTTTATTTATGATACAAACTCCTTTCAACATTCAACCAATTACTGAAGCAAGCTGACCTTAAATATTAAACAATTTATGATATGAAGAATCTTTGGCATACAAAATTCACAATTTTTGAAAAGAGTAACCAGAATAAAAATTGTCCTATTATGACAATTGAAACTAGGTCCCATATAGTCTGTTGTCCATTTAAGATATTTTTAATGATCTTCAAGAAATTTCCATATGAGAGAAGTTCTCCTTTTCACTTTCACATATATAACGCTATTTGTGAATATCCTATTCCCAAATAGCGTTATATTTGTCCAGCTTTGGTGGCACATTTGCCACAATTTTGAAACGGTGAAAATTTTGTGCCACTTTTTTGTTATGTCACTAAATACTTGTTTAAGTTTTGTGACACATAGTTGCCATTCAAGCCAAAAATAATCTACAAAAATTTATAGAAATTTTTTCCAAAAAAACTACTAAACAAAAAAAAAAAAATATTATCTATAGAATATTTTGTTAAACTTTTATGTCTATAGAAAATTTTGGTAAAATTTTATGTCTATAGAAAATTTTCTCAAAATTTCATTTCTACAGAAAATTTTGTCAAAATTTTATTTCTATAGAAAATTTTATTTCTATAGAAAATTTTGTAAAAATTTTATTTTTATCGAAAATTTTGTCAAAATTTTATTTCTATAGAAAATATTATTAAAATTTTATTCATATAGAAAAATTTGTCAAAATTTTATTTCTATGGAATATTTTATAAAAATTTTATTTCTATAGAAAATTTTGTCAAAATTTTATTTCTATAGAAAATTTTGTAAAAATTTTATTTCTATAGAAAATTTTGTAAAAATTTTATTTCTATAGAAAATTTTGTAAAAATTTTATTTCTATAGAAAATTTTGTCAAAATTTTATTTCTGAAGAAAACTTTGTGAACATTTTATTGCTATAGAAAATTTTGTCAAAACTTTATTTCTATAGAAAATTTTTGTAAAAATTTTATTTCTATAGAAAATTTTGTGAAAATTTTACTACTATAAAAAATTTTGTTCAAATTTTATTTCTTTTGAAAATTTTGTCAAAATTTTGTTTTTAGAGAAAATTTTTTCAACATTTTATCACTATAGAAAATTTTGTAAAATTTTTATTTCTTTAGAAAACTTTTTCAAAATTTTATTTCTATAGAATATTTTGTGAAAATTTTACTACTATAAAAAATTTTGTTAAAATTTTATTTCTTTTGAAAATTTTGTCAAAATTTTATTTTTTATAGAAAATTTTGTCAACATTTTATTATTAAAAATTTTTTTTCAAATTTTTATTTCTATAGAAAATTTTATCAAAATTTTTATTTCTATAGAAAACTTTTTAAAAAATTTTATTTCTATAGAAAACTTTTAAAAAAAATTTATTTCTACAGAAAATTTTGTCAAAATTTTATTTCTATAGAAAATTTTATTTCTATAGGAAACATTGTCAAAATTTTATTTCTATAGAAAATTTTGTCAAAATTTTATTTCAATAGAAAATATTATGAAAATTTTGTTTCTATAGCAAATGTTGTCAAAAATTTATTTCTATAAAAAATTGTCTCAAAATTTTATTTCTATAGAAAACTATGTCAAAACTTTATTTCTATAGCAAATTTTGCCGAAACTTTATTTCTATAGACAATTTTGCCGAAACTTCATTTCTATAGCAAATGTTGTTAACATTTTATGTCTATAGAAACTGTTGCCTATATTTTATATCTATAAAAAATATTGTCAAAATTTTATTTCTATAGAATATTTTGTCAAAATTTTATTTCTATAGAAAATTTTGTCAAAACTTTATTTCAATATTTTTTTTTTTTTAATATTTTATTTCTATAGAAAATTTTGTCAACATTTTATTTCTACAGAAAATTTTCTCAAAATTTTATTTATATAGAAAAATTTTATTTCTAGAGAAAATTTTCTCAAAATTTTATTTATATAGAAAAATTTTATTTCTAGAGAAAATTTTCTCAAAATTTTATTTCTATAGAAAATCTTGTCAAAATTTTATTTCTTTAGGAAAATTTGTCAAAAAAAAATTTATGAAGTACCTCTTAGCTTGAAAGGAATATTTTGCTACGAAAACATTAGCAGTTTTACCAATCTACCAAACAGTAAAAAAATCTACCATTTTTGGTATAATTCTACCAAATGTGGCAACCGTGGATGCGACACTTTTTCATTATTTCCTTTTACGCAGTAATATCCTACATTATTTTTGAATTTAAATCGTCAAAATTTAAAATAAAATTCTCATTTTTTTTCACCGCAGGCAATGTACCATTTGGCTTAGAAACGGACACATGGTTTTTTTTTTGGGGCCCACGCGCTAAATTATAATTTTACACGGCATGGCGAAGACATTTCGCGATAATTATGAAATCATTTCGTGAGAACTCGGGCCTTATCTCTGTTTAAGTATTTAAAAGTAAATTTTCACTCATAAATACATGTTGACCGAATTCCCATTTTCATATATCGAGCAAAGATGATCACCGGTCCTGGTGGTGTGAGTCCAAATCTAGATCTGATTGCAGCAAAACAAAAACTTTATATTGTTTGAAATTTTAATGATTTTTTTTTAGTTTTTTGTTATAATACAAAAATGTAAAAAAAAATTGGGGATTTTTTTGAGGAATTTTTAATTGTATGGGGATATTTGGGGATACAGTTGAAGCAACACACCAATCATGAAATCTAAAAGTAGTTCACTGGCTATATGTAGTCACTGAGAGATGTTTCCATTGCCCCTGTTGAAATTTTCTGAAACCCTAATGTTGCGTATTTAAGTACAGGAAAAAATGCCAATAATTTTGACTTAATGTAGATACAAAGAATTTTTTTTTTTTAAATTGCCCTGACAAATATCAATTTTGAATGTTCAGAATTTTTTTTTTTTTAATTTTGTCAAAATTGTATTTCTATAGAAAATTTTATCAAAATTTTAATTCTATAGATGCTGATGAGGAATGTGGTAATTCCGAAACAGCTGTACATACAACCATCTTGCAGTCTGTAGGGCTTTGCCCAAATAAATTTGACAAGCATACTTTTCCTCTGTTGGTTAAGGTACACTTGTAGTTTAGTCAATGCATGGTTTTAAGCTGAGATCAAAACACAACAATAAAAATTTTATTTCTATAAAATATTTTGTCAAAATTTTATTTTTATAGAAAATTTTGTCAACATTTTATTTTCATAAAAAATTTTGTCAAAATTTTGTTTCTACAGAAATTTTTTTCAAAATTTTATTTCTATGGAATATATTGTAAAAATTTTATTTCTGTAGAAAATTTTGTCAAAATTTTATTTCTATAGAAAATTTTGTCAACATTTTATTTCTATAGAAAATTTTGTCAATATTTTATTTCTATAGAAAATTTTGTCAAATTTTTATTTCTATAGAAAATGTTATCAAAATGTTATTTCTGTAGAAAATGTTATCAAAATGTTATTTCTGTAGAAAATTTTGTCAAAATTTTACTTTCATAGAAAATTTTTCCAAAATTTTGTTTCTACAGTAATTTTTTTTTCAAAATTTTATTTCTATGGAATATATTGTAACAATTTTATTTCTATAGAACATTTTGCCAAAATTTTATTTCTATAGAAAATTTTGTCAACATTTTATTTCTATAGAAAATTTTGTCAACATTTTATTTCTATAGAAAATTTTGTCAAAATTTTATTTCTATAGAAAGTTTTGTCAAAATTTTATTTCTATGGCGTTTTGTTATGGTACCAACATAACCTGGTCGTATCGAAAACGTTTTTCAAATTGTAAAAATTAGATAATTATAATCATCGAAAAAAAAATCTTAAATTTCTTCATTCAAATGAACTTCTAAGGCACAACTCCGAAAGCAATGCATAAATCTGAAAACGAAGTACTCCGCTCTATAACAAGCCCATGTGAAATTCATTGGAGATGATCCATGTTATCAATACTTCCCGCTCACAACTTGGGGATCCAAGCTACTTCTTCTTGGGAGCCACCGTGGTGCAATGGTTAGCATGCCCGCCTTGCATACACAAGGTCGTGGGTTCGATTCCTGCTTCGACCGAACACCAAAAAGTTTTTCAGCGGTGGATTATCCCACCTCAGTAATGCTGGTGACATTTCTGAGGGTTTCAAAGCTTCTCTAAGTGGTTTCACTGCAATGTGGAACGCCGTTCGGACTCGGCTATAAAAAGGAGGTCCCTTGTCATTGAGCTTAACGTGGAATCGGGCAGCACTCAGTGATAAGAGAGAAGTTCACCAATGTGGTATCGCAATGGACTGAATAGTCTAAGTGAGCCTAATACATCGGGCTGCCACCTAACCTAACCTAACCTAAGCTACTTCTTCGGTAGGTCTTTAGTTGCTGGCGTGTTTATTTTTGTTTTTAATTTTGGTGATATTTTTTTTTTTGCTTGCGCATTACTATAAACTTTTAAGGGTTTCACTAAATACTAGCTAATGGTCCTCCCTTTCACAAAAGACTATTAGAAAAGGAGTTTTTGATATCAATAAAAAATAGCAGTATTAAAAAAGGTCGATGACACTTTCTCTAACAGCATCTTTTGGTTTATTACTCCCTAAAAGTATGCAACGAAAATTGATACTATCACCAATTCAATACCCTTGTCAATTTATTTGTTATTGTTATCCTATATATTTTCAGTATAATCAAGAGACACTTCACCCTGATTTTCTTTCAAAGACTTTGAGATTTGTTTTCTAAATGTTTTACCACATTTTTCTTTAGCATTAAGGGGGAAACTAAAATCTTCTGTTTTTTTCATGATTATTTTTTTCGAGTTAACGAAGAAGATTTCTATTGCATAGCTTTTTGGCAATGTTTATACATGCATGTGTCTATGTGTGTGTGTGTGTGTGAATATACTAGTCAGTGTATTTACAGAAAGAGTGTGCATTTGATATGAAAAATGTATTCGCTTTTGTTTGTTGGTTTTTTTTTTTGCAATGAAGTAAATCAAGCTGAAAACAGCTTAAGTTAAACATCATTTTTCATTTTTATACCAAGTATTTTGTTTCTAGATCTTTGCCAATTTCTCTCGCTCTCTCTCTCTCTCTCGACATACATACATATATAATATTTTTTGTGATTGTATTATTGTTCTTATATTCAAGGAAATCTCTGTTGACTGTTTCAATCTTTAAGAGTTAGGTTTTAAGTAAAATATATGGGAATTGTGATGGAAACAAAATAACAAACTCTCCCAGCGCATTGATCAAATGAAATGGAAAACTAAATCTTTTTTTGAGAACAGCTGTCAAAAAATATTAAATGATTTTTCTTTGAGTCATGTGATACATTTGCTGAAATGAAAATAATACCAGTGGTAAGACAGAAACTAAATGACAAAAAAAGCAAAATACAATACCCAAACGAAACGGAAGTTAAGTCAAGAAAAAGATGATTTATGCTTTTCCAAGGGGGTGGGGGGGGGGGGGGGGTGTATAAAAAACACAATACCAAAGAAAATATCAACACATAAAAACGTAAAGAGTAAACCAACAATGTTCGGTTACACAAAGGTCATTAATAATATGAACTTTTTTGCCATGGCCAAAAAGTGAAAAAGCGATTAGCGAAATATTGCTTCATTATCGGCAACACATGTTTGACACAAGTGACGAGTGTTGGCAACATGTTGCTTATAACCATTGCCTGCAAAAACGTTTTCTAGTTACAACAAACAATAATAGATTAATGTTATGGGAAAACTTTGTTAGTGATGGTTTTCTAATTAGAATCCAATCTCACATTTGGCCATGAGTAAACGAGGACAATTAAATATAATGCCAATATAATCGTTGGAAAAATTGAAACAATAAAATAATAAATAATGGGAAATGTGAATTGTAGCGTTTCTTTTCCATTCGATTTCATTTATATTAATGTTACTAATGGCTAATAGTTAAAACAAAGTTTTAGAAGAAATTTCTATTTTGTATGAAATTATATAAAAATTTAAGAATTAAGCTTTTCCTGATTTTAATGATGCTTTGTGGAAATCTCAAAATAAGAATTGTAATTTATTTCAATTTTCGCCCGAGGTAGGTTTTTCTTTCTATAAAAGAGTTTATTTTTTTTTTTTGCTGTGTAACCTTATCTTTAAGAATTTTTAAAGAGTGGCAAAAAATTGTCATTTGCAAAAAAAGATTGGCATATTAATTGTATCTGTATTTTAACAATCAATAATGTAAAATATCAATTCTTTATATGGAAATGAGAAAACATTGTTTTTGCATACTTTCAGACGGTGAATATCTGACAAAAAAGTGTCATTCTCAAAAGTTTGGCGTATTAATTTTATTTTTATTTTAACAATCCATTATGTAAAATATCAATTCTTTATAGAGAACTGAGAAAACAGGTTTTCTTTGGAATTTATTTGTATACTTTCGGGCGGCAGAAATAAAAACCTGAACAGACTTTTATATGAAAACGAAAAAGTATGGTAGTATTAATTATTGATGGACGAAAATTATAATATCAAATGCAGAAATAAAAAAATACTTGATTACTTAATTAGGTGATTTCTTCCGCTCTTTTTTTTTAATAGTCTAATAAAAAATTATTTTATGTTGGTCGCAAATATTATTTTATTGTATTAAAATATTAATTGGGATAATTAATATTTTCATTAAAAACTTAAGAATTTTAAATCATTTTATTTTAACTGACTATATTTTTTAATTTGACTAAAACCTTAATTATAATGTTAAGTGACTACTGTCACAATTTCAACAAGGGGTTTGTTAGAAACTAGGATTGAACCCATGACCACGGTTGCCACTCAAACCAAAAATAATGTACCAAAATTTTGAGAAAATTGTACCAAAAACAAACAAACAAAAAATCTTATTTTCTCAAAATTTTATGTCTATAGAAAATTTGGTCAACATTTTAATTCTATAGAAAATTTTCGCAAAATTTAATTTCTATAAAAAATTTAGTCAAAATTACATTTCTATAAAATTTTTTTTCTTCAAAATTTCACTTCTATAAAAAATTTAGTCAAAATTTTATTTCTATAGAAATTTTGTCAACATTTTATTTCCATAGAAAATTTTTCAAAATTTTATTTCTATAGAAAATTTTTCCAAAATTTTATTTCTATAGAAAATTTTGCCAAAATTTTATTTCTATAGAAAATTTTCTCAAAATTTCATTTCTAAAGAAAATTTTGTCAAAATTTTATTTCCATAGAAAATTTTCTCAAAATTTTATTTCTATAGATTTTTTTTTGTCAAAATTTTATTTCTATAGAAAATTTTGTCGAAATTTTATTTCTATAGAAAATGTTATCAAAATTTTATTCCTATAGAAAATTTTCTCAAAATTTTATTTCTATAGATTTTTTTTGTCAAAATTTTATTTCTATAGAAAATTTTGTCAAAATTTTATTTCTATAGAAAATTTTTTCCAAAATTATATTTCCTTAAAAATTGTTTTCAAAATGTTATTTCATAATTTTATTGCTATAGGGCTTTGCCCAATTAAATTTGACAAACGTTATTTTCCTCTGTTGGTTAAGCTATACTTGTAGTTTAGTCAATGCATGGTTTTAAGCTGAAATCAAAAACAACAACAATGATTAAAGAACAAAACTAACAATAACAAAACAAAACGAAAATTTTATTTCTATAAAAAATTTTGTCAAAATTTTATTTCTATAGAAAAATTTTTCAAAATTTTATTTCTATAGAAAATTTTGTCAAAATTTTATTTCCCTAAACATTTTTTAAAAATTTTATTTCCATATTTTTTTTTTCAAAATCTTATTTCTATAAAAAATTTTGTCAAAATTTTATTTCTATAGAAAATTTTATCAACATTTTATTTCCACAGAAAATTTTGTCAACATTTTATTTATATAGCAAATTTTGTCAAAATATAATTTCTATAAAAAATTTTGTCAAAATTTTATTTCTATAAAACATTTTGTCAAAATTTTATTTCTATTAAAAATTTTGTCAAAATTTTATTTCTTTAGAAAATTTTGTCAAAATTTTATTTCTATAGAAAATTTTGTCAAATTTTCTTTCCTATAGAAAATTTTGTCAAAATTTTATTTCTATAGAAAATTTTGTCAAAATTTTATTTCTATAGAAAATTTTGTCAAAATGTTATTTCTATAGAAAATTTTGTCAAAATTTTATTTCTATAGAAAATTTTATCAACTTTTTTTCCTATAGATAATTTTGTCAAAATTTTTTTCCTATAGAAAATTTTGTCAAAATTTTATTTCTATCGAAAATTTTGTCAAAACTTTATTTCTATAGAAAATTTTATCAAAATTTTATTTCCACAGAAAATTTTGTCTAAATTTTATTTCTATAGAAAATTTTGTCAAAATTTTATTTCTATAGAAAATTTTGTCAAAATTTTATTTCTATAGAAAATTTTGTCAAAATTTTATTTCTATTGAAATTTTTTTTCAAAATT
Source organism: Haematobia irritans (assembly GCF_050003625.1). Lineage (NCBI taxonomy): Eukaryota > Metazoa > Arthropoda > Insecta > Diptera > Muscidae > Haematobia > Haematobia irritans. The sequence continues at coordinate 23,801,534 of NC_134398.1, forward strand.
TTATTTCTATAGAAGATTTTGTCAATATTTTATTTCTATAGAAAAATTTGTCAAAATTTTATTTCTATAGAAGATTTTGTCAAAATTTTATTTCTATTGAAATTTTTTTTCAAAATTTTATTTCTATAGAAGATTTTTTCAAAGTTTTATTTCTATAGAAGATTTTTTCAAAATTTTATTTTTATAGAAAATATTTTCAAAATTTTATTTCTATAAAAAATTTTGTCAAAATTGTATTTCTATAGAAAATTTTTGCCAAAAGTTTTTTCTTAAAAATGTTGTCAAATTTTTATTTCTATAGAAAATTTTTGCCAAAAGTTTTTTCTTAAAAATGTTGTCAAAATTTTATTTCTATAGAAAATTTTGTCAAGCGTTTATTTCCATAGAAAATTTCGTCAAAATTTTATTTCTATAGAAAATTTTGTCAAAATTTTATTTCTATAGAACATTTTGTCAATTTTTTTTTTCAAAATTTTTTTCAAAAAAATTTTTTTTATATATAATTTTGTCTAAATTATATTTCTATAGAAAATTTTGTCAAAATTTTATTTCTATGAAATATCTTGTCAAAATTTTATTGCTATAGAAAATATTTTCAAAATTTTATTTCTATATAAAATTTTATCGAAATTTTTTTTCCACAGAAAATTTTGTCTAAATTTTATTTCTATAGAAAATATTTTGAAAATTTTATTTCTATAGAAAATTTTGTCAAAATTTTATTTCTATACAAAATTTAATCAACATTTTATTTCCACAGAAAATGTTGTCTAAATTTTATTTCTATAGAAAATTTTGTTCAAAATTTTATTTCCATAGAAAATTTTGTCAAAATTTTATTTCTATAGAAAATTTTGTCAATTTTTTTTCTATAGAAAATATTGTCAAAATTTTATTTCCATAGAAAGATTTGTCCAAATTCTATTTCTATAGAAAATTTTTTCAAAATTTTATTTCTATAGAAAATTTGGTCAAATATTTTGTTACAAAAAAACAAAAACAAGAAAAAAATCTTGTCAAAATTTTATTTCTTTAGAAAATTTGTGAAGTACCTCTTCGTTATAATATTTTGCAAAATCTACTGAAACATATACAAGTCTACCGATCTACCAAACAGAAAACAATCTATCATTTTTGGTAGAATTCTAGCAACTGTGGCAACCGTGCCCATGACCCTTCATAGACAAGGCGGTCATGCTAATTTTTGCACAACATTTTCCGATATATTGAAAACCATTTCAGGAAATTTAAATTTCAAGCAATTAATCCTGTTTACCCACTATAGAATTTATTTGCATACTTTTAGGCGGCACGTGTTTTCGCCGACAACTTGAATTCAAAGATTTTGTCATTTCTTTAAGGTTTTTTGCATTGACTCCGAGCCAAAGATGTTGCTTCTGTAAAGACATTTATTAAGGAGATATCAAGCTTTAAACCTAAGCTCTATAAATTTAAAATTGGGATACAAATCTCATATATAGAATTTTCGTTCTCATATTTTGATCTACTTACAAGTAAGGAAAGTCACTCGATTTGGACAGAATTTGATAGACTTTTACAAAATCTACAGACTCAAAATTTAAGTCGGCTAATGCACTAGGGTGGAACACAATGTTAGTAAAAAAAATATGGGAAACATTTTAATCTGAAGAAATTTGAAGGAAACTTCGCAAAAGTTTATTTATGATTTATCGCTCGATATATATGTATTAGTAGTTTAGGAAAATTAGAGTAATTTTTACAACTTTTCGACTAAGCAGTGGCGATTTTACAAGGAAAATGTTGGTATTTTGACCATTTTTGTCGAAATCACAAAAACATATATATGGGAGCTATATCTAAATCTGAACCGATTTCAACCAAATTTGGCACACAGAAAAAAATATTTCCAATTAAAAAGTTAATTGAAGTTGAAAATTTTTTTAATTAATAAATTAATTGATACAATTAACTTTTTAATCATGATAGAAACATTAAGTTAATTAAGTCAATGATAGACAATTTTAAAATTTTTAGTTAAAAAATTAATTGATACAATTAACTTTTTAATCAAATTCGGAAGACTAATTCAGTTAAAAAAACGTGATGAGACTTTTTTTAAATTTTTAATTAAAAATGTTTTTCAAACAATCAATTCTTAATCTAAATAAGAACTCTAAATCAATTCAGAAAGTAATTGAAAATAGTTACCTTTTTTAATTAATAAATTAATTGAGTTTTGCAATCAACATCAATTAAATTTTTAATTGAATCAATTAAAAATTTAGTTGAAATTTGCTAATGAAATCAATTAATTTTTTAATCAAGAATTTTTTCTATGCCCAATTAAAACTGTGATTGATACTATCAGTTTCGTGATTGAAGACATTTCAATTAAAAAATTAATTGGATCAATTAATTTCGTGATTGAATCAGAAAAAAAAATTTGTGTGCACGCACAGCTACAATGCTAATTCTACTCCCTATGCAAAATTTCAAGTAAATCGTTGTTAAAAATTGGCCTCAGTGGTCATATGAGTGTAAATCGGGCGAAAGCTATATACACACAAAAAAAATTTTTTCTGATTCAATCACGAAATTAATTGATCCAATTAATTTTTAATTGAAATGTCTTCAATCACAGAAATGATAGTATCAATTAAAAAATTAATTGAAGGTCAATTAAAAAGTTAATTGATCCAATTAAAAAATTAATTGATACTATTATTTTTGTGATTGATTTTTGTTTCAATTAAAAAATTTGTTGAATCAATTAAATTTTTAATTGAATATTTTTTAAAACTCAATTAAAATTTTAATTGGAAAAATTTTCGTGAAAATTTTTTGTGTGTATGGGAGATATATCTAAATATGAACCGATTTGGCTGATATTTTGCAAGTTGTTCGAGACTCATAAAATATTCGGATGTACGGAATTTGAGGAAGATCGGTTGATATACACGCCAATTATGACCAGATCGGTGAAAAATATATATGGCAGCTATATCTAAATCTGAACCGATTTCTTCCAAAATCAATAGGGATCGTCTTTGAGCCGAAACAGGACCCTATACCAAATTTTAGGACAATCGGACTAAAACTGCGAGCTGTACTTTGAACACAAAAATACACCAACAGACAGACAGACGGACATCGCTAAATCGACTCAGAATTTAATTCTAAGACGATCGGTATACTAAACGATGGGTCTTAGGCTTTTCCTTCTTGGAGTTACATAGGAATGCACAAACTTATTATACCCTGTACCACAGTAGTGGTGAAGGGTATAAAAATGATATTCCGACAAAAATGGGTCGGCTTCATTCTCTGGTCTGTGGACTAATGAACGTTTCTATTTCCTCCATTCACGATATTGGAATGTCATTTTATTCAGTGTACTATATAGTAGACTTACTTTCTAAAACTAAGCAACATTTTAAGCCTAGAATGATGTATTTTTCTTAAGCGAAATTGTTAACAGACAAAGACAAAAACTTTTCTCTCTATTTACCTGTGAAACTTAGTGAAGTGAGTGTTTGCCATAAATTCCGGTTTGTTTATACCCTAAAGAGAAATCCAGTAAAACTGCATCCATAATAATTTGATTATGGGAAATTTAAAATTTTGTCTTAGATAGTCCCGAAATTCATGTTGAATGGAGGAATTATGAAATGACTAAATATAGTTCCACCCTTAAGAACTGTTGCCCAGTGCAGGGCTACTTAGGCAATACGTGTAGATTGCTGTGATTATGGACTCCTATATACAAGAGTACAAGGACCCACTTGTCTATGTGGCTGGCTATCGTCACTTCTGCATATCGGCGGGAGTGTGTTTGTGTGTGTGTCTACTATGCTTTAGTGAACAATTCTTTTGTAGTGTAGTTAAGTAAAAGTTTTTCATAAAAATACATTGTACAACTGCTGCATTGCGCCAAAAAATGCTAGACGATTTAGGCAGCCGGGGGACAACCAAGACGGGAGAATATTGTCGAAAACATAAAATATGAAACATATGGTAAGTTGTTGAGAAACAAAACACATACATATACATATAATGCCATCATAACCATTGAAACACTTATGCTGACACACTAACACATCCGGTTATTCACACTCACACTAACATCCACATCCGGTTGTTTAGTTCCACACATAGGCCCACACACACACACACATACACAAAGTAGATTTTCACTCATTCCCGTTCCCGCTACCGCTATCATTGTCTCCGGAGTCAATATTGTTAAGATCCCCTTTAACACTTTGTCTTCGTTATGTGTCAGATGAGTTATATGCTGCTGTTGGCTGTATATGTAGACGGTGTTGTGTCTTTACTGCCCCAAGATTTTGCGGCAAACGACTGTGAGAGGCTTACTTTGTTGGTTAAGCCTAAAATTGTGCTTTAGATTCTTGGCACGTTGCAAGCATATATTTCGTTTAACATCTTTGTGTTACGGTAAAGTAGGATTCCCAAAGAAAATTTACTCCTTGTTGTGCTTAAGCTTTTCGCCACTTGTGTGTGGTAGTGTGAAAACGCGTAAAGTACAATAAAACTTCAAATCATAAAAATGAAGAAATACGATTATAGTTTTGCAGAGTTTTTGCCCCTTTGCCGGATGCTTTATGTTTCTTAAAAAATTGTTTTGTGTGTCTACTGTGTGTGAGTGCGTGTGTGTGTGTGTACGTGGGAGTTTATGAAAGTATATGCACCAAGTTTTTCCAAAGAAAAGTTATGAACCTTCTTCGCGTTTCCCAACTTTTGCCATACTTTATGTATTTATTTATTTTAGTTGTTTTTTTTTTCTCTCGTTGTTTTCTTCTACATACACTGAAAAAAATATTTACGTGATATTAAATATTAGGCAACCTAAATTTTAGGATGCAAAATTTACTAAATATTAAGGACAATTTTTTTCAAAAAAAAATGAAATTTTAATTAAAATAAAGTTTATAAACGTTGCTTCAAAAAAAATTTTTCATTAAATTTATGGAAAAAATTTTGTAAAATTGCGTCCCTTCCGTTAAAGTCGCATGTCTTTGAACTAAGGTTAATTTTCCATAAAGTAAAGAAACACATTTTTGATTTAAAGAAATTGCCCATAAATTAACTGAAATATATTGAAACTTTAGATTTAAGATAAAAAGAAAGAAAAAATATAGTCTTAGACTTATTTTGAAGATTTAGCGTCTTTGGTTTAAAGTGTTTTTTTTTTTGGAATTTAGAAAACAATTTTTAATTTGAAGTATCCGTTATAAGTTGGATTTTTAAACTGTCATTTGTTTGTACGAGAGTACCTTTATTAAAAAACCGCGAAAAGAGAATGAACATATGATAAATGAGATCTGTATCCTAATTTTAATTTTATTGGTCCTAGATTTAAAGCCAAATAGGTCGCTAAAAAATTTCTTTATTTTAAAGAAGTCACATATTTGGCTCGGAATCAATACCAAAATCCTTAAGGGAAGGTGAAAATCTTTGGATCCAAGTAAACTTTTTTTTTTCAATGTATATTTGTAATGATGTCTTGCAGATGAAGATGCCAAAGATTTTTCATAGGAATAAGGCATCCAACGCCAGAAAGTATACTCTATAAAATGCAAATATATCGTATATGAACAAAACAATAATTCTTTTGAAATACTAATGTTTGTGTATGTAATTCTAAACGGGTAAACAAGGGGAAAATTAATAATAATATGTTGTTAAAATATATAAAATGTTATTATTAATAATACTCTGAATTTTGTCTTATTAAAAATAGCATTTTCTATTTTGATTTGGTTTGATTATAATAGATACCTTTGGGAAATGTATGAAATATTGCAGAAATATTTAGTGTTTTTGCACAAAATCATACTAAAATTTTCCTAAAGATATTCATATATAAGCAAACACATTTTTCTGTTAGTTCTACAAATAGAATTACCATGTTTTTGTTTTTATATATTATCTATATGAATATTTAAATAGTTCAATTCTTTAAATTAATTGCGGATATTCTACTATTAAATTTATTGGGGATATTCTACTATTAAATTCCATTTTTCTTTTGTTTTAAATTTTCCTCTTTTTACCCTGGAAAAATATATAGAATCCACAACCATATTGTTACTTTAACTTTGTAAAACAATATGCATTTTAATCTGTTTCATATTTTTTTCTTTCGGCGGTTACAATAAAAAGTATCAGTCCATCTCCAGAAAAAAACACATCAAATTTAAATAACAACAAGGAAAAGTTTGTTAGGGTGTTTTTTATGCGGCCACAAAAAATTTGCTTTTTTTTTAGTGAAAAAAATATTTTTAATTTTTGTTTTTTTTTTTTTTTCGTTTTGGACAGCAACTCTTTGTGCTTTGTAAAATGCAGGCTATAGAAGTTTGAACAATCGACATGATTTCAAAGAAATAACTATTAAGTAAAAACAAGTATATACGGCCGCAAGTTCCGACAGGCCGAAGCTTATGTACCCTCCACCATGGATAGCGTAGAAACTTCTACTGAAAATTTTCTATAGAAATAAAATTTTGACAAAATAAAATTTTTATAACATTTTCTAAGAAGTAAAATTTTGACAAAATTTTCTATAGAAGTAAAATTTTGACAAAATTTTCCATAGAAATAAAATTTTGACAAAATTTTCTATAGAAATAAAATTTTGCAAAAATTTTCTATAGAAATAAAATTTTGCAAAAATGTTCTATTCAAATAAAATTTTGACAAAATTTTCAAAAGATTTGACAAAATTATCTATAGAAATAAAATTTTGACATAATTTTCTATAGAATTTAAATTTTGACAAAATTTTCTATAGAAATTAAATTTTGACAAAATTTTCTATAGAAGCTAAATTTTGACAAAATGTTCTAGAGAAATAAAATTTTGACAAAATTTTTTATGGGAACAAAATTTTAACAAAATTTTTTATAGAAATAAAATTTTGACAAAATTTTTTATGGGAACAAAATTTTGATAAAATTTTCTATAGAAATAAAATTTTGACAAAAATTTTTATAGAAATAAAATTTTGACAAAATTTGCTATAGAAATAAAATTTTGACAAAATTTTCTAGAGAAATAAAATTTTGACAAAATTTTTTATGGGAACAAAATTTTAACAAAATCTTTTATAGAAATAAAATTTTGACAAAATTTTTTATGGAAACAAAATTTTGACAAAATTTTTAATGGGAACAAAATGTTGACAAAATTTTCTATAGAAATAAAATTTTGACAAAAGTTTCTATTGAAATAAAATTTTGACAAAATTTTCTATAGAAATAAAATTTTGACAAAAATTTTTATAGAAATAAAATTTTGACAAAATTTGCTATAGAAATTAAACTTTGACAAAATTTTCTTTAGAAGTAAAATTTTGACAAAAATTTCTACAGAAATAAAATTTTGACAAAATTTTCTATAGAAATAAAATTTTGCCAACATTTTCTATAGAAATAAAATTTTGACAAAATTTTCTATAGAAATAAAATTTTGACAAAATTTTCTATAGAAGTAAAATTTGGACAAAATTTTCTATAGAAATAAAATTTCGACAAAATCTTCAATAGAGTTGAAATTTTGTCAAAGTTTTCTATAGAAATAAAATTTTGACAAAATTTTCTATATAAATAAAATTTTGACAAAATTTTCGATAGAAATAAAATTTTGCCGAAATTTTCTAAAGGAATAAAATTTTGACTAAATTTTCTATAGAAATTAAATTTTTACAAAATTTTCTATAAAAATTAAATTTTGCAAAAATTATCTATAGAAATAAAATTTTGACAAAATTTTCTATAGAAATAAAATTTTGACAAAATTTACTATAGAAATAAAATTTTGACAAAATTATCTATAGAAATAAAATTTTGACAAAATTTTTTTTGGGAACAAAATTTTCTATAGAAATAAAATTTTGACAAAATTTTCCACAAAAATAAAATTTTGCAAAAATTTTCTATAGCATAAAATTTTGCAAAAAATTTTCTATACCATAAAATTTTGCAAAAATTTTCTATAGCATAAAATTTTGCAAACATTTTCTATAGAAAAAATATTTGGACAAAATTTTCTATAGAAATAAAATTTTAACAAAATTTTCTATAGAGTTGAAATTTTGGAAAAAAAATATTATAGAAATAAAATTTTGAAAAAATTTATTATAGAATTAAAATTTTAAAAAAATTTTCTATAGAAATACAATTTTGACAAAATTTTTTATAGAAATTTTGTAAAACTTATCTATAGAAAAAGTTTGCAAAAATTATCTATAAATATAAAATTTTGACAAAATTTTTTATGTGAATAATATTTTGATAAATGTTTTTATGGGAATAAAATTTTCTATAGGAATAAAATTTTGACAAATTTTTGTATATAAATAAATTTTCGCAAAATTTTGCTATAGCATAAAATTTTGTCAAAATTGTGTTGACACAAATTTCTATAGAACAAAATTTTGGAAAAGTTTTCTATAGAAATAAAATTTTAACACAATTTTCTATAGAAATCAAAAACTGCAAAGTAAGATTTTTTATTTGGTTCTTATTTTGATAAAATGTTCTTTAAATTTTGGTAGCTTATTTTTGGATCAAGTGGCAACTGTGTTATTAACATCTACTCAAAAAAAAAAAAAAAAAATCAACACAAAACTATTGTGATTTTACCAAAAAAAGGTGGTATTTATTGGCGCCCGAGCTTGGACCATATATTCTATTATATTATTATTCTCATGAAACATCTTCCTTCATTTATCAATAACGCGATTGATATAAATTAATATTTTTCATTTTCATGGTCGGGAATAATATCAAAATTTTAATTTTACAATATAGGGAGGTTCGCTCTCAGTTATTTTCTAAGTTATTAGAGAAACATGGAATATTGAGGATTATATGTATCCGAGCATTAGTTAAAAAATGGTGTATAGTAAAAAAACAAAACGAAACACATACACACATTATTGGCGCCCGAGCAAGACCCCGCGTTTACAGAGACATACACATCCAAAGAAAAAATTGTAAAAATGTAGATATTAAGCGGGATTATTGATGTCCTATTTAAGAATATAATACAACAAATTTACTCCCCAAAACCAACTTGACAAAATAAAGCTACTGCGCGGAAATTAAAGTCCTCTAATTGGGACGCTTTTGTACCCAAAACCTCCCAATACATTTTTGACAAGTTTTTTATGAATAAAATTGGAAAATGACAAAAAAAGAAAATCCATATTAATTTAGAAATTACAAAAAAATTTACCAAATTTTTGTCGTGTCAGTTTGCGAGTTCCATATTTTCTTTTAAGAATGTAGAAAAAAACCATTCCATGTAAACCATTATTCTAAACCTGATTTATTATACTGAACCGATTTCGAAAAATCCCAACATAAAATCCCCAAATCCTCCAACAAATCACCAAGTTCCAAAATCAAACATTTCGTCGACTTTCCTCGAAACAATATCTCCAATTTGGCGAAAATTTCCCAAAATTTATTTATTTTAGAAAAATATGAACTATTTTCGAAGAAACATTAACTTCTTTCTGAGCATGCAATATTTTCCAAAAATGTGGTTTCATTTATATACAAGAAAACATTATTGGCATCCAAGCATGGACTGTATAATTTCACTTTTTGAAAATAAGGAAAATTCTCTTGTATTTGAAAAAATTTAACCAAAATTAAAAAAAAATTATAAAAATTCGTTAACTTTTCTCTGAGAGTGCGATATTATCCACAAATGTGGTTTAATTTATATACAAAAAAACATTATTGGCGCCCGAGCATGGACTATATACCTTCAAGAAATATATTCTCTCACTTACTAATAACCACAATTGTTATAAATTAATGTTTTCCATTTAATTTCCATATCTCAAACGGATATTTGTTGACAAACATATTTCTCTCATATCATACATTCCACCAAACCCCTGTGTCGTGGAGCACATCCTGTGTTGTGTAATAAACGATTTATTAAAGTTGATTTATTTAACAATTTCTTATACATTATAATTGATTTTCATCATAAATTTCATTAATCTTCAGAGAATATACCACAATTTCCTATCCACTGAGTTCGTTTTGGTGTGTCTCCGCAATTCCCATTATGAGACAATTTTAATTTCATTAAATCACTGCTTCCGTGCAAAGGATGTTGTAGCAGCGGCAACATATATATGTGTGTGTTAGTGTGTCTGAATATGTATGGCAAAAATACTTGTATATATGAGTATTGATGCAAAGAGTGCAAGGTTTATTTGTTAAACTTGGCGTAAAGTCAAAAGGAAATACATGCTGGCGTTAATAGCATATGTGGGTGTGTGTGGGAATGTATGTTTGGGGAATATGAATGTTATCTCTCTCGCAGAATATTTCCAAGAACTGCCTTTATGTGCTTGTGTTTGTATATGAAAATTTGTGTGTCTGTCGTTGTACTTTATCAAGCACTAAAAACAATTTTAATCTTTATTATCATAACATGCATCACCTGTCACATAAATTTACCAAAAAAAGCAGGACAAAGAATGATGCAGCCAGCATCTCCATAGCCATTCAGTCTTTGTATAGTACCAATATCATGTCCTTTGGGTAGAACATGTTCGGCTTCTGTGCAAAATTCCCGCTGACGCTTTATAGCAAAAACTAAAAATGTTGATTTTGCTATAATGCACAAAATACCTAAGGGTGCAAGACACTGAAGAATTTTTGTTGGAACCAGACAGAACAAACAATTCATATAACTAATTTTTTCATTAAGGATTTTGTAAGACCTTTAATTTTAATACATAAAAAAAGTATTTCATGTGTACTAAAACTCTAAAGTCGGGCGGGGCCGACTATATTATACCCTGCACCACATTGTAGATCTAAATTTTCGATACCATATCACATCCGTCAAATGTGTTGGGGGCTATATATAAAGGTTTGTCCCAAATACATACATTTAAATATCACTCGATTTGGACAGAATTTGATAGACTTTTACAAAATCTATAGACTCAAAATTTGAGTTGGCTAATGCACTAGGGTGGAACACAATTTTAGTAAAAAGAAATATGGGAAACATTTAAATCTGAAGCAATTTTAAGGAAACTTCGCAAAAGTTAATTTATGATTTATCGCTCGATATATATGTATTAGAAGTTTAGGAAAATTAGAGTCATTTTGACAACCTTTCGACTAAGCAGTCGCGATTTAACAAGGAAAATGTTGGTATACAATTTTTGTCGAAATCAGAAAAACATATATATGGGAGCTATATCTAAATCTGAACCGATTTCATTCAAATTTGGCACACATGACTATATTACTAATTGTACTTCTAGTGCAAAATTTCAAGCTAATCGGGATAAAAGTCTGGCCTCTGGGTCCATATAAGTGCATATCGGGCGAAAGATATATATGGGAGCTATATCTAAATCTGAATCGATTTCAACCAAATTTGGCACGCATAGCTACAATGCTAAATCTACTCCCTGTGCAAAATTTCAACCAAATTGGGCCAAAACTCTGGCTTTTAGGACCATATTAGTCCATATCGGGCGAAAGATATATATGGGAGCTATATCTAAATCTGAACCGATTTCAATCAAATTTTGCACACTTGACTATACGACTAAGGGTTATGTTTGTACAAAATTTCAAGCAAATCGATATAAAACTCTGACTTCTGGGTCCATATTAGTGCATATCGGGTGAAAGATATATATGGGAGCTATATCCAAATCTGAACTGATTTCTTCCAAAATCAATAGGGTTCTATTCTGACCCAAATTAGGAACATGTGCCAAATTTGAAGGCGATTGGACTTAAATTGCGACCTAGACTTTGATCACAAAAATGTGTTCACAGACAGACGGACGGACGGACAGACGGACATGGTTATATCGACCCTGAGCATTATTGCCAAAGACACCATGTGTCTATCTCGTCTCCTTCTGGGTGTTACCAACATATGCACTAAATAATAATACCCTGTTCCACAGTGTGGCGCAGGGTATAATAAATAAAGACATATGGGAAGGGGTGTCGCTGAAAGTCAAATGGGGCCTAAATATAATTATGAACCGATGTGGACCAATTTTTGTATAGTTGTTAGAGACCATATACTAACACCATAAACGAAATTTCAGTCGGATCGGGTGAAATTTGCTTCTCTTAGAGGCCTCGCAAGCCAAATCGGGGGATGGTTTATAAAGGGCCTATATATAATTATTGACCGATTTCGACCAATTTTTGCATGACCATTAGAGACCATATGCTAATAACATAAACAAAATTTCAGTCGGATCGGGTGAAATTTGCTTCTCTTAGAGGCCTCGCAAGACAAATCTCGGGATCGGTTTATATGGGGGCTATATATGATTATGGACTGATATGGATCATTTTTGGCATGGTTGTTAAATATCATATTCTACCACCATGTACGAAATTTTAAACAGATCGGATGATTTTGCTTCTCCAAAAAGGCACCAGAGGCCAAGTCTGGGGATCGGTTTATATGGGGGCTATATATAATTATGGACTGATATGAAGCAATTCCTGCATGGTTGGTGGATACCATATACAAACATCACGTACCAAATTTCAACCAAATGGGATGAATTTTGCTCTTCCAAGGGGCTCCGGAGGTCAAATCTGGGGATTGTTTTATAAGGGGCCTATATATAATTAGTGACCGATTTCGACCAATTTTTGCATGGTCATTAGAGACCATATACTAACACCAAAAAAAAAAATTCAGTCGGATCGGATAAAATTTGCTTCTCTTAGAGGCCGCGCAAGCCAAATCGGGGTATCGGTTTATATGGGGGCTATATATAATTATGGACCGATGTGGACCAATTTTGGCATGGCAATTAGAGACCATATACTAGGACCATATACAAAAGAAACCATATACTAACACCATATACATAATTTCAGACGGATCGTGGGATCGGTTTATACTCGTTGGGGCTATATATAATTATGGACCGATGTGGACCAATTTTTGTATGGTTGTTAGAGACCATATACGAACACCATGTAGCAAATTTCAGCAGGATCGGATGAAATTTGCTTCTCTTAGAGGCTCCGCAAGCCAAATCGGGGGATCGGTTTATATGGGGCCTATATATAATTATGGACCGATGTGGACCAATTTTTGCATGGTTGTTAGAGACCATATACTAATACCATGTAGAAAATTTCAGCCGGATCGGATGAAATTTGCTTCTCTTAGAGGCTCCGCAAGCCAAATCGTGGGATCGGTTTATACTCATGGCGGCTATATATAATTATGGACCGATGTGGACCAATTTTTGCATGGTTGTTAAAGACCATATAACACCATAAACAAAATTTCAGACGGATCGGGTGAAATTTGCTTCTCTTAGAGGCGTCGCAAGCCAAATCGGGGGATCGGTTTATATAGGGGCTATATATAATTATGAACCGATGTGGACCAATTTTTGTATGGTTGTTAGAGACCATATACTAACACCATGTACCAAATTTCAGCCGGATCGGATGAAATTTGCTTCTCTTAGAGGCTACGCAAGCCAAATTTGGGGGTCCGTTTATATGGGGGCTATACGAAAAAGTGGACCGATATGGCCCATTTGCAATACCATCCGACCTACATCAATAACAACTACTTGTGCCAAGTTTCAAGTCGATAGCTTGTTTCGTTCGGAAGTTAGCGTGATTTCAACAGACGGACGGACGGACGGACGGACATGCTTAGATCGACTCAGAATTTCACCACGACCCAGAATATATATACTTTATGGGGTCTTAGAGCAATATTTCGATGTGTCACAAACGGAATGACAAAGTTAATATACCCCCCATCCTATGGTGGAGGGTATAAAAATGAAATTGAAATACTTGCATACTTTTAGGAGGACATTTTTGGTTTCTTAAGAATATCATCCACACAGTTGGTAACAAATATAAGATAGACAAGAAAAACTATATTTTTTTTCTTATACGTTTTTGCTTTTATAGCATATAGTGTGGCTGATATGTGTTGCAAGTTTCTATCGTTTCCGAACTGCTCGTCTGACAGAGTTACCCAGCAAAAACAAAAAGCGTCGCCAAAAAAGTAGTGAAAAAAATGTGCTTTTTGGATGCCGAAGTGGTGCAAAATTGACGCAGAAGCGATGAATTTGACATGGGCGTGTCATAAGACGGATGTCCAATATTTCCACAGCCGTTGCACTGAATTTCCACCACTTCTTAAGGTGTGATCCGAATTAAGTGTGAATGGATGTGAATTTTAAAAAATTTATGATATTTTGCCAAATAAATAATTTTTTATGATTTTTAATGCATTCTAACGCTTGCCTTAAAAAACATTTGACCTCAAATATTTCCACAAAGTCGTATTTTTTCTAGATTGGATTAGTATTTTTTCCGACAAATTTTAAATAATTTGTACCATTTTATTAATTTTTACTCTGTTTTTAACATATCTAAAACAAAAAATTGAAGTTACCCTTTAAAAATATGAAAAAAAACTAGTTATAAAAAAATTGAATTAAAAGAACTTCCTTAGTAGTTAAAATAGGTGACATTTTTTGGAAGTGCTCTTAAAGTTGTGCTCTTAGAGGTACTTCCAAAATTTTATTGCTGATTATTCCAGTTAGAGGTAGTTTTGCAAAGCTTACAAATAAGGCATTTTGTTCTATTGAATTCAGGATTAAAGTAATTCGTGGTGGAATTTAAGCGACATAGTGTCACTGGTGGCTATCGTTGCAGTCATCTAAAATTTAAATATGAAAAAATTCTTTGTTTTTCGTACCATTGCTCGTTAAAATAATACTGACAGTGTTGCATCTCGTCTCAAAAGTAGACGAAAAAGCTGTAATAACATCAGAAGTGAAGACCAGATTTGATCGAAATCCATGCAATTCAAGAGCTCCCCGAGCTCCAAAATAAATAAAAAGTTAGGCGGAAAAGAACCAGGGAGTTGATTCGATTGCACGAAAGTGACCAATTACCGAATTTGGGTTTCTTCTGTGGGAAGCCATTCCAAATTGAGTAGTTTTTGAATAAACAAAATAATCGGCTTTATTTACCGAAGAGGTGAAATGAAAATTTACATCTTTGAATAGCCACCAAACGCCCTCACTGGCCATTCACACCATTGCTACAATGGTGTGAACGGCCGATGATAATTTCACGCCTCTACTCATCGACCGTAGGGTCAAAATAAATGCTGAATATTATCGAGATAATGTCATAAAGGCAGTGTTGACAGTATGTCTGACCTCGACAGAGAAAAGGATTCGGCACCATCTCACCCAACACGCCTGAATAAAAAATGACTCAAAATACCCGCATCTCAAACCACTAGACATTTTTGGAATATCGGAAAATTAGTTTGGCACTGTCACAATGAACTGAATAGTCTAAGTTAGTCCAAAATAACGGGCTGCCATCACATCAAAGGTTGGCAAAACTGCAAAAGTGTCCGTCATCTCAAGACGGCGCTTTGCTGGAAATGGACGAAAATACCACAGAGCCACTTTCGTACAGGGTGTAATGGCTCTATCGGCCGTTTGAAGGTCATAGTCATGTTCAAATTTGCTATGACCAAATCTAAACTAACTAATTCTAAAATTTGATATTACTTTCGATTTAATTAATGTCTATAATTTTAATTAATTTCTTTTTATAATTTCAAATTTTTGACCACATTTACTATAAAATTTTTTTTTACTAAATTTCCGATAGAAATAAAATTTCAACTAAATTTCCGATAGAAACAAAATTTTGACTAAATTTCCGATAGAAATAATATTTTAACAAAATTTCCGATAGAAATAAAATTTTGACCAAACTTTCTACAGAAATAACATTTTAGAAAATTTTTGTATAGAAATCAAAATCTTGATCAAATATCCGATAGAAATAAAAGCTTGAGAAAATTTGCAGTAGATATAAAATTTGCAAACAAAAAATCCCTAAAAATAAAATTTTGAGGAGAAAAAAATTATAAAAAATTTTTGACCACATTTACTATAAAAAAAAACATTTTGACGAAATTTTCGATAGAAATAAAATTTTTACCAAATTTTTTCCAAAAATACTATTGAAAATCTTTGTATAGAATCAAAATTTTGAATGAAATTCCAAAAGAAATAAAAGTTTGATAAAATTTGATCTTGATATAAAATTTTGGAAAAAAATCGATAGAAATAAAATTTTGAGGAAATTTTCTATAACAAATTTTTGACCCATTTACTATAAAAAAAAACATTTTGACAAAATTTTCGATAGAAATAAAATTTTTACCAGATTTCCGATAGAAATAAAATTTTGACCAAACTTTCTATAGAAAAAAAAATTGGAAATCTTTGTAAAGAAATCAAAATTTTGACCAAAATTCCGAAAGAAATAAAAGTTTGAGAAAATTTGATCTTTATATAAAAAACATTTTGACAAAATTTTCGATAGGAATAAAACCAAATTGTCTATAGAAATAAAATTTTTAGAAATTTTTTGTATAGAAATCAAAATTTTGAAAATATTCCGAAAGAAATAAAAGTTTGAGAAAATTTGATGTTGATATAAATTTTTGAAAAAAAAATTCATACAAATAAAATTTTGAGGAAATTTTCTATATAAATAAAATTTTGGAAATTATTCTATAAATTCAATATCTTTAAAAAATTTAATTTTTGTGTTATTTAATGAAATTTTTTGGATATGAAAAAACACTAAAATTAAAAATTTTAAAGATATTGAATACGCTCGAAGAAAAAAAAATATTTTTTCATACCAAGCACAAAAATTTGATCAAAAACAAAAACATTAAATAAGATTTTGTTAATTTGGTAGATTTTTGGTAAAATGCTCTTCAAAGTTTGGTAGATTATTTTTGGCAACTGTGCTCGGGAGCCACCGTGGTGCAATGGTTACCATGTCCGCCTTGCATAAATCGGCTCATGGTTTTAATCGACCAAACACCAAAACGTTTTTCAGCGGTGGATTATCCCCACTCAGTAATGCTGGTGACATTTCGGACTGTTTCAAATTTGTGCATAAACTTTAAGTTCTTCAAGAGTTCAGCATCAAAGCTCCAAATGGAGTTTTAAGCAAACTCCTAGCAGCCACTGGCATAACTAAACCCACACTCAATTTCTCCACCCACAGAAAACAGATATCTAGCTTGGTACAATGCAAGGATATTGTTAGAGCCGGTTGTAGTAGTTGTGATAACATACTCACGATTTAGCGTAACTGTATGGCTAAATGGCAGCTGTATGAACAAGAACACCCCTATGATGTTACCACTTTTTTACGTGGAAGATTTTTTAATCAAAATTCTCCAACTGTTTGATATAAAACAGAATGGCAACGGTGGTTTCTTGTGAGTAAACTTTGGGAGTGTCTGTTGCAAAACCCAAAAAAAAAAAAACAGCACACAACATTCACAACCATTATCGGAAGCGTGCTAACATTCTGTATCGTCTCAAAATACACATTGTGTTCGTTAAAAGCTTCAAATGCACTGCTACAGCTTGGTTCAATTTTTTTTTTAGTTTCTCATAGTCTAGCAATGAAAATAGATTTCCCACTGAGAGCAAGTTATAGCACACCTCTATAATGCCAGTTCTATAGGAATCTCTATACTTCGTTTTAAGGGTAAGATTTCGTTAAGATTTTGCATGAAGATTTCCCTAAGTAACACCTGCAAATAATATAAAACAGTTTGTTTTCTTTTGGTTTTCGGGGAAAACTTTTAAATGCCAATGGTTATGCCATATGACATTATACGAAGTGATGAAATTAAACTGTAGCGTAGAAAATAATAAAATCTATAAACACCTATATTTTATGGTGGGAATAACTTTCCCCCATCAACGTTGCAATGATGGTTTTGGGTCTTCATAACGGGAAAAATTCCTTAAAGTATGCAATACAATTTAAGAGAAAATGTTGTAATGGAGAATCCTTCATAGGTACAAGGTGAGCTCTAAAGTCAATGTATTAAAAAACAAACAAAAAAATATTTTGCAAAATTTTATATCGGTCAAAATTTTATTTCTATAGAAAATGTTGTCAAAATTTTATTTCTATAGAAAATTTTGTCAAAAATTTATTTATATAGAAAATTTTGTCAAAATTTTATTTCTATAAAAAATTTTGTTAAGATTTTATTTCTATAGAAAATGTAGTCAAAATTTTACTTCTATATAAAATTTTGTCAAAATTTTATTTCTATAGAAAATTTAGTCAAAATTTTATTTCTATAGAACATTTTATAAAAATCTTATTTCTCTGGAAAATTTTGTCTAAATTTTATTTCTATAGAAAATTTTGTTTAAGTTTTATTTTTATAGAAAATGTTGTTAAAATTTTATTTTTATAGAAAATTTTGTTTAAGTTTTATTCCTATAGAAAATTTTGTCAAAAGTTTATTTCTATAGAAAATTTTGTCAAAATGTTATTTCTATAGAAAATTTTGTCAAAATTTTATTTCTACTGTAAATTTTATTTCTACAGAAAATTTTGTCAAAATTTTAGTTCTATAGACAATTTTGTCAAAATTTTATTTCTATAGAAAATTTTGCCAAAAATTTTATTTCTATAGAAAAATTTGTCAAAATTTTATTTCTATAGAAAATTTTGTTAAAATGTTATTTCTATAGAAAATTTTTTCAAAATTTTATTTCTATAGAAAGTTTTGTTTAAGTTTTATTTTTATAGAAAATTTTGTCAAAATTTTAGTTTTAAAGACAATTTTGGCAAAGTTTTATTTCTATAGAAAATTTGTCCAAATTTTATTTCTATAGAAAATTTTTTCAAAATTGTAGTTCTATAGAATATTTTGTCAAAATTGTAGTTCTATAGAAAATTTTGTCAAAAATTCAGTTCTATAGAAAATTTTGTCCATATTTTATTTCTATAGAAATTTTGTTCAAAATTTTATTTCTATAGAAAATTTAGTCCATATTTTATTTCTAGAGAAATTTTTTTAAAAAATTTTATTTCTATAGAAAATTTTGTCAAAAATTTTATTTCTAAGAAAATTTTGTCAAAATTTTATTTCTATAGAAAATTTTGCAAAATTTTATTTCTATAGAATATGTTGTCAAAATTTTTTTTCTATTGAAAATTTTGTCAAAATTTTATTTCTATAGAAAATTTTGTCAAAATTTTATTTCTATAGAAAATTTTGTCCAAATTCTATTTCTATAGAGAAATTTGTCAAAATTTTATTTCTATAGAAAATTTAGCCAAAATTGTATTTCTTTAGAAAATTTTGTCAAAGTTTTAGTTCTATAGAAAATTTTGTCAAAATTTCTGCATAAGCCGGCTATCATGTAAAACCTTTTTTTCGGAAGGTTCAAGTGTGGTTCATTGTTGGGTTTAATGAACTGCCTGAATTTATTCTGATAATATGTTGATAGTTTTGCTGCAAGTAGAGGATGCTGATGAGGAATGTGGTAATTCCGAAACTAGCGTCCATCCAACCATCTTGCAGTCTATAGGGCTTTGCCCAAATAAATTTGACAAACATTATTTTCTTCTGTTGGTTAAGCTACACTTGTAGTTTAGTCAGTGCATGGTTTTAAGCTGAAATCAAAAATACAACAACAAAATTTTATTTCTATAGATTTTTTTTTTTCAAAATTTTATTTCTATAGAAAATTTTGTCAAAATTTTATTTCTATAGAAAACAGCCAAAATTTTATTTCTGTAGAAAATTTTGTCAAAATTTTATGTTTATAGAAAATTTTGTCAAAATTTTATGTTTATAGAAAATTTAGTCAAAATTTTATTTCTATAGTAAATTTCGTCAAAATTTTATTTCTATAGAAAGTGTGAAATTTTATTTCTATAGAAATGTTTAGTTCTATAGACAATTTTATAAAAATTTTAGTTCTATAGAAAATTTTGTCATAATTGTAGTTCTATAGAAAATTTTGTCAAAATTTTATTTCTTAGAAAATTTTGTCAAAATTATATTTCTTTTGAAAATTTTGTCAAAATTTTATTTCATATTCTTGAATTTTCCCAAATGATTTTATTTTCTTTTCTTTAATGTAGTATTTTTTCTATAACAACTTTTATTGCCACGAACAAACATTATTTATCCAATGAGTACCTAAAATGAGTCTCTTTTTTTTTCTTCTTCTTCGCCTGACCTCTGGTTCAAGAGATTGACATAAAATATTTTAAAAATTACATTGCGGTCCATAATGTTTTCCAGGGAGAGTAGAGATTTTTTTAAAAGCATCATAAATTATAAACTACCGCCAGCGCAGGAGCCAACACCAACAACTGTGGTAAATAACAAAGCCAAATACCAACAGCACTAGCAGCAGTAAATAATGCATTTTGGATGCAAACATTACCACAACTCACGACCACTGACATCATTTAGTCTGCCAAACGATCCCTTTAAACGTTTCCACCTTCATGTGAAATGCACTTCAAAATGCGCATCATGTACGCTCTTTTCATATATCAATGTGTGTGTGTGTGTGCGTGAGACCAAAAAATCGCCCAGCTACCTCCCTTTGATAAATATATCCAAGCTACATATCCTTTTTCCGTGTTCGTCTATTTTTTTTTTTTTTTTTTTTTGCAAATTCTCCGGTCTAGATTTAAACATCGTTGAGGGCAAAGTATTAGCATTAAATCGTGAATAAGGCAAGCTCTAAACTCTGTAGCAAAGTCTGAGAAAACCGGAACGGTGAAAGCATTAACATCTCCATGTTACATACATGGCACAACAAACTAAACGTTTATCTCATAAATCGTTAAGCGCGGCCAACAAACCAAGCCACAAAAATATTAAAATCCAAATCCCTATTCCACACGTTTACCCAGCAATTTCCAGCTTTCCATGTCCATGCAATTGTTTGAGTGGGGAACACAAAACAAGGATTATACTCAAATGCAACAGTAGGTAAGACGTTAGCAAATTTTCCAAGACAACAAATGCGAAAAGTCAGTGTTGTATTTGTCGGAGCTAAGAGAATAAAAAATCTCTTTCTTATTGACTTGATTTGTGTGTATTGTGTATGTGCGTGTATTTGTATAGGAGAGCATAAATTTCTACCCACATTTCGAAAGGATATTGTAAGCAGTTTGTTGAACAAATCTTTACAGAAAGAAATATTATAAAGAATAAAGATACGCCTTTGCACAATAGAAAATATAAATCGCCATTTTATTTGCCAGTAAAGTCGACAAAAAATAAAGAAAAAACATTGTTACATGCAAAAAACCAATGGTGAGGGCTTTTTATGCAAAATATGTGATATGAACATTTGTCGGTGAATGCAGCAATAAAAATGATAAATGGAATTGTAAAAGAAAGATTTTTCCTGTGAATTGAACTCAAGAGACATTTAAAATTGAGGTAAGGTCCTTTCACACAATTATCTGTTAGGAGGGCGTTGTGGGGAAACATATATTCGAAAACTAAATACTTTATTTGCTTGATTAAGAAATCCAAAAAAAATTTTATGTAGATTGGGATTTTTTTTTTTTTTCAAAAAATCTATGTATAAAGCAATAAAAAAATAAAATTTTGACAAAATTTTCTATACAAATAAAATGTTGACAAATATTTCTATAGAGATAAAATTTTGACAAAATTTTCTATAGAAATAAAATTTTAACAAAATTTTCTCTAGACATAAAATTTTGACAAAATTTTCTATAAAAATAAAATTTTGACAAAATTTTCTATAGACATAAAATTTGGACAAACTTTTCTATAGAAATAAAATTTGGACAAAATTTTCTATAGAAATAAAATTTGGACAAAATTTTCTATAGGAATAAAATTTTGACAAAATTTTCTATTGGAATAAAATCTTGAGAAAATTTTCTATAGAAATAAAATTTGGATAACATTTTCTATAGAAATAAAATTTTGACAAAATTTTCTATGGAAATAAAATTTTGACAAAATTTTCTATAGAAATAAAATTTTGACAAAATTTTCTAAAGAAGTAAAATTTTGACAATATTTGAAATTTGGAAATAAAATTTTGATAAAATTTTCTATGAAAATAAAATTGTGACAATATTTTATATAGAAATAAAATCTTGACAAAATGTTTTATGGAATTAAAATTTCCTATAGAAATAAAATTTTGACAAAATTTTCTATAGAAATAAAATTTCGACAAAATTTTCTATAGAAACAAAATTTCGACAAAATTTTCTTTTGAGATAAAATTTTGACAAAATTATCTAGAGAAATAAAATTTTGACAAAATTTTCTATGGAAATAAAATTTTGATAATATTTTATATAGAAATAAAATTTTGACAAAATTTTTTATAGAAATAAAATTTTCACAAAATTTTCTATAGAAAAAAAATTTATAGAAATAAACTTTTGATAAAATTTTCTATAGAAATAAAATTTTGACCACATTTTGTACAGATTTAACATTTTGACAAAATTTCCTATAGAAATAAAATTTTGACAAGATTGTCTACAGGAAGAAAATTTTGACAAAATTTTCGATAGAAATAAAATTTTGACAAAAATTTCTATAGAAATAAAATTGTGACTAAATTTCCTATAGAAATAAAATTTTGACAAAATTTGTTATAGAAATAAAATGTTGACAAAATTTTCTCTAGAAATAACATTTTGACAAAATTTTCTATAAAAATAAAATTTTCTATAGAAATACAATTTTAACAAAATTTTCTTTAAACACAAAATTTTGACAAAATTTTCTATAAAAATAAAATTTTGACAAAATTTTCTATAGACATAAAATTTGGACAAAATTTTCTATAGAAATAAAATTTGGACAAAATTTTCTATAGGAATAAAATTTTGACTAAATTTTCTGTAGGAATAAAATTTTGACTAAATTTTCTGTAGGAATAAAATCTTAGCAAAATTTTCTATAGAAATAAAATTTTGACAAAATTTTCTATAGAAATAAAATGTTGACAAAATTTTCTAAAGAAATAAAATTTTGACAAAATTTTCTATAGAAATAATATTTGAACAAAATTTTCTATAGGAATAAAATTTTGACACAATTTTCTATAGAAAACACATTTTGATAAATTTTTCTATAGAAATAAAATTTTGAGAAAATTTTCTGTAGACATACAATTTTGACGAAGGTTAGGTTAGGTTAGGTGGCAGCCCGATGTATCAGGCTCACTTAGACTATTCAGTCCATTGTGATACCACATTGGTGAACTTCTCTCTTATCACTGAGTGCTGCCCGATTCCATGTTAAGCTCAATGACAAGGGACCTCCTTTTTATAGCCGAGTCCGAACGGCGTTCCACATTGCAGTGAAACCACTTAGAGAAGCTTTGAAACCCTCAGAACAATTTCGACGAAATTTGCTATAGAAATAAAATTTTGACAAAATTTTCTATAGAAATAAAATTTTGACAAAATTTTCTACAGAAATAAAATTTCGACAAAATTTTCTTTTGAAATAAACGTTTGACAAAATTTTCTATGTAAATAAAATTTTGACAATATTTTATATAGAAATAAAATTTTGACAAAATTTTTTATAGAAATAAAATTTTCACAAAATTTTCTTTTGAAATAAAATTTTGACAAAATAGTCTATAGAAATAAAATTTTGACGAAATATTATATGGAAATAAAATTTTGACAATATTTGATACAGAAATCGAATTTTGACAAAAATTTTTATAGAAATAAAATGTTCACAAAATTTTCTTAATTTTTTATAGAAATAAAATTTTCACAAAATTGTCTATAGATATAAAATGTTCACAAAATTTTCTATAGGAATAAAATTTTGACAAAAAAATTCTATAGAAATAAAGTTTTGACAAAATGTCCTGTAGAAATAAAATTTTGACCACATTTTGTACAGGAAAAATTTTCTATAGATATAAAATGTTCACAAAATTTTCTATAAAAATCAAATTTTGACAAAATTTTCTATAGCAATAAAATTTTGTATGGAAATAAAAATTTAACCAAATTTTCTATAGAAATAAAATTTTGACAATATTTTCTATAGAAATAAAACCTTGTTCACAAAATTTTCTATAAAAATCAAATTTTGACAAAATTTTCGATAGAAATACAATTTAGACAAAATTTTCTATGGAAATAAAATTTTGACAAAATTTTCTATAGAAATAAAATTTTGAAAAAAAAATTTTGTCTAGCAGAGAACTAATTTTTTCCTTGTCCAAAACTCTACAAACATTTCGATAAATGTGTGTGTCTCTGTTTCAAATCTGCTTGACTATGACTTCCGAAAATAGACTAGTATACTTCCAGGCAGACAGGGAGTATATAAATTGTAGGCAAATTTTCCTAATTTTGTTAATATTTGCTGGACTTAATGAAAATATTTTTAAATCGATTATTCTCAAATTGTGGGAAAACAAACTAAATTTACTTTAAGAAAACCAATATAAATTCATTTAACTGATTTTATCGCGTTTGCTCAATGTTTAAACGAACACACCTAAAAATATACTTCCAATTTATAAAAAAAAATACACAAATTACGTTACTTTTCTTTGGCCTCTTATTTTATGGAAACAGAATTTAATTTTCCCTCAAAATTAACCACTTTAACCCAGCCTTTATACAATTTGTGTACGACCACAAGTCAAAGTCATAGTTTTAAGTGAAAAAATCCTCCCCATTCAACATTCGGCAAAGCTCAAACACAAGCGTTGACACACACTCTACTTAAGCAAGGCTATTTCTCCTCCATTGTCTCTGTCTAGAAATTTTATGAGACTATCCTTAAAATCATAATAATCCTTAGCATGTTGGGCTTTTCGCCATGGGTGTCCATTCGCTCACTTGGTTGCTACATATTTAGCATGCGTTCAATGCTTTTGGGCTCGAACAAAAAAGCGAACACGAAAAAGACGCCCATAAAATTGTTTCATCCTTTGCGAACATATTTAAAGGTCCAAAAGTTTTCTGTGTTCTCTTGTAGCAGAAATGCTACCACCCGTTGCTTTTCGCAGTGCCTGTGCGAAAATCCATTTTGCAAGTCAGCCTGTAGACAAGAGCGAGCAAATAAATTTTATAAGCACAAAAACAAAAAACGAACGAACGAAAACAAAAACAAGCATGAATTCACAAAACTACTTTAAAACTTATGTTGAATAAATTCTCCAGAAAAGTATCTTCATAAAGTGATGTTATACCCTTCACCCCCACGATGAATGCTGGCTTACCGCTCTTGAAACTAGATTCACATTTTTACTAATTTGCCGTTTCTCTAAATTACACAAACCCTTGACAGGATCTACATAATGAAAAGTTTGTAAAGAGGATAGTTGGAGAAGCAGGATGCTTTTAACGCCGCCCTATTTCCAGATGCAGAGGCTGGAATATTGAAAATGCAATATGCACCAAAACTTTTGCTATTTCCTTTAGATATTCTAAAGATTAGATTCGTGTGTAAGTCATCACACAGAGAGAGGTGAAGTATGATTAATGAATTTAACAACCATTGAGATATAAGTTTAAGGGACTTATTGATTTTTTTTAGTTTAGATTGAAGAGATCCTAATTAAAGGTTTCCGAAGAGGGAATTTTAAATATTTAGCAAACTATGTTTCGATGCTAAGAAGAGATAAGTTTACATTAAAACAAGTATATACAGCAGTAAGTTCGGCCGGGCCGAATCTTAAATACCCACCACCATGAACCAAATATTAGGGTTTCCTTTGAAATTTCAGGAGGGCTTGAGGACACTTCCGGAAAATAAATTTAAAGATTTCACTTATGACGACTATATCAGATTCTGGATTTATAAGACCCATTTTTTTCAATTCAATTCAATATTTATTCATAATCTATAAGCCCTAAAAGGGCCAAATCGATTACAGAGTAATGTATTATGGCACTAAGACTCACTTCTATATAATGGAAGGTAAAAAGATCTTAACACTAAAATCTTAATACTAAAAAATAAAAAAAATAGAATGTTCATGGATATGAAACGTTTCCCCCAAAAAATAAAAAAAGTTTACCCACTATCAACCTTTCATTCGATATGCAGGGTTTACAAATTAGACAGCATCTTGTCAGCAAACTCCCGAACTGAATGGGCAAAATGTCTATCCTCATATTGAAGATATACATTCCAGATACGACATACTCTTACCTCGAAGAAATTCTGCATTATTAGTGTATTTTTGTTTGAGTTTTAGAGGAATTATTAACATCTCTTGTAAGTGTGCAAGAAAATTATAAAATAACGTCTTGATTTGAAATTTTAAATCTGTAGATTTTCACCCGAGAAGTAAAATTTGGAAATTTTACATTGAGTTTCAAGCAATTTTCATGATTAGTTGGCCTTCTACACCCTCAAGAAGTGAAGTCGATCTATATGGAGGCATTACCAAATGGACCGGGCTATACTAAAATATGGACCGATACTCACCGTTTTCGGCACACCTCTTTATGGCCCGAAAATACCTATATATTTCCAATTTCAGGCAAATTGGATAAAAACTTTGGATTCTAGAAGCCCAAGAAGTAAAATCGGGAAATCGGTCTATATGGGGGCTATACCAAAATATGAACCGATACTCACCATTTTCGGCACACCTATTTATGGTCCTAAAATACATCTAGATTTCCAATTTCAGATAAATTGAATAAAAACTGCGGTTTCTATAAGCCCAAGAAGTAAAATCGGGAGATCGGTCTATATGGGGGCTATACCAAAACATGGACCGATACTCACCATTTTTGGCACACCTCTTTAGGGTCATAAAATACCTCTAGATTTCAAATTTCAGGCAAATTGGATAAAAACTGCGGTTTCTATAAGCCCAAGAAGCAAAATCGAGAGATCGGTCTATATGGGGGCTATACCAAAACATGGACCGATACTCACCATTTTTGGCACACCTCTTTATGGTCCTAAAATACCTCTAGATTTCACATTTCAGGCAAATTGGATAAAAACTGCAGTTTCTCTAAGCCCAAGAAGTAAAATTGGGAGATCGGTCTATATGGGGGCTATACCAAAATATGGATCGATACTCACAATTTTTGGCACACGTATTTGTGGTCCTACAATACCTCTAGATTTCCTATTTCAGGCAAATTGGATAAAAACTACGATTTCTATAAGCCCAAGACCCCAAATCGGGAGGTCTGTTTATATGGGGACTATATCAAAACCTGAACCGATATAGCCCATCTTCGAACTTGATCTGCCTGCAGACAAAAGACGAGTTTGTGCAAAATTTCAGCACGATTGCTTCATTATTGAAGACTGTAGCGTGATTACAACAGATAGACAGACAGACAGACAGACGGACAGACGCACAGACGGACATCGTTATATCGTCTTAGAATTTCTCCCTGATCAAGAATATATATACTTTATATAGTCGGAAATCGATATTTCGATGTGTTACAAACGGAATGACAAACTTATTATACCTCCGTCACCATTCTATGGTGGTGGGTATAAAAAATATAAGGAAAGTCTTTAGGCCGATGCAGATCTAAATTTTCGATATCTTAAACCCTTCAAAATTGTTGGATGCTATATAAAAGTTTACAAACATATATCTAAAACTGACCCAGTCTGAACAAACTTTTTTAGACTTCTGCAAAATCTATAGACTTAAAATAGAAATCGTCTAATGTCCTGGGTTGGAACACAATGTTAGTAAAAATCAAATTCGGCGCACTTTACGCGACTATCAGGCTGAAATTTTGTCTTCTACGGCCATATTAATAGATATCGGGCGAAACATCTATATGGGAGCTATATTTAAAATTGAACCGATTTCTTCCAAAATCTATATTCTGACTCAAAATTTGAATTCGATTCGATTATAATACCCCGTTCCAAAGTGTGACGCAGAGTATAAATTATGGCAAATATTTAAATGTAAAGCAATATATGTATGGGAACTATATTTATCTCTAAACCGATTTCTTCGAAAATCAATAGGGTTCTATTCCGATCCAAAATATATACTTGTGCTAAATTTGAAGGTGGTTGGACTAAAACTGCGTCCTAGACATTGATTACACAAATGTGTTCATAGACAGAGGAACTGAACTGATTCAGGGGCCGACCTTGAACATTATTGGTAAAGAGAGGGAGAGAGAGAGAGATAAACTTTAAACACACAGCATTACTGAGAGGGGATAATTCACCGCTGAAAAAATTTTTTTGGTTTAATCGAAACTGGGATGGAACCCAAATCTCCAACCTTATTATTTTCTCGGAAGTTATGACGAGAAAAAAATATTTTTTCGACAAAAATGTATCATGTTTCCGATGAAAAATGATCTTGAAATAACAGGTTGGCTGATAAGTCCCCGGTCTGACACAGAGGGCGTCGCTAGTATTAAAGGCGTATTATTTTTATATAGTACCATCCTTCAAATGATTCGTGTCAAAATTTGACGTCTGTAAGTCAATTAGTTTGTGAGATAGAGCGTCTTTTGTGAAGCAACTTTTGTTATTGTGAAAAAAAAAAATGGAAAAAAAGGAATTTCGTGTTTTGATAAAATACTGTTTTCTGAAGGGGAAAAATACGGTGGAAGCAAAAACTTAACTTGATAATGAGTTTCCAGACTCTGCCCCAGGGAAATCAACAATATTTGATTGGTATGCCAGATTCAAGCGTGGTGAAATGAGCACGGAGGACGGTGAACGCAGTGGACGCCCGAAAGAGGTGGTTACCGACGAAAACATCAAAAAAATCCACAAAATAATTTTGAATGACAGTAAAATGAAGTTGGTCGAGATAGCAGACGCCTTAAAGATATCAAAGGAACGTGTTGGTCTTATCATTCATCAATATTTGGATATGCGGAAGCTCTGTGCAAAATGGGTGCAGCGCGAGCTCACATTTGACCAAAAACAACAACGTGTTGATGATACTGAGCGGTGTTTGCAGCTGTTAACTCGTAATACACCCGAGTTTTTCCGTCGATATGTGACAATGGATGAAACATGAAAACTCCATCACTACACTCCTGAGTCCAATCGACAGTCGGCTGAGTGGACAGCGACCGGTGAACCGACTCCGAAGCGTGGAAAGACTCAAAAGTCCGCTGGCAAAGTAATGGCCTCTGTTTTTTGGGATGCGCATGGAATAATTTTTATCGATTATCTTGAGAAGGAAAAAACCATCAACAGTGACTTTAAGAGTGATACGGTCAAAATTTGGTCAAGGGAAAACGCGTGTAAATCGGTGAAATCGTTTATTTAAAAAAATCAAATTAAATTTCTTTTTCAAGTTCAATTAGTATAAAATTCAGGAAAAATATTCAGTTAGGCTTTCGCTTTTCCAAATCCGACCTGGGTTCTTGTCCTTGGGAACCACCTGCACGTTGTTGGCGGCGTACCACTCCATGGCCTTTTTACCGTAATGGCAAGATGCCAAATCCGGCCAAAACAGTACGGAACAACCGTGTTTCTTCAGGAAAGGCAGCAGACGTTTATTCAAACACTCTTTCACGTAAATTTCTTGGTTGATAGTCCCGGAAGCTATGAAAATGCTGCTTTTCAAGCCACAGGTACAGATGGCTTGCCAAACCAGATATTTCTTTGCGAACTTTGACAGTTTTATGTGCTTGAAAATATCTGCTACCTTTCCCCTTCCTTTTGCCGTATAAAACTCCTGTCCCGGAAGCTGCTTGTAGTCGGCTTTGACGTAGGTTTCGTCGTCCATTACCAAGCAGTCAAACTTCGTCAGCATTGTCGTGTACAGCCTCCGGGATCGCGCTTTGGCCGTCGTATTTTGTTTATCATCGCGATTTGGAGTCACTACGTTCTTGTAAGTCGATAGTCCGGCTCGTTTTTTGGCTCGATGCACGGTTGTAGACGATACACCCAGCTTATTTGCGGCATCTCGGAGAGAGAGGTTAGGCTACCGGCAACTCTCTTTGTCGTCTCAGCGGCTTCCGGTTTTCGATTTCCCCCCGATCCAGACTTTCTGGCTGTCTACAAACGTTCCCCAAACACTTTAATTACATTTGTAGCGGTTGATTTGGCAACTTTTAGCGATTTTGCCAGCTTTGCGTGCGAGTAGTTCGGATTTTCGCGATGGGCGAGCAAAATTTTGATACTCTGCTCTTCTTGCTTGGACGGCATTTTGACAACTGAAGAGTGAATTCCAAAATCAAAATAGGAGCAACATTCTACACACACACCTTCAAAATGAGGGGTGTTCAGGTTTTTTAAATGCAAAATTGAAAGAAATACGTCAAGTTTATATTGACCAAATTTTGACCGTATCATCCTTTATATGGCGTTATTGGAGCGTTTGAAGGTCGAAATCGCAGCAAAACGGCCCCATATGACGAAAAAAAAGTGTTGCTCCACCAAGACAACGCACCGTGCCACAAGTCATTGAGAACGATGGCAAAAATTCATGAATTGGGCTGCAAAAGGATGCTCGCAGGGAAAAAAATTGGCTGCAAGAAGAGGTGATCGCCGAAACTGAGGCCTATTTTGAGGCATAACCGAAGGAGTACTACCAAAATGGTATCAAAAAAATTGGAAGGTCGTTATAATCGTTGTATCGCTCTTGAAGGTAACTATGTTGAATAATAACAAGTATATACGGCCGTAAGTTCGGCCAGGCCGAATCTTATGTACCCTCCACCATGGATTGCGTAGAAACTTCTACGAAAGACTGTCACCCACAAATATCAACTCACTCGGATGAAATTTGCTCCTCCAAGAGGCTCCAAAACCAAATCTCGGGATCGGTTTATATGGGGGCTATAAATGATTATGGACTGATATGGACCACTTTTGGCATGGTTGTTAAATATCATATACTACCACCACGTACCAAATTTCAACCAGATCGGATGAATTTTGCTTCTCCAAAAGGCGCCGGAGGTCAAATCTGGCGATCGGTTTATATGGGAGCTATATATAATTATGGACTGATAGGAACCAATTCCTGCATGGATGTTGGATACCGTATACTAACATCACGTACCAAATTTCAACCGAATGGGAAGAATTTCGCTCTTCCAAGGTGCTCCGGAGGTCAAATCTGGGGATCGGTTTATATGGGGCCTATATATAATTATGGACCCATATCGACCAATTTTTGCATGGTCATTAGAGACCATATACTAAGTTAAGTTAAGTTAAGTTATGTGGCAGCCCGATGTATCAGGCTCACTTAGACTATTCAATCCATTGTGATACCACAGTGGTGAACTTCTCTCTTATCACTGAGTGCTGCCCGATTCCATGTTAAGCTCAATGACAAGGGACCTCCTTTTTATAGCCGAGTCCGAACGGCGTTCCACATTGCAGTGAAACCACTTAGAGGTGGGATAATCCACCGCTGAAAAACTTTTTGGTGTTCGGTCGTAGCAGGAATCGAACCCACGACCTTGTGTATGCAAGGCGGGCATGCTAACCATTGCACCACGGTGGCTAGAGACCATATACTAACATCATGTACCAAATTTCAGCCGGATCGAATGAAATTTGTTTCTCTTAGAAGCTCTGCAAGCCAAATCGGGGGATCGGTTTATATGGGGGCTATATATAATCATGGACCGATGTGGACCAATTTTTGCATGGTTGTTGGAGACCATATTCTAACACCATGTACCAAATTTCAGCCGGATCGGATGAAATATGCTTCTGTTAGAGGCTCCACAAGCCAAATCTGAGGGTCCCTTTATATGGGGGCTATACGTAAAAGTGGACCGATATTGCCCATTTTCAATACCATCCGACCTACATCGATAACAACTACTTGTGCCACGTTTCAAGTCGATAGCTTCTTTCGTTCGGAAGTTAGCGTGATTTCAACAGACGGACGGACGGACGGACGGACATGCTTAGATCGACTCAGAATTTCACCACGACCCAGGATATATATACTTTATGGGGTCTTAGAGCAATATTTCGATGTGTTACAAAAGGAATGACAAAGTTAATATACCTTCCATCCTATGGTGGAGGGTATAAAAACGAATTTTGACAAAAAAAATGTGTGTTTCTTTGTTAGACCGGGGACTTATCCGCCAATCTGTTATAACATACCACGTATGGACTAACTCACAATTTAGAAAACGATGTTAAGAAGTTTTAAGATACTTGCCACTGGTAAGTATTACCACAGCGCAAGTAATTCGATTATGGTTTAAATTTTCCATTAAAACGATTAAATTTTCCCTTAAAACGGCCTAATTCCGTACTTTCTAAGACTTGTCTAAAAGGACTGCATAGGAAGTGGAACAAAATCGATAGGAGATCCAAGGAGGGGCTTTAAAAGAAATGTTTATGGACTTGTCCTAAAGGACTGCATCGGAAGTGGAAAAATGTGTTGGAGGATTCCGGGATGCGTTTTAAAAGAAATGTTTGTGGAACAATTTCCATTTGTTTTTTTGTGTTAGGATAGCTTAATCAACGGTATTCCATTGCCGTAATAACAAACATTTTTTTTTGACGAAATGGCTGGTTTAATAAACGAGATCGTCTACCCTTTTAAGCAGACAATAATCTGGGAAACAACTAGATTTTTTTCCTCTGATTAATAACTTTTTCTTTTGAATGTGGTATTATTCCAGAATTTTTTCTTAGAGTCTGCTATATTCTTGTATCTAATTTTTATGGACAACGTCAATATATTAGGGATATTCTTTTCATATAATTTCTATTAGCTATACCATTATTTATAAATCCTTCACTTTAAGGTCCTACATTTTTTTGGTTTTTTTTTTTGTCAGAAATCCCATTACATCCATTTGTGAATACCAATCTTACCAATTGCCACATTACCATCATTTGCTAAATACATGTATACATAGACCTTAATAAAGGCAAATTATTTTAGCATAATTTACCTCTTTTGTGTGTTTTTGTTTTTTGTTACCAGAAAAATATGTGATATGGTCTTTAAACTTCTTTCTGTAATTACTCGAGCAACACCCACCAGCAATATATAGACGAATAATAACAACATCATCAGAGAAGACCGCTATTACCCTTTTTTTCCAACATTATTTTTGTGTGAAACTCTATTAGGGTTTTTTTTTGGGGTGAGAATACCTACCAACACCAAGTGGTAACAGTAACACCAACAATGAACAAAAAAAAAAACAAAAAACGCAACAAGCCAAAAACGAGCTCAAGCCAAACCATTAAAAATGACTTTACCACCTTTAACAGCAAAATAATTTCTGGTTGGTTTATGGTATTTACCGGGGGGCAAGCGTTAAACAAACTAAGCATTCTTAAACCCTATCCTCTACACCATCCTCATTCCATCCAGATTAACAGATTCAAAGTGGCCATAGTGAATGTAGGGATGTAAAAGCCAAAATAAGAAATTCCTACTATGCAACCATTTTGGGGGGGGGGGGGGGGGGTGTGAAGGAAAAGCGGAAAATCAATTCATTTTAAATGTTTCAAATATGGCTAAATGCCAATATATCCATTATATACATCCTGATAGGATCCTATCCTCCTCTAGACTACGAAAACATTTAAGCAGATGTGCAGAAACCGACACATACCCATACTAACATGGCTCGAAACGAGCCATTGGAGAAATAGGTAATCATCCATAATCGTTGTATGACCATCCTTCGAGAATCCTAGCCATACAAGTAATATGGAGGAAAATACAAATTATCTTGTAATATATGTGGTCGTTCGATGTGGGATGATGATAATAGATAGAAAGAGGAAAGAGTTATAGCTGGGAAATAATTTCAAACGAAAATACATGACTAACAGATGGGTAAATTTATGGGCCAATTTTCATACAGCGTACAAGAGAGCAGATATTTTAAGAGTTATGAGAATAAAGGGCAATCTTTTTTTTGCACTCAAAAAAAAAAAAAAAAAAAAACAGTAAATCCACCAGGTAGGCAAATTTTGGTTAATTTGAAAAAATTTTGATTTTTTCTTAAATTTAACTGCATTAGAAATGTACGATTTTATGTACAAAACTAAATACATATTTTTCAACAAATTTAAGAACATTTATTAGACATAATTATTTTTCAATTGCGTAGTGTGAAGGAAACAAATTGGAGTTCAAAATTGCAAAAATATCTTTAGTGACATAGGAAGGAACATAGGAAGATGGGGATCCCAGCAGAGAAACAGAGCTTCCACAAAAGTATTTTGTGTTCCAAAAGTTGAGAAAACTTGGACCATCTCAACCGAATTTTACATGGTCTTGTCTTGTCTTTTCAAAAGAACTTCCACGAAAGCGAAATAGTCAACAGTGAAGAAATTCAAAAAAACGGTTTAGACCCAAGCAGGAAAGGAACATGATAAACCCAAACATGTTGTAAGAGCAATATGCTATGCTTTGAACGGTGAACATGGAGCATTTTTTGTGGCAAAAATGTTGTTTTCTTGGCATACATATACATGGTCGCCGAAATCAGATACACAATTTTCGAGAATTTTCGGTTGAGCCAAACATGTTCCATGTTTGTAACTTATTTGGGGTGATCATATTCCTTCTCTGGGTGCATAATTATTTTACAACATCATAGTGTGAAGGAAAAAATTTGGAGATTAAAAGTGCAAAAATATCTTTAGTGACATGCGAAGTTCAAGATGGGGACCCAGCAAAAAACAAGTTTCCAAAAAAGCAGTTTGGATACCCAACTTGTGATCCGGAAGTAGTGCAAACTTGGATCATCTTCTCTGAAATTACATGGACTTTTCTTTTCTTCTTAAAAGAACTTCCATGGAAGTGAAAAGTAAACAGACAAGAAATTCAAGAAAATTTATTAGATATAATTATTTTTTAATTTCATAGTGTGAAGGAAAAAATTTGGAGATTAAAATTGCAAAATTATCTTTAGTGCCATACGAAATTCAAGATGGGCGCCCCAGCAAAAAAAAAGAGAGTCTCTAAAAAAGTAGTTCGGATCCCCAACTTGTGACCCGGAAATAGTACAAACTAGGCTCATTTCCACTGAACTTTACATGGGCTTGTGTTGTCTTCTCAAAATAACTTCCATGGAAGTGAAAAATTCAACAGCCAAGAAATTGAAGAAAATTTAAAAGACATAATTAGTTTTCAATTTCGTAGTGTGAAGGAAAAAATTTGGACATAAAAATTGCAAAAATATCTTTAGTGACATACGAAGTATGTCACAGCAAAAAACAAAAAAAGAGCTTCCAAAAAAGTAGTTTGGATCCCCAACTTGTGATCCGGAAGTACTGCAATCTTGGATCATCTCCACTGAATTTTACATAGACTTTTCCTTTCTTCTCAAAAGAACTTCCATGGAAGTGAAAAATTCAACAGTTGAGAAATTCAAGAAAATTTATTAGACATAATTATTTTTCTATTTCATAGTGTGAAGGAAAAAATTTGGAGATAAAAATTGCAAAACTATCTTTAGTGACATACGAAGTTTAAGATGGGGATCGCAGCAAAAAAAGAGCTTCCAAAAAAGTAGTTTGGATCCCCAACTTGTGATCCGGAAGTACTGAAAAATTGGACCATCTCCACTGAATTTTACTTTGACTTTTCTTTTCTTCTCAAAAGAACTTCCATGGAAGTGAAAAAAATCAACAGTTGAGAAATTCAAGAAAATTTATTAGACATAATTATTTTTCTATTTTATAGTGTGAAGGAAAAAATTTGGAATTTAAAATTGCAAAAATATCTTTAGTGACATACGAAGTTTAAGATGGGGATCCCAGCAAAAAACAAAAAAAAAAGCTTCCAAAAAAGTAGTTTGGATCCCCAACTTGTGATGTAGATTTTTTTAGTATGTACGAATTCAAAATAGTGATAATAGAACATGACTAACAAGTATATACGGCCGTAAGTTCGGCCAGGCCGAATCTTATGTACCCTCCACCGCGGATTGCGTAGAAACTTCTACGAAAGACTGTCATCCATAAATTTCAACTCACTCGGATGAAATTTGCTTCTCCAAGAGGCTCCAAAACCAAATCTCGGGATCGGCTTATATGGGGCCTATATATAATTATGGACCGATATCGACCAATTTTTGCATGGGTGTTTGAGGCCATATATTAACATCACGTACCAAATTTCAACTGAATCAGATGAATTTTGGTCTTTCAAGAGGCTCCGGAGGTCAAATCTGATGATCGGTTTATATGGGGGCTATATATAATTATGGACCGATATGGACCAATTTTTGCATGGTCATTAGAGACCATATACTAACATCATGTACATCATGTAACAATTTCTTCCGATCCGGCTGAAATTTGGCCTCGCAAGCCAAATTTGGGGGTCCGTTTATATGGGGGCTATACGTAAAAGTGGACCGATATGGCCCATTTGCAATACCATCCGACCTACATCAATAAAAACTTCTTGTGCCAAGTTTCAAGTCGATAGCTTGTTTCGTTCGGAAGTTAGCGTGATTTCAACAGACGGACGGACGGACGGACGGACGGACGGACATGCTCAGATCGGCTCAGAATTTCACCACGACCCAGAATATATATACTTTATGGGGTCTTAGATCAATATTTCGATGTGCTACAAACGGAATGACAAACTTAATATACCCCCCATCCTATGGTGGAGGGTATAAAAAAACGAATTCCCTCAAAAAATTCTAAGTCGACTTAGCTTACTCTGGAATGAGGACATCGCTATATACTTTATGAGTTCTTAGAAAATTGAATTACGATGTGTTACAAACGGAATGACAAAGTTAATACACCCCCCATCCTATGGTGGAGGGAATAAAAAAGTTAAAAATCCAAATTTTTACATGATACTCTGGCGGTGAAAAATTGGCGGAAAAAATAAAACTCCTGAAGGAAAAATAAAACTCTTAAAAAGATTTTTATTTATGAGTGATAAATAAAACTCTTTTTTTAAGAGTTTCATCCGACCTTTTATTTTACATTGAAAAGTAAAAATAACATTTTTTTAAGTCACAAAAATATAACTTTTGCCGTATCACTTATAACCGTTACGGCCCTTAAATTTCAATAATATTCTATTTTTTTCTCGTTATTTCTACCCAATGGGAATTGGGCCTATTCGAAATAGTTACCAAAATATGATGGTAAACAAGAACGTGATATAGCCTAATCTAAATGAACTCGTAAAGATTGACTTAAATGTCTTATTGGTTAAATTGTAAGGGACGATGTTGAATGTGAACCACGCCAAGTTTTTTTTCCGAATTTTATTTGACATTTCTCTATTTCAGTCTTACTCAATTTGAACCATGGACGTCGTGAATAGGCAGAATGGTTCCAAGAAATGGCAACAGTGGATGATCAATTTTCGAAGAAAATCATCTTCAGTGATGATGCACATTTTCACCTCATCGGATTCGTCAATAAACAGAATTTCCGCATTTGAGCGAATGAGAATCCAAGAGTGATTGTCGAAAAACCAATGCACCCACAAAGAGTGACTGTTTGGTGCGGTTTATAGCCCAGGCGGCATCATCGGGCCGTATTTTTTCCAAAATGAGTCCGGTCAGGCAGTGAGACAGTGAACGGTGTTCGCTATCGTGAGATGATAACGAACTTTTTATGGCCCAAATCGGAAGATATGGATGTGGACGATATGAGGTTTCAGCAGGACGGTGCCACTTGCCACACAGCTAACGAAACAATGGCTCTTTTGCGCAACAAATTCAATGGCCGTGTTATCTCATGTAATGGCGATGTCAATTGGCCGCCAAGATCATGTGATTTGCCACCGCTGGACTTTTTCTTTTGGGGTTATTTGAAAGAAAAGATGTACGTCGAGAAGCCAGCAACAATTCAAGAGCTAAAGGATGAGATAATTCGGCACATTAACGGCATAGAACCTCCATTATGCCTCAGCGTCATCGAAAATTTGGACCATCGGATGAAGGTGTGCCACCGAGATCGCGTCGCCCATTTGGCCGATATTTTATTCCATACATAATTGAATAATATCAATATATCATAATAAAATAAAATTACAATAATTTCCTAAATAGTTTGTGTTTTACTCAAACTCAACATTGGCCCTTGAAATTTTAACCACCCTTTACATCGCTATTTCACTTTCTACAACAATTTTAATATTATCTGATTGGTGGTGGAAATTTCTTCAATCCACTATTTTATCCCCAGCCAAATCTCCATATCTCCACACCACAAAGAATAACCCCAACCGCAAAAAAAATCCCCAGTTTGGGGGAAATCCCCTAATCTAAGAGAACTGCTGGCAAATATGATCAAGAGAGCTTTGTTTACAATTAAGCTTAAATCGCAAATCCACTCATTAAGACACGATATGAAGTAAAATAATATCCTAACAGGTTGGCCGACACATAGATGGCGTCGCTAGTATTAAATGCATATTATTTTTATATAGTACCAACTTTCGAATTATTCATGTCAAAATTTGACGTCTGTAAGTCGATTAGTTTGTGAGATAGAGCGTCTTTTGTGAAGCAACTTTTGTTTTTGTGAAAAAAAGGAATTTCGTGTTTTGATAAAATACTGTTTTCTGAAGGGAAAAATACGGTGGAAGCAAAAACTTGGCTTGATAATGAGTTTCCGGACTCTGCCCCAGGGAAATCAACAATAATTGATTGGTATGCAAAATTCAAGCATGGTGAAATGAGCACGGAGGACGGTGAACGCAGTGGACGCCCGAAAGAGGTGGTTATCGACGAAAACATTACAAAAACCCACAAAATGATTTTGAATGACCGTAAAATGAAGTTGATCGAGATAGCAGAGGCCTTAAACATATCAAAGGAACGTGTTGGTCATATCATTCATCAATATTTGGATATGCGGAAGCTTTGTGCAAAATGGGTGCCACGCGAGCTCACATTTGACCAAAAACAACGACGTGTTGATGATTCTGAGCGGTGTTTGCAGCTGTTAACTCGTAATACACCCGAGTTTTTCCGTCGATATGTGACAATGGATGAAACATGGCTCCATCACTACACTCCTGAGTCCAATTGACAGTCGGTTGAGTGGACAGCAACCGGTGAACCGTCGCCGAAGCGTGGAAAGACTCAAAAGTCCGTTGACAAAGTAATGGCCTCTGTTTTTTGGGATGCGCATGGAATTTTTATCGATTATCTTGAGAAGGGAAAAACCATCAACAGTGACTATTATATGGCTTTATTGGAGCGTTTGAAGGTCGAAATCGCGGCAAAACGGCCCCATATGAAGAAGAAAAAAGTGTTGTTCCACCAAGACTACGCACCGTGCCACAAGTCATTGAGAACGGAGGCAAAAATTCATGAATTGGGCTTCGAATTGCTTCCCCACCCACCGTATTCTCCAGATCTGGCCTCCAGCGACTTTTTCTTGTTCTCAGACCTCAAAAGGATGCTTGCAGAGAAAAAATTTGGCTGCAATGAAGAGGTGATCGCCGAAACTGAGGCCTATTTTGAGGCAAAACCGAAGGAGTACTACCAAAATGGTATCAAAAAATTGGAAGGTCGTTATAATCGTTGTATCGCTCTTGAAGGTAACTTTGTTGAATAATAAAAACGAATTTTGACAAAAAAAATGTGTTTTTCTTTGTTAGAACGGGGACTTATCAGCCAACCTGTTAAATATCGGAGTTATTGGACGCACCAAATGAATTCTTCGTAAAAGTGAGGTAAACACAAAAAATTGTCCATTTGTTCATTCATTGTTTTTCGTTTGTTTTTATCATAAAATACATAAAATATAATTTTATTAAAACCAAAAAAACTAAGAAGCCAATTTTTATTCATTTTTTTTAATTCTCATCTCAAATTCATATCCTAAAAACGATGAATGGATACTTAATCAGTTGACTGATGGGCCAATATCTTCAATTTTCAAGTAACCAGCAAATGAAAACATTCGTTGAGAATATACTATATATAAGCTGCATACTTCAATTATAAATGCATTGGTTTATTCCGTGGAGAAAATAACAAAACCCATATGAACAGTTCCATTTTCAAAATTATGGTCAAGGGTTAGTATCAAACCAGCCGTATGCCAGCCAATATGATTCATACAAACGAAACTATACTGCTGTTTTCGTTCTCAGGAAAATCTAACATCGTTGTTAGAACTAAACACAAAAAAAAAAAACAATCCTCGCATAGAAATACCATTTTCAACTCGAGCAACACTCTGGGGCAGGGCAAAGTCCTTTTCATACACATGTTTTGAAAATACTCCTACTCATGCCAAGCATACTTACACAATATACTCGGAGGACAATGAAGAGCCTGTTGGTCTGTTGAACATTGCCCAAATATGCGAAACTGAGTGTATTAATAACATAAATTGTAGTGTAACGCAAATTAAAAGGCAGCTGGCATATGGGATTTTTGTTTGGTAAGTTAAGAGGAAACATTTGAAAGAACCAACCGAGGTGGAGAGGGCCGAAGTGTAAACTGTAAATTGTATAAAGCCATGACCACGGCATCGGGTATCCTTCCTATATATGAACTCTATGGCTAGGAGACAATGAAAATATGAGAGTGAGTGGAAATGAAAAAGTACAACAACAGCAAACGAGTTTTCAAACATACACATGATGCTCTTTTTCCCATTGAAAATTCCCAAAGCCAAATAAAGCCGCAATATAGTTTGAAGTTCGTGTGCTATAAAATGAAGTAAAGTGCCGTTAGTGCGTGTATGCGCGCGCCCGGAATATAAAAATGGTTTCATAGGGCTTTTGGCTCTATGTTCGATTGACCATGTCTATGTGAAGCGGGCGTGAAAACGTAGAAGGAGATTGCCAGAATGGGTAGGTAAAAACTGTTTGAGAGTGTGAAAGCCTATAAATATGCAATGGCTTTTAGTTTTATTATTACATTTATGTTTCGTTTTATTTTTAAACTAAATACACCGGCAAAATGGACCACATGCCAGCAACCTCTGATGTTTGAGTTATTATGGCAGCCGGAAAAGCCGCTAGACCCATAAATGTATGCAAAGTTTATTAAAGGGACCGCTTGAATGTACATACAACACTCTGCAATGCATAGATGTTAAATTACTTTTTTTTATTGTTTTTGAAAGTACAAAGGAAACAATAATGTTTTATACCATTATTAAATATCAAAGGGCGAAATTAATGGAATAGAAATTTAAAAGACGTTTTGGCGAAATGTTAATTGGCAAAAATAATGGCGATCTGGCTATACCGAAATGAAAGAGTAATGAGAAATATCTTTGAGGTTTTTTAGGAAATAGTTCACAAAAAAAAAAAAAAAACATTCATAGCATAAATGGTACCAATATTTCCTAAGTATTTGCAATTTTTAAAGAAATAATAACATTGGGCTTCTCCTTTGAATAATATGTCTTGTAATAGTGAGACAAATAGTTAGACCCAAGAATAATGTTCGTTATAAGGTAAGTCAATACGGCATCAACACAGCCCTAGTTCACAAAAAAACCATTCATAGCATAAATGGTACAAATATTTCCTAAATATTTGCAATATTTAAAGAAATAATAACATTGGGTTTCTCCTTTGAAAAATATGTCTTGTAATAGTAAGACAAAGTTACAGATATTCCCCTTGGACCCAAGAATAATGTTCGTTATAAGGTAAGTCAATACGGCATCAACACAGCCATCTCTTGATTTGAATACTTTAAGGTATTTTTCATTACATTCATCTACAGCCATTAAAGAAAATAATAATAAACATATAAAATTAATACAAAAAAAAACTACAATATTTTAAATCACAATTTAATTGCTATATAAGATTTTTGCAGCTTTCGAAGCACTGTGCGGTGGTTCGTTTCTACTTGTAATCATCGTTGTAGGGCTCTAAATAAATATCGAGTATTATCACCAAAATGTAAGGATTAACACCCTGGCCAGACACATATTTCGGCCGCAGACCAGGGTCGTTCCATTGGAACTTAGAAGAAACGCACTCAGCACACGTCACCAAGAATGCCTTAAAAATGCGATTTCTCACTTCATTTCTAATGCACGATGGCTACCAAAATGTAGGGATCTGTAGCACGGTAGCCTCAATTGGTAGAATTCTACCAAAAATGGAGGTACTTTACAAATTTTCTACAGAAATAAAATTTTGAAACAATTTTCTATAGAACTGAAATTTTGACAAAATTTACTATAGCAATGAAATTTTGAAATAAAGAAATAAAATATTGACAACATTTTCTATAGAAAAAATATTTTGCCTAAATTTTCTATAGAAATGAAATTTTGACAAAATTTACTATAGAAATGAAATTTTGAAATATAGAAATAACATTTTGACAACATTTTGACAAAAAGAAATCACAATAGAAATAAAACCTTGAAAAAATTTTCTTTAAAAACAAAATTTGACAAAATTTTCTTTAAAAAATAAAATTTTTACAAAATTTTTTATAGAATAAAATTTAGACAAAATTTTGATAAAATTTTCTATAGAAATAAAATTTTGACAAAATTTTCTATAGAAATATAATTTTAAAAAAATGTTATATAGAACTAAAATTTTGAAAAAAAAATTATATAGAAATAAAATTTTAATAAATATTCAATAAAAAAAATTGAAAAATTTCTATAGAAATGGGGGCCACCGTGGTGCAATGGTTAGCATGTCCGCCTTGCACGCTTACCATGCAAGGGTTCGATTCCTGCTTCGACCGAACACCAAAAAGTTTGTCAGCGGTGGATTATTTCCCCTCAGTAATGCTGGTGACATTTCCGAGGGTTTCAAAACTTCTCTAAGTGATTTCACTGCAATGTGGAACGCCGTTCGCACTCGGCTATAAAAAGGAGGTCCCTTGTCATTGAGATTAACATGGAATCGGGCAGCCCTTAGTGATAAGAGAGAAGTTCACCAATGTGGTTCACAATGGACTGAATAGTCTAAGTGAAACTGATACATCGGGCTGCCACCTAACCTAACCTAATCTTCCATAGAAATAAAATTTTGACAAAATTTTCTATAGAAATAAAATCTTTAAGAAATATTCTATAGAAATACAATTTTGACAAAATTTTCTATAGAAATGAAATTTTGACAAAATTTTCTATAGAAATGAAATTTTGACAAAATTTTCTATAGAAATAAAATTTTGTCCAAATTTTCTATAGAACTAAAATTTTGATTAAATTTTCTATAGAAATAAAGTTTTGCAAAAGAATTTTATATAGAAATAAAATTTTAATAAATATTCTATAAAAATAAAATTTTGAAAAAAATTTCTATAGAATAAAACTTGGACAAAATTTTCTATAGAAATGGTGGCCACCGTTGTGTAATGGTTAGCATGCCCGCCTTGCATACAAAAGGTCGTGGGTTCGATTCCTGCTTCGACCGAACACCAAAAAGTTTTTCAGCGGTGGATTATCCCACCTCAGTAATGCTGGTGACATTTCTGAGGGTTTCAAAGTTTCTTTAAGTGGTTTCACTGCAACGTGGAACGCCGTTCGGACTCGGCTATAAAAAGAAGGTCCCTTGTCATTGAGATTAACATGGAATCGGGCAGCCCTCAGTGATAAGAGAGAAGATCACCAATGTGGTATCACAATGGACTGAATAGTCTAAGTAAGCCTGATACATCGAGCTGCCACCAAACCTAATCTAATCTTCCATAAATTTGAAAAAAAAAATTCTATAGAAATAAAATTTTGACAACATTTTGGAAAAACTTTCTATATAAATAAAATTTTATAGAACTAAAATTTTGATTAAATGTTCTATAGAAATAAAATTTTGACAAATTTTTGTATAGAAATAAAATTTTGACAAAATTTTCTATAGATATAAAATTTTGACAACATTTTCTATAGAAATAAAATTTTGACAAATTTTTGTATAGAAATAAAATTTTGAAAAAATTTTCTATAGAAATAAAATGTTGATAACATTTTCTAAAGGAATAGAATTTTGTCCATTCCATTTTTCTATAGAAATTTGACAAAATTTTCTATAGAAATAAAATTTCGTCCAAATTTTCTATAGAAATAAATTTTGAACAAATTTTTTTATAGAAATAAAATTTTGAAAAAATTTTCTATAGAAATAAAATTTTACATTTTCTATAGAAATAAAATTTTGACAAAATTTTTCTATAGAAATAATATTTTGACAAAATTTTCTATAGAAATAAAATTTTGACAATATTTTTCTTTAGAAATAAAATTTTGACAAAATTTTTCTTTAGAAATAAAATTTTGACA
Source organism: Haematobia irritans (assembly GCF_050003625.1). Classification (NCBI taxonomy): domain Eukaryota; kingdom Metazoa; phylum Arthropoda; class Insecta; order Diptera; family Muscidae; genus Haematobia; species Haematobia irritans. The sequence continues at coordinate 23,845,616 of NC_134398.1, forward strand.
AAATTTTTCTTTAGAAATAAAATTTTGAAAACATTTTCTATAGAAATAAAATTTTCACAAAATTTTTCTATGGAAATAAAATTTTGAAAAAATTTTCTATAGAAATAAAATTTTGAAATTTTCTATAGAAATAAAATTTTGACAAAATTTTCTATAGAAATAAAATTTTGACAAAATTTTCTATAGTAATAAAATTTTGACAAAATTTTCTAAAGAAATAAAATTTTGACAAAATTTTTCTTTAGAAATAAAGTTTTGACAAAATTTTCTATAGAAATAAAATTTTAACAAAATTTTCTATAGATATAAAATTTTGACAAAATTTTCTATAGAAATAAATTTTTTAAAAAAAAATTGCAATAAAAATAAAATTTTGACAAAATTTTCTTTAGAAATAAAATTTTGACAAAATTTACTATAGAAATAAAATTTTGACAAAATTTACTATAGAAATAAAATTTTGACAAAATTTTTCTTTAGAAATAAAATTTTATATTTTCTATAGAAATAAAATTTTGAAAAAAAATTCTATAGAAATAAAATTTTCACAAAATTTTTCTATGGAAATAAAATTTTGAAAAAATTTTTTATAGAAATAAAATTTTGACAAAATTTTCTATAGATATAAAATTTTGACAACATTTTCTATAGAAATAAAATTTTAACAAATTTTGCTATAGAAGTAAAATTTTGACAAAATTTCCCATAGAAATAAAATTTAGAGAAAATTTTCTATAGAAATAAAATGTTGAAAAAAATTTCTATAGAAATAAAATTTTAACAACATTTTCTATAGAAATAAAATTTTGACAAGATTTTTCTTTAGAAATAAAATTTTGACAAAATTTTATATAGAAATAAAGTTTTGGCAAAGTTCTTCTATGGAAATAAAATTTCGAAAAAAATTTTTATAGAAATAAAATTTTTACAAAATTTTCTATAAAAATTAATTTTTGAAAAAATTTTCTATAAAAATAAAATTGTGAAAAAATTTTCTATAGAAATAAAATTTTGACAAAATTTTCGATAGAAATAAAATTTTGACAAAATTTTCTATAGAAATAAAATTTTGATTAAATTTTCTATAGAAATAAAATGTTGACAAAATTTCCTATAAAAATAAAATTTGGACAAAATTTTCTATAGAAATAAAATGTTGACAAAATTTCCTATAGAAATAAAATTTTGACAAAATTTTCTATAGAAATAAAATTTTGTTTTGTTTTGTTATTGTTGGTTTTGTTCTTTAAGCATTGTTGTTGTTTTTTATTTCAGCTTAAAACCATACATTGACTAAACTACAATTGTAGCTTAACCAACAGAGGAAAAGAATGTTTGTCAAATTTATTTGGGCAAAGCCCTATAGACTGCAAGATGGTTGGATGGACGCACGTTTCGGAATTACCACATTCCTCATCAGCATCCTCTACTTGTAGCAAAACTATCAACCAATTATCAGAATAAATTCAGGCAGTTTATTAAACCCAACAAAAACCACACTTGAACCCTCCGAAAAAAGGTTTTACATTGATAGCCGGCTTATGCCGAAATAAATTCGAAACAAACATATCTCTTTTCCATGCCACCGTCAAATCATCGATTTGAATTCACATGGCTGGGTTTATTTTGAGCGTGCCTCCTCTTCTTTTTCCATTTGTTTTGTTTTGTTATTGTTGGTTTTGTTCTTTAAGCATTGTTGTTGTTTTTTATTTCAGCTTAAAACCATACATTGACTAAACTACAATTGTAGCTTAACCAACAGAGGAAAAGAATGTTTGTCAAATTTATTTGGGCAAAGCCCTATAGACTGCAAGATGGTTGGATGGACGCACGTTTCGGAATTACCACATTCCTCATCAGCATCCTCTACTTGCAGCAAAACTATCAACCAATTATCAGAATAAATTCAGGCAGTTTATTAAACCCAACAAAAACCACACTTGAACCCTCCGAAAAAAGGTTTTACATTGATAGCCGGCTTATGCCGAAATAAATTCGAAACAAACATATCTCTTTTCCATGCCACCGTCAAATCATCGATTTGAATTCACATGGCTGGGTTTATTTTGAGCGTGCCTCCTCTTCTTTTTCCATTTGTTTTGTTTTGTTATTGTTGGTTTTGTTCTTTAAGCATTGTTGTTGTTTTTTATTTCAGCTTAAAACCATACATTGACTAAACTACAATTGTAGCTTAACCAACAGAGGAAAAGAATGTTTGTCAAATTTATTTGGGCAAAGCCCTATAGACTGCAAGATGGTTGGATGGACGCACGTTTCGGAATTACCACATTCCTCATCAGCATCCTCTACTTGCAGCAAAACTATCAACCAATTATCAGAATAAATTCAGGCAGTTTATTAAACCCAACAAAAACCACACTTGAACCCTCCGAAAAAAGGTTTTACATTGATAGCCGGCTTATGCCGAAATAAATTCGAAACAAACATATCTCTTTTCCATGCCACCGTCAAATCATCGATTTGAATTCACATGGCTGGGTTTATTTTGAGCGTGCCTCCTCTTCTTTTTCCATTTGTTTTGTTTTGTTATTGTTGGTTTTGTTCTTTAAGCATTGTTGATGTTTTTTATTTCAGCTTAAAACCATACATTGACTAAACTACAATTGTAGCTTAACCAACAGAGGAAAAGAATGTTTGTCAAATTTATTTGGGCAAAGCCCTATAGACTGCAAGATGGTTGGATGGACGCACGTTTCGGAATTACCACATTCCTCATCAGCATCCTCTACTTGCAGCAAAACTATCAACCAATTATCAGAATAAATTCAGGCAGTTTATTAAACCCAACAAAAACCACACTTGAACCCTCCGAAAAAAGGTTTTACATTGATAGCCGGCTTATGCCGAAATAAATTCGAAACAAACATATCTCTTTTCCATGCCACCGTCAAATCATCGATTTGAATTCACATGGCTGGGTTTATTTTGAGCGTGCCTCCTCTTCTTTTTCCATTTGTTTTGTTTTGTTATTGTTGGTTTTGTTCTTTAAGCATTGTTGTTGTTTTTTATTTCAGCTTAAAACCATACATTGACTAAACTACAATTGTAGCTTAACCAACAGAGGAAAAGAATGTTTGTCAAATTTATTTGGGCAAAGCCCTATAGACTGCAAGATGGGAGGGTTCAAGTGTGGTTTTTGTTGGGTTTAATAAACTGCCTGAATTTATTCTGATAATTGGTTGATAGTTTTGCTGCAAGTAGAGGATGCTGATGAGGAATGTGGTAATTCCGAAACGTGCGTCCATCCAACCATCTTGCAGTCTATAGGGCTTTGCCCAAATAAATTTGACAAACATTCTTTTCCTCTGTTGGTTAAGCTACAATTGTAGTTTAGTCAATGTATGGTTTTAAGCTGAAATAAAAAACAACAACAATGCTTAAAGAACAAAACCAACAATAACAAAACAAAACAAATGGAAAAAGAAGAGGAGGCACGCTCAAAATAAACCCAGCCATGTGAATTCAAATCGATGATTTGACGGTGGCATGGAAAAGAGATATGTTTGTTTCGAATTTATTTCGGCATAAGCCGGCTATCAATGTAAAACCTTTTTTCGGAGGGTTCAAGTGTGGTTTTTGTTGGGTTTAATAAACTGCCTGAATTTATTCTGATAATTGGTTGATAGTTTTGCTGCAAGTAGAGGATGCTGATGAGGAATGTGGTAATTCCGAAACGTGCGTCCATCCAACCATCTTGCAGTCTATAGGGCTTTGCCCAAATAAATTTGACAAACATTCTTTTCCTCTGTTGGTTAAGCTACAATTGTAGTTTAGTCAATGTATGGTTTTAAGCTGAAATAAAAAACAACAACAATGCAGAAATAAAATTTTGATAAAATTTCCTATAGAAATAAAACGTTGACAAAATTTTCTATAGAAATAAAATTTTGATACAATTTCTTATAGAAATAAAATTTTTACAAAATTTTTCTATAGAAATAAAATTTTTACAAAATTTTTCTATAGAAATAAAATTTTTGACATTTTCTATTGAAATAAAATGTTGACAAAATTTCCTATAGAAATAAAATTTTGACAATATTTTCTATAGAAATAATATTTTGCACAATAAATTATTTTTGTTTTGTAGTTTTTTGGTTGTTTTTGGGCCAAAGTACTGCAGAGCTATTTTCATGCAGCGTGAAATGACATTGTCTACCGTTTGAATACCATAATGCATGCCAAGGGTAGCAAATTCGAGTAAATCTAAAGTGACTCTAAAATTTTATGTTATTTCTGAGAATTTTTAAAAACAAATACTAGAAATTTTAATTTCTAAACAAATAAAAAAGCAAAAGTACTCCTTCATGTCGTCATTAATATTTCAAAACAATTTCCCGACAATCAAATATTGCTAAAAAATTTCAATTTTTACTACGAATTTAAAATATTTTTGATCTAATCGAAATGTTTAACAACAAAACCACTTTGATATACAAATGAACTTGCATTGCAGTTTCATTTCGGTAAACCTTTTGGAGAGTCATTGATTTTTGTTGTTAATTTTTTTTTTTTTTTTACTTAAATCGCACTATAGGTTGATTAGGCTTTTGGGGTCAAAACTTTGTCGTTTGCTTGCTTACATACACAGTGGTGCTCTTAATCAAAATGTCAATGAATGGATGGGTTAGAATGAGAGAAAAATAGGAGAAAAAAACTAACGTTGTGAAAGTTTATGGCTTTGTGTAGAGTTTCGGTTCTACTATGTAAAATCAGATGTATGTATGTTTGGGTGTTAGTTTTGGTATATGGATGAGTGCTTTTAATTCAATAGCTGGAGAGAGTACGTGTGGGTGTGTGAAGTTTTTAGTTTACAAATTCAAGAGTTAAAGAGATCAATAAAGCAAAATCAAGTGTTGCCACAACACAGTTTTTACTTACTCGCCGACCTATACACGGTACTATCACTCATGTGTGTGTGTGTGTGTGTTTTTTTGGGGAAAGTCAAAACAAAAAACAACAACAAAAAATTAATACACACTCGCACACACATTCTGAAACTCAATACCACTTGGGGAACATTTTTGCTTTTTTTTGTTTGTGGTATATGTAGGTGCATGCGTGTGTGCATGAATCGACTTTCTACCATAGAATAAATGTTTATTTAAAAAGTTAAGAGCTGAAAACTTTGTTGTTGCCGCAGCTACTTAACAAAAAAAAACACACACACACACACAGAAGAACATTTTCCTCAAAAACGAAGCTGTTCGTTTTCATAAAAAAGTTCAAAATATAGTATTTTCACTGGCATGGGATTTTTTTCCAGTAGTTTATCAAGGATTTATTCTACTGAAGGATGCTGCGTCGGCAGAGTTTACTAAATATTTTGATAAAATTTAATTAAATAAAAACTTTATCCTGTTTTCGAGTACCAAGGATGGTTAAGGTTAAGATTGATGTTGGTTAAACAAAAATAAATGCTAAATGCATTTGGCCATACCACAAATGCAGAGGTAAAAGGGGTCCTTGAAACCCCTAGATTCAAAGCTGGGTTGTTTTTTTCGCCTCAACTTTTTTGTTTTGTGTTGTTTGTTTAGTAAAACTAAAACACTTACCTTCATATACTGTTAATGTAGCATCTGCTGATACAGCATCACCAACACCATTCTCGGCTACGCACTCGTAGGGGGCATCATCACGTCCAGAACGTACAGGCTCAATGCGTAATATTGAAACACCGCCCGGTTGTTCCAGCACCGTGTAACGTGATTGGGTTCCTGGGAATAAAAACATGAGACAAGGGAGAAAATACAAGTTAGTTTACTATATGGGACAAAACAATATGTCCATGACATCTATAAACATATATGGTGGCTATAAGGGCCATGGGTCACGTGTGTGTGTCCAATCGTCCATGGAGGGCTACAAATCATTTTTATTATTTGAATTCACACACAACAATTTATTGGATTATTAAATATTAACATCGGATGGGACAAAACCAATATTGGTTTTAGTTTCACAACTAAAGGAATTAAAGACATGGAATTTTGGACACAAAAGCTCGTGGGTATTTTAAAGGCCAAAAAAATTTTTTTTTAAAGGATAAAAGAAAAAAAATACACCCACAAAATGAGAACATGCACAAAATTTGCTGTTTAAATGCCATAATTTGTTTTTTCTTTTTTTAAGAATAAAAGAAAAATAGTACACCCAAAAAATGAGAAAATGCCCAAAATTTACATTTTTCCTATACTATTGTACAAGATTCTTTAAGCTTCAACAGACTAATGAATTATATAAAGTATATATAAAAAAAAACTTTAAATTTTTTCCTAACATTTATATTTAAAATTTTTGTTATTAAGACAATACATTTTCTGTGTACATTTTTCCCATTGAAATTTCTGCTGTTAAGCTTTTACATTACAAATTAATTAATTTTATTATACTCATATGAGAGATTGTATAAGCAGTGCTTTTGGTTGGTTGCTTTATTTAAACTCACCTGAGACTTTCTTGCCATTTTTTCTCCACACTATAGAGGGTGGTGGATCACCTCTGGCCGCACAATAAAATGTTGCTACTCCTCCCACTCTAACGCCCTGGTTTTGAGGTTTCTTGATGATTTCCGGTGGATCTGTAAAATACACGCAGATGCGCAAAAAAAAGAAACAAAAGCAATTCAATTAATATGATGCATTTCTCACAAAGACGATCGACAATTGAAAAGAAATCTTAAAAAAAAAAACGAAAAAAAAAATATTAAAAACAAGCAGAAACCTTTTGTATATCAGAACACAGGTAACGTAAAGGGATTGTGAAAAGAAAACCAAAGAGAAAATTAAATAAGAACAAAAAATGTATACACATCAAACAAGAACGATGTGAACATTGTTTGTTTTTAATCCTTTTGCGTTCGATGGCACGTGGTGGATGCATGCGAACTGTTGTAAAAACAGAAACCATATTTTTTAGTTGGCAGTTAAGAATTTGGTCCTTGTTGGTCGTAGAGTTGGTTACATTCTCACAATAATTGTAGAAAAGGTCAACCGATTAGTAAGGTTCGGTTTTCTGTATGGGAGGGAAATTGTAAATTGGTACGAACAAAAATTTATATAATACACAAAATTATAATTAAAAACGAGATATTTTTTGGTATTTATCCAATATCTACTACCAAACCAAAAATTTTATTTCTATAGAAAATTTTGTCAAAAGTTTATTTCTATAGAAAATTTTGTCAAAAGTTTATTTCTATAGAAAATTTTGTCAAAAGTTTATTTCTATAGAAAATTTTGTCAAAAGTTTATTTCTATAGAAAATTTTGTCAAAATTTTATTTCTATAGAAAACGTTGTCAAAATTATATTTCTACAGAAAATTTTGTCAAAATTTTATTTCTATAGACAATTTTGTCAAAATTTTATTTCTATAGAAAATTTTTTCCAAATTTTATTTCTATAGAAAATTTTGTCAAAATTTGATTTCTATAGAAAACTTTGTCAAAATTTTATTTTTATAGAAAATTTTGTCAAAATTTTATTTCTATAGAAAAAATTGCAGTTGTCACTCGTTGTTACCAAAAAAAAACTACCAAACCAAAAATTTTATTTCTATAGAAAATTTTGTCAAATTTTATTTCTATAGAAATTATTTTCAAATTTTTTTTTTCAAAAATTGATTTTTTAAAAATTTTACTTCTATAGAAAAAATTTAACAAAAATTATTTCTATAAAACTAAAATTTAAAATTTTATTTCTATAGAACGTTTTTTTTTTAATTTTATTTCCATAGAAAATTTTGTCAAAATTTTATTTCTATAGAAAATTTTGCCACAATTTTATTTCTATAGAAAGTTTTTTTTTTTAATTTTATTTCGATAGAAAATTTTGTCAAAATTTTATTTCTTTAGAAAATTTTCCCAAAATTTTATTTCTATAGATTTTTTTATAGAAAATTTTTATTTTTATAGAAAATTTTGTCAAAATTTTATTTCTATAGAAAAGTTTGCCAAAATATTATTTCTATAGAAAATTTTGTCAAAATTTTATTTTTATAGAAAATGTTGTCAAAATTTTAGTTCTACAAAAAAATTTTGTCCAAATTTTATTTCTTAGAAAGTTTTGTTTTAATTTTATTTCTATATACAATTTTTACAAAATTTTAGATCTATAGAAAATGTTGCCCAAACTTTAATTCTATTTTGAATAGAAATAAAATTTTATTTCTATATAAAATTTTTGCAAAATTTTATTTCTATTGAAAACTTTGTCAAAATTTTATTCATATAGAAAATTGTGTCAAAATGTTAGTTCTATAGAAAATTTTGTCAAAATTTAATTTTTTAATTTTAGTTCTATTTTCCCAAAATTTTATTTCTATAGACAACTTTGTCAAATTTTTTTTTTTTCTATAGAAAATTTTGTCAAAATTTTATTTCTAAAGAAAATTTTTTCAAAATTTTATTTCTATAGAAAATTTTGTCAAAATTTTATTTCTATAGAAAATTTTGTCAAAATTTTATTTCTATAGAAAATTTTGTCAAAATTTTATTTCTATAGAAAATTTTGTCAACATTTTACTTTTAAAATTTTTTTCAAAATTTTATTTCTATAGAAAATTTTGTCAAAATTTTATTTCTATAGAAAATTTTGTCAACATTTTACTTTTAAAATTTTTTTCAAAATTTTCTTCTGTAAAAATTTTATTTCTATAGAAAATTTTGTCAAAATTTTATTTCTATAGAAAATTTTTGCAAAATTTTATTTCTTTAAAAAATTTTTTTTCGAAATTTTATTTCTATAGCAACTTTTTGTCAAAATTTTGTTTCTATAGAAAATATTATCGAAATTTAATTTCTATAGAAACTTTTTGCAAAATTTTATTTCTATAGAAAATTTTGTCAAAATTTTATTTTTATAGATAATGTTGTTAAAATTTTATTTCTATAGAAAGTTTTTTTTTTTAATTTTATTACTATATAAAATTTTTGCAAAATTTTATTTCTATAGAAAATTTTATCAAAATTTTATTTTGTAAAAATTTTATTTCTAGAAGAAATTTTTAAAAATTTTATTTCTGTAGAATTTAAAAAAATATATATATTTATAAACTTTTTTCTATAGAAAATTGTATTTCTAGAGACCATTGTGTCAAAATTTTATTTCTATAGAAAATTTTGTAAAAATTTTATTTCTATAGAAAATTTTGTCAAAATGCTATTTTATAGAAAATTTTGCCAAAATTTTATTTTTATAGAAATTTTTTAACAAATTTTATTTCTATAGAAAATTTTGTCCAAATTTTATTTCTATTTTGAATAGAAATAAAATTATATTTTTACAGAAAATTTTATTTCTATTGAAAATTTTTTCAAAATTTTATTCATATAGAAAATTGTGTCAAAACGTTACTTCTATAGAAAATTTTGTCAAAATTATATTTCTAAAATTGTTTTTTTTTTTAATTTTAATTCTATAGAAAATTTTGTCAAAAATGTATTTCTATATAAAAAATGTCTATAGAAAATTTTGTCAAAATTTTATTTCTATAGAAATTTTTTTCAAAATTTCATTTCTATAGAAAAGTTTGTCAAAATTTTATTTCTATAGAAAATTTTGTCAAAATTTTATTTCTATAGAAAATTTTGTAAAAATTTTATTTCTATAGAAAATTCTGTAAATGTTTTATTTCTATAGAATATTTTGTAAAAAATTTTTTTCTAAACAAAAAATTTTCAAAATTTTATTTCTATAGAAAATTTTGTCAAAATTTTATTTCTATAGAAAATTTTTGAATTTAAAAAAAAATATATTTATAAACTTTTTTCTATAAAAAATTTTATTTCTAGAGACCATTGTGTCAACATTTTATTTCTATAGAAAATTTTGTAAAAATTTTATTTCTATAGAAAATTTTGTCAAAATTCTATTTTATAGAAAATTTTGCCAAAATTTTATTTTTATAGATTTTTTTTTTAAATTTTATTTCTATAGACAATTTTTGCAAAATTTTAGTTCTACAGAAATTTTTTTCCAAATTTTATTTCTATTTTGAATAGAAATAAAATTTTATTTCTATAGAAAATTTTTGCAAAATTTTATTTCTATTGAAAATTTTTTCAAAATTTTATTCATATTCTATAGAAAATTTTGTCAAAATTATATTTCTAAATTTTTTTTATTTTATTTCTATAGAAAGTTTTGGCAAAATTTTATTTCTATATAAAAATTTGTCAAAATTTTCTTTCTAGAGAAAATTTTGTCAAAATTTCATTTCTAGAGAAAATTTTGTCAAATTTTGTCTATAGAAGATTTTCCCAAAATGTTATTTCTCAAAATTTTATTTCTATATAAAATTTTGTCAAAATTTTCTTTCTATAAAAATTTTTTTGCAAAATTTTATTTCTATAGAAAATTTGTCAAAATTTTTTTTTTCTATAGAAGATTTTCCCAAAATGTTATTTCTATAGAAAATTTTGTCAAAATTTTATTTCTATAGAAAATTTTGTCAAAATTTTATTTCTATAGAAGATTTTGTCAAAATTTTATTTCTATAGAAAATTTTGTCAAAATTTTATTTCTATATAAAATTTTGTCAAAATTTTATTTCTATAGAAAATGTATTCAAAATTTTATTTCTATAGAAAACTTTTTAAAAATTTTATTTCTATAGAAAAAATTGCAAAAATTTTATTTCTATAGAAAAGTTTGTCAAAATTTTATTTCTATAAAAAATTTTGTCAAAATTTTATTTCTATAGAAAACTTTTTAAAAATTTTATTTCTATAGAAATTTTTTTTAAAAATTTTATTTCTATAGACGATTTTGTCAAAATTATTTCCCCCAAAACATATTCGGCTGACCTCTTACTCATGGCCCGGATACAAGCTTTCCTTTTGTTTAAACTGCTATATATATATTGATTTTGTAAATATTTTCTCTATTCGATACGATGATTATTTCTTAAGTCCATTGGTGAAGTGGCTATTGTTATTGGTAAGTCGTTGCGATGTTCGTTTCATGGTTGATTGGATGCATGTATTCCCATAGTATGAATATAAGTAAGATTACTTGAAAGGACTTAACACCGTTACTTGGGATCAAACTGTTTTTGTTTCGTTTTTTTCCTGAAGTTTTTCACTTCCCTGCGTTGTTTTGTTTTCCTATCGAGGACAAAGATAACCCCTCAATACTGCAATAGCCTGAGAATAAATTGTTGATTCGTGACAAATTCTGAAAATTACAATTTCGTATTGGCTTCATTTTCTTGGTCATTCGTTTCAAGGGTCTCTGACTTGGTTTTTTTTGTATCGTTGCGTATGGGTATGCGATATATACATAAGTGATTCCTTTGTATTTCTTTGGTTTCATTCCTTCGATTGCAATCATATTTCGTGTATATTGATTTCATTTTTGTTGATTTTCTTGTGGAATTTATTGTTATTTATTTGTATTCGCTATATAAATTTGTTTTTGGGTATTTTTTTCCTTTGCTTTGTGAGAATCTATATAGGGTATTCTTTAATTGAATGCAAAATATAAATTGAGGATTTTCATAAATGTATGTTAAGGTATATTCTCAAAGAAAGAGCACGTACCATATAGCATAAATTGGGGATACACTTAATAATTGGCATTTTTTGTAGCATATGTTAGGGGTGGTGGAGGGGGGTAGAAGATAAATAAATACTTCACATATGCACATTTAGCATATGAGTTATGTGAATGATCTCGAAGGAAATACAAGCTTTTGGAAAATTTATGTATAATAAAATTTTATTTAAGCTTCTGTGCTAAGGCTATTTTTTTTTTGTGAAACAAATTTGTGTAAAGTTTGCTTACAAAATGGCTGACAATTTTTTGTCGTGACTTTTTTTTTTCCATTAAGAAGATAGCAATTTATCGGAGAGGAGAATGTGACTTTTTTTGAAGTGACTTTCTTAAAAAACAGCTTCCACAGGTTGTATTACGAATGAGACCTTTTGTGCCACCTTTTTCGAATTTATCAGTGATATTGCGGAAGTGACTATGTATATCCTATCCAGTTGATACTAGCACCCATTAACAAAAGCATGACCAATAGCAGAGTTTTTCGCTACCAAGGCATTCAATATACTATGACCTATATATTGCACCATAAAACTATCAAAACGACCTATTTGCAAATGTCTTAAACATTATATATCTCAGTAAACTATATCCTCAAACGCCGAAAATTATCGCAAAAGTATTTCAATAGAAAATTTTATTCTCCCGTATAATATAAAATGTCTGTCGCAATTACAATGTTTCTATGAAATTTTACACTCTCATATTCGTTGATTTTTAGTTATTTTTTCATACAAACTTACGTGTCAAATACTGTATATACGGAAAATCCGAAAAATTTGCATCTGGAACAATGATGACAGGAACATAATTAATTGCGAATATTTTATTATTGGGTTATAAATTTTTTGTTACGCGTTTAATAAGAGTTCGACGCGGTATTGTAAGGTTATTTTTTTTAATTTTTTATTAGGTTTAAAATTAGAGTTTTTTAATGATTATTGTTTTTCTTCTTTTTGATTGTATAACGTTTTAAAAGCAGATTATTCTGCTTGGTTTTGGTTGTTGTTTTGTTTTACCAATTAGGGTCCCAAAGTATGTTTTATTTGATTTATTTATTAAGTTATTTTTTCTTATTTTTTTTTTTAGTAAAATATATAATACAATAATTTAATAAAATACATAATATAATAGTTTAAATATATAGAATACATAAATATGATCCATAGGAAAATATGCTTATTATAAATAGGTTTTTTTCTATATTATTTCAAAGCTCCCAAAAATATACTAGAGTTTTTCTAAATATCAATAAAGACTAAAATTAAGTAAATAATGCATGTATTATTTATGAGGTTCTATTAAGAACCAAAAAAAAAACACAAACCAAATGCTTTATTTTAATTATGAAAATTACCTTAAAATGTATATAAAATATAAAAATGTATTTAACATATATATTATGTTAAATTAATAATAAATTTTACTAACTCTTATTTCAATAATTACAAAAAAAAAAAATAACAAAAAAACACGTCGAGATAATTTCCACATTTTCAATCGATATTATGCGATATTAAAATCAACAAATTGTTCATCAATAGGATTTACTAAAACAAGTTATTTATTTTAAAAAAACTCCTGAAAATATGCAATAATTTCTAAAATCGTCAAACCGCCAAAAAAAACCTCATATTCATTTATTTATTTAAGTCTATGGATTACAATCCTTACAGACTAGCAATTTTAAAAATAAATTAAATCTAAAGTATTAGGAATTTTATATACAGCGTTGCCACAATGAATTTTAATTTTGGATCAACATTTTTCCCCAATTGGACTAAAATTCCTACCAGCGGACAATTTTTCTAAATTAAAACGACATAATTTAAAAAAAATGTTGTCAAATTTTTATTTCTATTTATTTCTTTAGGAATTTTTGTCTAAATTCCATTTCTATAGAAATTTTAGCCAAAATTTTAGTTCTATGGAAAAATTAGCCAAAATTTGATTTCTATACAAAATTTTGCTAAAATTTTATTTCTTTGACAAAATCTTATTTCTGTAGCAAATTTTGACAAAATTTTATTTCTATAGAAAATTTTTGCAAAATTTTGTCAAAATTTTATTTCTATAGAAAATTTTGTCAAAATTTTATTTTTATAGAAAATTTTGCCAAAATTTTATTTTTATAGAAAATTTTGTCAAAATTTTATTTTGATAGAAAATTTTGTCAAAATTTTATTTCTATAGAAGATTTTGTCAACATTTTATTTCTATAGAAAATTTTGTCAAAACTTCCATTTTTTTGCCAAAATTTTATTTTTATGGAAAATATTGTCCAAATTTTAATTCTATAGACTATTTAGTCAAAATTTTATTTCTATAGAAAATTTTGTCAAAACTTCAATTTTATAGAAAATTTTGTCAAAACTTCAATTCTATAAAAAATTTTTGTCAAAATTTTATTTCTATAGAAATTTTTGTCAAAACTTCAATTCTATAGAAAATTTTGTCAAAACTTCAATTCTATAAAAAAATTTGTCAAAATTTAATTTCTATAGGAAATATTGTCCAAATTTTAATTCTATAGACGATTTGGTCAAAATTTTATTCTATAGAAAATTTTGTCAAAATTTCATTTGTTTCGAAAATTTTGTCCAAATTTTATTTCTAAGAAAAATTTGTCCAAATTTTATTTCTAAGAAAAATTTGTCCAAATTTTATTTCTAAGAAAAATTTGTCCAAATTTTATTTTTATCGAAAATTTTGTCAATTTTTTTTTCTATAGAAAATATTGTCCAAACTTTATTTTTATAGACGATTTGGTCAAAATTTTATTTCTATAGAAAATTTTGTCAAAATTTCGTTTGTTTAAAAAATTTTGTCAAAATTCCATTTCTGTAAAAAATTTTGTCCAAATTTTATTTCTAAGAAAAATTTGTCCAAATTTTATTTTTATCGAAAATTTTGTCAATTTTTTTTCTATAGAAAATTTTGTCCAAATTTTATTTTTATAGACGATTTGGTCAACATTTTATTTCTATAAAAAATTTGTCCAAATTTTATTTCTATAGAAAATTTTGTCAAATTTTCATATCTATGGAAAATTTTGTCAAAATTTCATTTCTATAGAAATTTTGTCAAAATTTTATTTCTATAGAATTTTTTTTTAAATATTATTTTTACAGAAAATTTTGTCAAAATTTCATTTGTTTAGAAAATTTTGGCAAAATTCCATTTCTGTAAAAATTTTTGTCCAAATTTTATTTCTAAGAAAATTTTGTCCAAAATTTAATTTTTATCGAAGATTTTGTCAATTTTTTTCTATAGAAAATTTTGTCCAAATTTTATTTCTATGGACGATTTGGTCAAAATTTTATTTCTATAAAAAATTTGTCAAAATTTTATTTCTAAAGAAAATTTTGTCAAAATTTCGTTTGTTTGAAAAATTTTGTCAAAATTCCTTTTCTGTAGAAAATTTTGTCCAAATTTTATTTTTATCGAAAATTTTGTCAATTTTTTTTTATATAAAATTTTGTCCAAATTTTATTTCTATAAAAAATTTATCCAAATTTTATTTCTATAGAATATTTTATCAAAATTTCATATCTATAGAAAATTTTGTCAAAATTTCATTTCTATAGAAATTTTGTCAACATTTTATTTCTATAGAAATTTTGTCAAAGTTTCATTTCTATATTTTAAAAAAATTTTTTTTAAAAAATGTTGCACAATTTTGTATCTATACAATTTTTTTAAGGTTATTTCTGTACAAAATTTTAGCAAAATTTTATTTCTATTTAAAAATTTATTTCTAGTTAAAATTTAATTTCTATAGAAATATTTGTTTAAATTTTATTTCTACAGAAAATTTTTTCAAAATTTTAAAAAATGACCGATTTCACGAAAATGGACCAAAATCAACTAAATTCCATTTGGTACGACCATCGAACCAAAATTTGCAAAAATATTGAAAAATTACACTGAAAAAACAGTAAACCCAACAGGTAGAAAACTTTTGATTAAGTTTAGAAAATTTGAATATCTTTTTAAAAATTTTAACTAAACAGTATTACAAGCGCTTGCCTCACTCCGATATCACAAAAATAAGTAACTATTTTTCGACAAATTCAAGAAAATTTTTAGACATATATAATTTTTTTTTCACTTGTTAAAGAAAATTGTGTAGTTTGAAGGAAAAAATTGGTATGTATTTAGCGACATACAAAGTTCATGATGGACTAAAAAATTTACAAATTTAAAGAAATAATGAAGAAATATGAACTATCATTTAACTAACGTAAACAAAAAAATATTATAGTAAAGGAAAATTTCTCCAAACATAATAATTTCATGAACTAAAATATAATTAAATTGTCTTTAGTGAAATGGAGAGTTCGCTTTTTTTTGAATGTACCGATTTGACGATCCGACTATCGGACCAAATTTAAAATTTAATAATTTTTTGGACCAATTTTGGTCCGATCGGACCAAAATGGCAACCCTGCTCATATATATAAACACTCCCAACCTTAAAGATGAATTAAACTGAAATTGTAATAAAATCAGCCAATTGCATCATTATCATCTTTACCATCATCTTTAGTCTATAAATGCCATGCTCTATCTCGCAGTCATCTTTTAAGGCAAGCCCAAGACTAAAAACCCATCAATTTTCATATTTCACTTCAAATATGATTATGGCTTACCATCGAATAAAAGCGAAAAGTAAAATATACGGAGAGAGTGAGAGGACAAAGAAAAAAATATAAACACAAAACCTATGTATCTATAATTTCAATATTGTCTATAAAAAGAATAAAAAAAACCAACAACAACAACAAAAATAAAACAGTAATATTCTGATAAATATCTGCACGCGAAGCTTATAATATACGAGCTAACAAAACAAAAAAAATGGAAAAATCATGTTTCGCACAAAAAAACGAACAGAAAGCGATGATGATGATTTGATTTAAGCGAAAATATGGTACTTAAAATGATACTTGTCAGATAATTTTTTTTCTCATATAAATATCTGTGCATTGATACACTTGACTTGAAATCAACTCTTCGTAGACGTGATACAAAAAAAAAAAAAAAAAAAAAACAAGAAAAAACAGGCAGCCTCTTAGGGAAGCCATAAACGATATAACGACGACATCAGAAAAAAATCGACTTGGCAAAAGCGCCATGCTAAAGGGGAGGTGTTTCAATAAAAAATTTCCTACGACAGCTAGCTACCAAGGAATTTCAAAATTATGCAAATTTTATTATGTAAGGAAAATAAGGAATTTTGTTTTACTTCGCTTGCTATGTATAGGAAGCACCAAATCATTTCAAAGAATATATATATATATAAAAATATTTTTTTATGAACAATTTTCTGTTTATTGATTTTGCTTTATCCATGGTAAAAAACAAAAAAAATGCATAGAAAAACAGGTGGCTTAGAAAAAAAAAAGTAAACGCCGTTATGTATACTTTAAAATTATTTTAAATCATCCGGAAAATATGCTAAAATAATAACAAAAAATAAATCCGTCAATTCAATATTAAACCCCGAAAATATGTTACAGAAATATAAAAAGTTGTACACATTTTCTTGAGTTTATTTGCAAACTGAATTTAGGTGATTTTGAATTCTACAATAACCAAGATATTTGTGAACAGCATAAATTATTTAGTTGAAATCAATCGAAAGCAAATATTAAAATTTGTAAAGTATTTTAAAGAATTTAAAAACGTTGTGAACGTCTTTGTCTTATTTGCAAAAAAAAAAAAAATAATGAATTTTGATTTCAGCTTTGAATGAATTTTGATTATCAAATTTCATTTTAGCAATAGAAAAAATTAAATTTTTTAAATTTTTTTTAAAGAGAAAATGAAAATTCCCTAACCCTAAAAATATGTTGAAGAATTAAAAAAAAAATTTTTAAAGTGAAAATGAAAATTCCCTAACCCTAAAAATATACTATAGAATTTAAAAATATTGCCTAGTTTTTGGGCTTTAATTGAATTTATCAATTTAATGGAGTGGTACCTCCTCTATTTCGATTTTAACTATAACGAATACGATTTTTCGTTTTTAAAAAATAGGATATAAAATTATAAATTGTTGCACACTTTTTGGGGTTAATTTGAAAAATCAATTTAGATAAATTTGAATTCACTGATAACTAGATGACATTTTTGAACGGCAAGCAGTTTTTAGTTTAAATCTTTCTAAAGCAAATATTAAATATTTTTAACTCTACATCTATGTTGAAGAATATAAAAATGTTGCAAACATAAACTGAGTTTATTTAACCCTAGACAGCTTATCTACGTCTGAGAGACATATGGGTTTTTTAGTATTTCGCGTTCTCCTTCATGAAAATGAGTACCGAAAATGTGATATTTTTCTTACATAATAAATACAAGTATAGCAAAAAAAAGTGCTTAAATGATAGGGATTTGTATATAGAATAGTTATAACTACAAAAATTTAAAACAAAAATCGACAAATTTTGTCCACATGATAACAAACTATGATACGTCCATAGACGTATGTTTATCTTATTCGTGACTTTCAGTAAGGAAAATAGGATAAGTTTTCTAGGGTTAAAAAATCAATTTTCCTAATAAATAAAATTTTGACAAAATTTTCTATAAAAAAAAAATTTGACAAAATTGTCTATAGATATAGAATTTTCACAAAATTTTCTATAGAAATGAAATTTTGGCAAAATTTCTTATAGAAATGAAATTTTGACAAAATTTTTTATAGAAATAAAATTTTGACAAAATTTTCTATAGAAATAAAATTTTGACAAAATTTTCTACAGAAATAAAATATTGACAAAATTTTCTATAGAAATAGAATATTGCAAAAATTTTCTATAAAAGTAAAATTTTGACAAAATTTTCTACAAAAATTAAAGTTTGACAAAATTTTCTATAGAAATAAAATGTTGACAAAATTTTCAATAGATATAACAAAATTTTCTATGGAAATAAAATTTTGACAAAATTGTCTATAGAAATAACAAAATTTTCTAAAAAAATAAAATGTTGACAAAATTTTCTATAGAAATAAAATTTTGACAAAATTTTCTATAGAAATAAAATTTTGGCAAAGTTTTCTGTAGAAATAAATTTTGAGAAAATTTTCTATAGAAATAAAATCTTGACAAAATTTTCTATAGAAATAAAATTTTGACAAAATTTTCTATAGAAATAAAATTTTGACAAAATTTTCTATAGAAATAAAATTTTGACAAAATTTTCTATAGAAATAAAATTTTGACAAAATTTTCTATAGAAATAAAATTTTGACGAAATTTTCTATAGAAATAAAATTTTGACAAAATTTTCTATAGAAATAAAATTTTGAGAAAATTTTCTACAAAAATGATATTTTGACAAAATTTTCTATAGAAATAAAATGTTGACAAATTTTTCTATAGAAATAAAATTTTGACAAAATTTTTTATAGAAATAAAATTTTGACAAAATTTTTTATAGAAATAAAATTTTGACAAAATTTTCTATAGAAATAAAATTTTGAGAAAATTTTCTATAGAAATAAAATTTTGAGAAAATTTTCTATAGAAATAAAATTTTGAGAAAATTTTCTATAGAAATAAAATTTTGACAAAATTTTCTATAGAAATAAAATTTTGACAGAATTTTCTATAGAAATAAAATTTTGACAAAATTTTCTATAGAAATAAAATTTTGACAAAATTTGCTATAGAAATAAAATTTTGACAAAATCTTCTATAGAAATAAAATTTTGACAAAATTTTCTATAGAAATAAAATCTTAAAAAAATTTCTATAGAAATAAAATTTTGACAAAATTTTCTATAGAAATAAAATTTTGACAAAATTTGTTAATAAAAATAGAATTTTGACAAAATTTTTTAATAAAAATAAAATTTTGACAAAATTTTCTAGTGAAATAGAATTTTGACTAAATTTTCTATAGAAATACAATTTTGACAAAATTTTCTATAGAAATAAATTTTGAAAAAGTTTTCTATAGAAATAAAGTCTTGACCAAATTTTCTATAGAATAAAATGTACACAAAATTTTCAATAGATATAACAAACTTTTCTATGGAAATAAAGTTTTGACAAAATTGTCTATAGAAATAACAAAATTTTCTATAGAAATAACATTTTGATAAAATTTTCTATAGAAATAAAATGTTGACAAAATTTTCTATAGAAATACAAATTTGACAAAATTTCCTATAGAAATGAAATTTTGGCAAAATTTCCTATAGAAATGAAATTTTGACAAAATTTTCTATAGAAATAAAATTTTGACAAAATTTTCTATAGAAATAAAATTTTGACAAAATTTTCTATAGAAATAAAATCTTAAAAAAATTTCCTATAGAAATAAAATTTTGGTAAAATTTCCTATAGAAATAAAATTTTGGCAAAATTTCCTATAGAAATAAAATTTTGACAAAATTTCTTACAGAAATAAAATTTTGACAAAATTTTCTATAGAAATAAAATTTTGACAAAATTTTCTAGTGAAATAGAATTTTGACAAAAATTTCTATAGAAATAAAATTTTGACAAAATTTTCTATCGAAATAAAATTTTGACAAAATTTTCTATCGTGGCGATAAAATTGTATCGATTCTCTATTTTAGATCTTGATTTACATTTCCACATACTGACGTAAATATATGAAAATAAATTAAAAACATATCTATTGACCTATGCCTATATTACTGTGCCACTTCAATGTAATATTTATTATAATCTATGTTATGCCATAGATATATATAACAGATGAATTTAAAGCTAAAGTTATACACACTCTTAGCCCTTGAAAATATTTGTTACACCCAAAACACTTAAAATATTTGCAAACTAAAAAAAAAATCAAATTGAAAATTTGCATACTATCAGGACGATATTTTTGCCCTCCTTACGTTTCTCTATTTTATGTATTTTCTGTCATCCCATTTTCCTCCTACTAATGTAATGTTCCACACAGCTAAGGTAACGCCGCGAAGATATGCTATACATTTTTTTTTCGATATATATCTGAATGTAAATTTAGGTTTGTTTTTTTTCTCTTCAAATATTTTATAACGAAAGAAAAATGGAAATCATTACCAACTAACGTTGAAAAAAGAAGAAAAATGTGTTGGTATAAAAAGTTGGCAGTGTAAGTATTTTTGTCCTATTTTTGGTCTATTTGGCTTGCAAAAGAGTTTTGCCCATGATTTATATAGAAAAATGGGAGAAAACCAAATGAAAATAAAATGATTTAATTTTTGAATATTTTAAAGAGAAAAATTCTTCCCGTTGGTTATAATAAAATGTATGAGATATATTTTGTTGGACTTAAGCTAGAAAGGGAATGAATACTAACATATAATGGAAATAGATATAATTTAAGGATTATAGTAGATCTACAAAGAAACTAGAATATTCCAAAAAAAAAATCACCAAAATTGTTTTTGGTTCCTAAATTAGGAAGCGATAATGATCCATTCATTTAGAAAATCCTTATTTCCATAAAATTCTCCTTATAGCATACTTTTGGGCATTTATTCACACATTGACATATTATTTCAATGAAATAATATTGCATATAATAAGGAGCCAGATGTCTAACATCTTAAACTACTATTTTGGGGATTTGCAAAGAAAATCTAAACAGAAGACTAGAAAGGAAAATGTACGAAACACACAATTTGGCAAAAAGAAAGCATATTTTCATGTTTTATTTACGTGTTGTTGTCAAATATGATATCTTTCTTATTCGTGTAAGTCCATATGTGTGTGTGTGCGAGCAATCCATAGGCAATACTAGTAACAAGAAGACAAACATCACTTGCCTGTTATGGCAAGTGATAGGCCAACATCCTTCCTTCCATCTGCATAACATTTGTAGGTATTCTGACACAAATGTCTTCTAGTTCCAAACCACTCTGGTTGAGAACTCGTGTGAACTTTTCCAAAGTGAGGGTCACAAGGGAAAACGCAAATGTTATACTTTGCCAAAAGTTCTCAAGAAAAATGAAATGAAAATCAATGCCAGAGACAATGTTCTTTTTTGTTGGTCATTGCCGTTTTTTCTCATCATTGTTGTTTTTTTTGTCTTCTTTCAAGGATTTCTTTTTTATGATTATTGTCACATTATGCCTACAATTTCATGTTTGTCATTTGCACTTAACTCAAATGTGTGATATTAATATATGAGTGCGTGCCAATGTATGATAGAAAAAAATATATATATGTGCTGAAACCTGGCCTGCATATGTATTAGGTATTAGGAGAATACATATATGCATAATCGTATAAAGGTTATATACGTATTTTTTTATTGCAAAATAAATATAATTCATTGTGTTAGCAAAACTTTTTATTTCATCCATAGATCATTCTAATAGCTAAAGACAATTATTTTCTACCAAACTGTGGAAATTATAAATATTTGACACCGGAACAAAGGTGTCAAATATTTTCTTTGACAATACAAGTACTTTAGCTACTTAAAAACTTTAAAATTAATAACAAGCTCTTAAATGTATGCACTAGTTTCTTTTTTTATCAAAATAATAAATATTAAGGAATTGTATTAGTTGTTAGCTACTTAAACACTTTAAAGCTACAAGCGCCTCAAAGTATGCACACATTTTCAGACTAACCACAAACTCATAAATGTATTCACTTGTTTTTTTGTTTTCAGAATAATAAGTATTTAGGAATTTTATAATTTTTAAAAACTTAAAAACAGTTAAGTTACAAAAGCCTAAAAGTATGCCCATGTTTTCTGTTCAGGCTAATAAATATAAATGATTTGTATTAAATATTTTATTATTTAAAAGCCTAAAAGCATGCAATTAGATGAACCACCAAATTTAATTAAAATCCTTAAATAATCTTTATGATTTCTTCTTGTCTAAGAAAAGATAACAAGTGCATTTAATGGTCTAAATGTTTTTAATGGTGGTAAAGGGTGTAAAATATCTAATTAAAAAAAGGGCTAAGCCCTTCTGAAGTGTAATGTTATTACAAAAAAAATCTCATTTTAAGACAATAGTAAATTCAATTTAAAAGGTATCCCAAAATTTTCCAAAAATATATTATAAGCTACAAAAAATAATTTTTGTATACTAATAAACAAATTATTTACATTTTTCTTTTCAAGTTGAATTTAAATCAAAATTAAAACTAAAAATGCAATTAAAATTAGAATTATAATTAATGTTTCTTTAAGTTAAAATTAAATAAAAAAGCGAAAAGCTTAAAATTAAAATTTTAATTTAAATTTAAATTAATTAAATTTAAATTCAATAAATTAAATTAATTTTTTTTAAATTTACCTTAAAATTAAAAAATACAGTGAAAATTAAAATGTAAATTATAAGTTTTAATATAATTTAATTTTTACTTTTAATTTAGTTTATTTTAAAATTAAACTAAAATAAAAAGTAAAACTAATGTTAATATAAAAATTAATTAAATTAAATTTAAAATGTATCCTAATATTCCGAAAATACTTTATATATAAGCTGAATAAATTTTTTTGTAGCCCAATAAATAAAATTATTTACATTTTCTTTTCAAGTTAAATTAATTCAAAATTAAAACTAAAATTGCCATTATAATTTAAGTAATAATTAAAGCTTCTATTATTAAAGTGAAATTAAAATAAAATAAAAAAAACAACGAAAATTTTTATTTTAATTTAAACTAAATTTAATTTTTAATTTAAATTTTATTAAATGTTTAATTTAAATTAATTAAATTTAAATTCAATAAATTAAATTAATTTTTTTTTTAAATTAACCTTAAAATTAAAAAATACAGTGAAAATTAAAATGTGAATTATAAGTTTTAATATAACTTAATTTTTACTTTTAATTTAGTTTATTTTAAAATTAAAATAAAATAAAAAGTAAAACTAAAGTTAATATAAAAATTAATTAAATAAAATTTAAAATGTATCCTAATATTCCGAAAATACTTTATATATAAGCTGAATAAATTTTTTTGTAGCCCAATAAATAAATTTATTTACATTTTCTTTTCAAGTTAAATTAATTCAAAATTAAAACTAAAATTGCCATTATAATTTAAGTAATAATTAAAGCTTCTATTATTAAAGTGAAATTAAAATAAAATAAAAAAAAAAAACAACGAAAATTTTTATTTTAATTTAAACTAAATTTAATTTTTAATTTAAATTTTATTAAATTTTTAACTTAAATTACCTAAATTAGTTTAACTTAAAATTAAAAAATACAGTGAAAATTAAAATATAAATTGAAATAAAATAAAAACTTTTAATTTAAGTTTTAATATCATTTTATTTTCAATTTTAATTTAGTTTAATTTAATATTTAAGTTAAAATAAAAATTAAAACTAAAATCAAAATCAAAATTAAATTAAAATAAATTTAAAATTTAGCCAAAATTTTAACAAAAAAATTATGTATCCCAATAAACCAATTATTTACATTTTTCTGTTTCAAGTTGAATTTAAATAAAAATTAAAACTAAAATTGCAATTATAATTTAAGTAATAATAAAAGCTTCTATTATTAAAGTGAAATAACAAAAAACAGAAAAAATTAACATTTTAATTTAAATTAAATTTAAATTTAATTAAATTTTTAATTTATATAAATTAAATTATTGTTAAATTTACTAATTTAATATAAATTGAAATAAAATTAAAAGTTTAAATTTTTAAGTTTTAATATAATTTTATTTTCAATTTTAATTTAGTTTAATTTAATATAAAACTTAAAATAAAAATTAAGTAAAAATTAAAACTAAAATCAAAATTAAATTAAATTTAAAATTTATCCAAAATTAGAATAAAATAAAATTTTTTAATTTAAGTTTTAATATCATTTTATTTTTAATTTTAATTTTATTTTTAATTTTTAATTAGATTAATTTAGAATTAAAACTAAAATAAAAATTAAGCTAAAATTAATATTAAAATTAAAATTGAAACTAAAATTAAATTAAAGGTAAAATTAAATTAAAACTAAAGTTAACATTAGAATTAAAATTAAAGTTAACGCTAAAATTAAAACTAAAATTAAAATTAAACTTAAAACTAAAACTAAAACTAAAACTAAAAACAAAATAAATGTAAACTTAAGTTACAGTTAATTTAAATTAATATTGAAATCAAAATTAAACTTAAAAAATTAAAATTAAAACTAACATTAAAATTAAACTTAAAAATAAACTTAAAAACAAAATGAAAATTATACTTAAATTAATTTAATATTAAAATTAGAATTAAAATTAAAATAAGAATTAAAATCAACATTAAGCATAATTAAATTAAAATTAAACTTAATTAAACAAAAATAAATATTTTATAATTTTTCAATAAGGCAATTTTCTAAAAACAAAGATGGAAAAGACACAACTTTTACATTTTTTTTTTGTATTTTAGTCATCTCAGCTGCCAAAGGCAATTGCATATCCTAAGGTTTACCTTGGATTTTCTTCTTAATGCAATTTTTCCTATTGCTTGGCACGCTTCCTATCCAATCCCTAGGAGAATTTCCCTCCACAATTTTATTGTAAAATAAACACATTTTCTCGGCTTGGTTAATGATTGTTGTTGTTGTTGCTATGAAGTTTTGGTTTGTTTTGAATGCAACAACAGCAAGAATCTGTTTGAACAACAACCAGGACAAAGTACCATCTCCAGGCGGTGTTAAAAACTTTGAGGTCAAAAAGTTATCTATTTTGTGGTTTTTTATATTATTTGCAGTTTTTTTTTGGATGGGTTTTGTATTTGATTTTGCTCTTTTACTGGTTGTCACTGGTGTATGTATGTTTGGGGGGTTTTTTGGTTTTTTGCTCGTTTACTCGAAAACTAGTATATAATTTTATTTCAGTTGTGTTAATGGTTTGCTTTTTTTTTTTTTGGTGTGCGCCTTATTCTAGGTCTTTGTCTTGGAATTGGGTGCAAATCTTGTTTTGGTTATAACATAAACGATAATGACGATGAATTTGCAAAATAAAGTTTTCCTAGAAAGTTTCGTTTGTTAAGCAGAAAGTAATTTGTATAAGTTTTAGAGATAAATATTTTACAGAATCCAAACAGAGAAAGAGAGAGAGAATGCGAAAAATCAGAGCAATATGGAAATGTGAAATTTAATGAAAGTTCAAATTAACTTTGCACAATAGTATATTGGATTTTAATTAACTGAGTTGGTAAAGAAAATGAGAGAATTTTTATTTTAAATTATTCTATATAGAGAAGAACTCCTAAATATATGCTAGGAAATTTAAAAAAAAAATCATAAATAAAGGTAGGTCATAAATAATCTTAAATTATAATTTTCCTAATATATAGTTATGAACGAAATACTCCTTAATATAAAGAGCAAAAATATAACCGAAATTTTTCCACTTACGATTTTAATTGAATTTACAAAAAAAAAAAAAAAAAACTATCTAAAATTTAATTGATTCAACTAATTTTTAATTTAAAAATCAATCACATGCTATCAAATATAGGGTTATTGATTTCGAGAAGTAGACTCCTTAAATTATGCAACATTATGGCATATAATGAATCATTTAAAAAAGAGACTTCTTCATTAAAAACTAATAAAATAGCTATGCTATAAATCTTTATAAAATATAATTTTTATAATATACAGTGTTTAATGAAATTTTATATCGTGACAGAAAAAAGTGTAAAAATTTTAATTGAATTTAAAAAGTAAAATTAATTCAAGATTTTTAAATTTGAAAATCTATCACAAATATTACTTTCATAATTGGCCTTGGCGACTGATGCTATCATTTGTATGATTGAAGAAATTTCAATTAAAAATTAATTGGATTTATTAAAAAAACAAGTATATACGGCCGTAAGTTCGGCCAGGCTGAAGCTTATGTACCCTCCACCATGGATTGCGTAGAAACTTCTACTGAAGCCGATGGCAAGGTATCTTAAAACTTCCTAACACCGTAATATATAACACATAGTCCATACGTGGTATATATTACACTGAAAAAGGCCGATTAAATACGTATATAATTAAGTTTAAGTTTCTATAGAAATAAAATTTTGACAAAATAAAATTTTAACAACATTTTCTAAAGAAGTAAAATTTTGACAAAATTTTCTATAGAAATAAAATTTGGAAAAATTTTCTATAGAAATAAAATTTTGACAAAATTTTCTATAGAAATAAAATCTTGACAAAATTTTCTAAAGAAATAACATTTTGACAATGTTTTCTATAAAAATAAAATTTTGGTAGATTATTTTTGGCTCGAGTGGCAACCATGATTATGAACCGATATGGACCAATTTTTGTGTGATTGGGGATCGGCTATATATAACTATAGATCGATATGGACCAATTTTGGCATGGTTATTAGCGGCCTTATACTAACACCACGTTGCAAATTTCAACCTGATCGGGTGAATTTTGCTACTCCAAGAGGCTCCGGAAATCAAATCTGGGGAACGGTTTATATGGGGGCTATATATAATTATTGACCGATATGGACCAATTCTTGCGTGTTTGTTAGAGACCACATTCTAACACCATGTTCCAAATTTCAACCGGATCGGATGAATTTTGCTCCTCCAAGAGGCTCCGGAGGACAAATCTGGGGGTCGATTTATATGGGGGCTATATATAATTATGGACCGATATGGACCAATTCTTGCATGGTTGTTAGAGACCATATACTAACACCACGTACCAAATTTCAACCGGATAGGATGAATTTTGCTCCTCTAAGAGGCTCCGGAGGTCAAATCTGGGGATCGGCTTATATGGGGGCTATATATAATTATGGGTTGATGTGGGCCAATTTTTGCATGGTCATTAGAGAACATATACCAACACCATGTACCAAATTTCAGCCGGATCGGATGAAATTTGCTTCTCTTAGAGGCTCCGCAAGCCAAATCCGGGGATCGGTTTATATGGGGGCTATATATATTTGTGGACCGATGTGGACCAATTTTTGCATGGTTGTTAGAGACCATATACTAATACCATGTACCAAATTTCTGCCGGATTGGATGAAATTTGGTTCTCTTAGAGCAATCGCAAGCCAAATTTGGGGGTCCGTTTATATTGGGGCTATACGTAAAAGTGGATCGATATGGACCAATTTTTGCATGGTTGTTAGAGACCATATACTAACACCATGTACCAAATTTAACCGGATCGGATGCAATTTGCTTCTCTTAGAGCAATCGCAAGCCAAATGTGGGGGTCCGTTTATATGGGGGCTATACGTAAAAGTGGACCGATATGGCCCATTTGCAATACCGTCCGACCTACATCAATAACAACTACTTGTGCCAAGTTTCAAGTCGATAGCTTGTTTCGGTCGGAAGTTAGCGTGATTTCAACAGACGGACGGACGGACGGACATGCTCAGATCGACTCAGAATTTCACCACGACCCAGAATATATATATATACTTTATAAGGTCTTACAGCAATATTTCGATGTGTTACAAACGGAATGACAAAGTTAATATACCCCCATCCTATGGTGAAGGGTATAAAAATTTAATCAAATTTAAACAACTACAGAAAAATACAGTTTAAGTTATAAACCTAGTTAAGACACGAACCTTTAGGGGATATTGCATATTGACTACTTGACCAACGAAAATCAATGCCTAACTTTAGGCCATGGTAATTAATAATATAATACATAATAACAATTATGTTTTATTGGCTTAGAAGAATTCTAAATAAGATTCAGAGTTTTTCCTTTGGACAGACTGTATTTTAACAAATATTGAAAGTTAAATATTTTTTGCAAATTCAAAAAAATACAGATAATTAAGTATTTTGTTAAATAATAATTTAAAAATATTTCCCAAATTTGTATAGCATACTTTGAGGCTATTCACAAAATTTCACCTCATCAAGACTTCCAAAGCAAATATGGAAATTTATTTTATAAATTTGTTACAGCAAAAACAAAAACAAACCCTCAATTCCAAATGAAGCATATTTTTTAACAAATTCAAATAAAACATAGGAAGGAAAATCAAAAAATAAGGACAATTAATTATTTTGTTAAATAGTAAATTAAAAATATTTCCCAAATTTTTATGGCATGCTTTTAGGCTATCCACAAAATGTCACCTCATCAAGATTTCCAAAGAAAATATGGAAATTTTTTTTTTTATAAATTTGTTACAGCAAAAACAAAGCAACACTCAATGTATCCAAATGAAGCATATTTTTAGGCATAGGCCAGAATAAGTAACACATTTTATTTCTTCAAAGGTCATCACTTTTCAAACCTAATTTATTTCAAACAAAAATTAGCTATTCTAAGGGACCTTTATGCATATATAGTATTGCCTACTTTTTAAGGCATATTGAACAAGAATAAAATATTCTAACATTTGGGTAATTTAATACTAACGCCCGAATATATATGTACACTTATTTAGGCTCAGTTCATGGTTGAAGAGATTTCACAAAGTATTCTAGTTAATGCCATGAAACAGCTCGCCGAAAGTAAAGTTAAGACAGACACAAGACAGGTGTCAAAGCCTGACCTAACAATCAATCAAATTAGACAAAAAAAAAAAAATACCACCAGCAAAGGAAATCCACAGAATTTTTTTTTTTCTTAGAAGAATACCATTTTGCATTAACATGATTTGATATAATGATATTTTAACTTTTTAATAGAATTTCTTATGCCAGCTACCCCTGCCACGACCACACCAGGTTCACTTGCCGTAGAAAACAAAGATAGAAGGCAAAACAAAACACCTGCTAACACTGCTAAAATATCCATTGTGCCTACCATAAGCTACTGAGAACAGACGGTAAAATAAGTCCTGAAAATGGTGCATTAACCAAACGAAGCATATAAATGATGTGAAATTTTCGTGGGTCCTTAGTAGTCGGCTAGATGGACATCATTAATCAAAATTAAAATCTAAATCCAAATGAGAACTCGGCAAACGTGCCCAAACACAAACCAAAAAAAAAACGTACAAAATAAAACAAAACAAAGTGAGCGTGAAGCTGTAAGGTGGAAAAACAATGGAGCATACTTTTAGGTAACCATTGCGATGGAGTGAGTTGAAACCGTCTGCTGGCTATATTAGGTTTAAAGGTAATGGCAGGATAAAATTAATTTGCAAAATGACTTTGGACAACCATATGTAAGGCTAAATACGACTTACCATTTGCGATAAACAATCTCCGGGAAATTGGTATTGTTTTGTACAAAATGGCCGTTGAAAATTGAAAGGAGAACAGTTTTCTAAGGGTCACCTTGTTATCATGGGAAAATAAATGATAACCTTTGAATGGGAATAAAGATTTTGAAAAAAAAAATAGAGGCGGATGAAGGGAACAAACGGTGAAAGCGATGACAAGAAAAATAATCTTTACCTGTATTGAAAAAGGTTCGCTTGATACACAAAAAATTCCGTTTAAAGAGGTGGCAAATATTTTGCAAAATCTTCGCAAAAAAATTAAATGTATTCTTTAAAGTAATCTACGCAAAAGCTAGAGAGCTTCAAGATAAATAAACGATGACAAGAAAAATAATGTTTATCAGTATTGAAAAATGTTGTTAAGATATTTTGTTTAATATACCAAATATTCTTGTTTTGGAAGTGAAACTTTTTTTTACAAAATCTCTGCAAAAAAATAAATTGCATACTTTAAGGCAATGATCGCAAAAGCTACAGAGATTAATTTTGAAATTTTAAAAAATCAAAATGAAAAAATGAAAATCAAATGAAAAAATTTTAGTGATATTTTTTGCTGTGTTCATTATAGAAATAATAATAAAAAATTTCATGTAAACAAAACTCAATTTTTGAGAAATAAAAAAATAAGACAAATTCGCAGCATACTTTTAGGTCATATTTCAATTTTTATTTCAATATTTTTTCAACTTCTTTTATAATTTCAGGAAAAAATATAGTGATATTGTTTGCTGTGCCCATTATAGCAATAATAAAAAAATTTTATCAAAACAAAACTCAATTTTTGAGAAATAAAAAATAAGAAAAATTCGCAGCATACTTTTAGGTCATAGTTGTGGAAACTTTACAAATTTTGAATTAAATAAATTTTTATTTGAATATTTTTTCAACTTCTATTATAATTTCAATTAAAAAATTTTAGTGACAGGTTTTGCTGTGTCAGGTAAAAAAAACTAAATTTTTCAGAATTAAAAAAAAATAAAAAAAAATTCGCAGCATACTTTTAGGTCATATTTATGGAAACTTTACAAATTTTGAATTAAATAAATTTTTATTTGAATATTTTTCCAACTTCTATTATAATTTCAATTGAAAAAAAAATTTGTATTGTTTTTTCTTTGTATTTAATAGCAATAATAAAAAATTCATGTAAAGAAAACTCAATTTTTTTGAAATAAAACATAAGAAAGATCTGCAGCATACTTTTAGGTCATAGTTATGGAAACTTTACAAATTTTGAATTAAATAAATTTTTATTTCAATAGTTTTCCAATTGCTATTATAATTTCAATTGAAAAAAATTTAGTGATATTGTTTGCTGTGCCCATTATAGCAATAATGTAAACAAAACTCAATTTTTGAGAAATAAAAAATAGGAAAAAGTCGCAGCATACTTTTAGGTCATATTTATGGAAACTTTACAAATTTTGAATTAAACAAATTTTTATTTCAATATTTTTGCAACTTCTATTATAATTTCAATTGAAAAAATTTAGTGATGGTTTATCTGTTTATTTTATAGCAATAATAAAAAAATGTTCATGTAAACAAAACTCAATTTTTGAGAAATAAAAAATAAGAAAAATTCGCAACATACTTTTAGGTCATAGTTATGAAAACATTACAAATTTTGAATTAAATAAATTTTTATTTGAATATTTTTCCAACTTCTATTATAATTTCAATTGAAAAAATTTTAGTGATATTGTTTGATGTGTCCATTAAAGCAATAATAAAAAGAAATCTCAATTTTTTTTAGAAACAAAAAATAAGAAAAATTCGCAGCATGCGTTTAGGTCTTTATTATGGAAACTTTACAAATTTTGAATTAAATAATTTTTGGTGAATATTTTTTTTAACTTCTATTATTATTTCAATTGAAATAAATTTAGTGATGTTTTTTCTGTGTATTTTACAGCAATAAAAAATTTTCGAAAAATAAAATTTAATAAAAATATGCAGCATACTTTTAGGTCATAATTATGAAAACTTTAGAAATCATGTTTTTAACTGTTTTATGCATATTTGAAGGATGTTGAGATTTTTGTTAGTTTCTAAGATTCCGAAGATCTTCTGGGAAGTAGACAATCATCAAAGTAATAGGGTGAATTGGCTATCAGCAATATGCCTCCCTGAAAAAAACAAACTGCTATCCCTTTCTAGAACGAATCTGCCATTTTATTTCTTTTATTATTTTTTCCTTATTTCTGCAAAAATATTACCACTGTTACCCCTCATATCTCTGAAGATTCTAAATTATCACGAATTATCCTTATTGTCTTGAAATTTCTTTTTCAACTGTCAATTAAATTTTTACACACTCATGGCAGTAAACGCCTTCATAGTCTCAGCAAAAGAGTTTAAATAACATCCATAAACTCATACAAGCCAAATTAAAAAAAAAGAAAATAAACCCAAAAAAAAAAAATTCTTTGCAACCATAAATAAAATATGTACATATTTGATTTATGGTTCCTAAAAAACACAAAACGAGTAGCGTCAGTATGTCCATTAAAGAAAATATTTAAACTGTCTTTGGCAAAAGTTCTTGTACATTTGAAAATGACAGCCCAGATGCAATCTTAATGAGACTCATCACACACATCCACATCCACACACAGACAGTATATATTCAATTCACTTGGATTGCATACTTTCAGGCTGTTATAATACAAACAACCAAAAGTATACTTACACTCATATCTAGATGTTGTTTTATACCATACCTTCTTTTGTTTTTTATTTTTTTATTTCTTTTATATTTGCACCCGTAGTTTGCTAACAATTGAAGAAAACGAAGAAGAAAAAAAACCAACAGAAAAATACAACGACGATGACAGAAAATATCAAGTTAAAACTGTAAGAAATATGACATAAACATGTTCGTGCGTTCTATGTCTGTTTTGCTCGCTTGCTGGTTTTTTGTTCTCACAGCACCCATGTCATTTCGTAATGCGGGAATGGAAGAAGACAATACACAATGTAGCAACCATTATGACGGCTTTATTATTTATTGTTGATATATTTTTAATTGTTTTTCTTAGTTTCTAGCATCTTATGTAATACATGAAAAATGAGAAAAATGTTAAGAAGCTCTTATATTTTCTTCATCTCAACAATGAATCGAGACATGAAAAAGGGCTTAGGTTGATTGATATACAAGTAGATGATGTTAGGACACTGGAGCCATCTCTTGTCCGTGTATAGGGGAGGCGGTTTATAGATATTCTTGGTATTTCGCTATAAATTGTTTGGCAAATTATTTTATTTATCTATACATGATCTACAAGAATTTTTTTTGAAATTAATGAAATATTTCTACATGTTTCGGGGTATAGTTTTAGGCGAAAGGGTTTATCATTTTTAGACGAATTGATAGTTTTTCATAATTGGTACATTTTTTGGGGATATTTTGTAATGCGCTCAAAAGAAAATAAATTTCAAGAGACCTTTGGTGCATTACGTACAAAAAATACCAACTATAATTTTTCAATTAAAATTTTAAATGCATTTGAAAATTACATTCTTGATATTTTGGTATTTTTCTTAATTAAATATTTTTGTATTTATTGGGGTATAGTTTTAGGCGAAAGGAGTTTTCAATATCACAAAAATGAAAAAAATATCACAAAAATAAATTAATATTTTTTCGAAAAATTCAAGAAAATTTATTATTTATTATATTTTTTCAATTGTTAAGGTCGGTACTATGTTCCCACCAGGAAGGCAAAATTTGGCTAATTTTGTAATATTTTAAATAAATTATATCACAAACGCCAATATCACAAAAATAAATAAATATTTTTCGAAAAATTCCAAAAAAAAAATATAGTATTTCCCAACCAAAATATTTGGAAGTTCTTCTCAAGGCACAACTTCAAAAAATGCTCTCCCAAAGATGTTGTTTATTTTAACTGCACAGGAAGTTCATTTAAGTCAATTTTTTTATAACTTGTTTTTTTCATATTTTTAATGGGAAATTAATTGTTTTGTGTGTTTCAAATAGGTTAAAACAGATTAAGAATTAATAAAATGGTGCAAATTATTTAAATTTAGCCGAAATACATGCTAAATCCTTTGTAGAAAAATTTCGAAAAAATTTAGAAAAATATTTGCTCACAAAAGTTCCAGCCAGACAAGCCTTATAATGCATTAAAAATCATAAAAAATTTTAAAAAATTATTTATTTGTCAAAATATCACAAAATTTCTTAAATCACATCCATAACACTGAAATCGCCTCACACCTTAAGAAGTGATGGAAATTCAGTGCAGTGGCTGTTGAAATGGTGGTCATCCGTCCTATGACAAGCCCATGTTAAATTCATCGCTTCTGCGTCAATTTGGCACCACTTCCGCATCCACAAAAGACATCTTCACTATTTTTTTGGTGAGGCTTTTTTTGCTTTTTTTCACTTCTTAAGGCCGGTACTATGTTCGGTTTTCGAGTTGAAAATCACATTATTTTCGCCATACATTTTTCTGAAATAATGAAAATTATACATGTTTCGTTGGTGTATAATTAACTCCCCCTCTTTAACCTTTTTTTTAATTATTTTAACTAACGTACAAAAAAAAAGAAATATTAAAATCAAGGAAATTTTCTCAAAAAAAAAAATAAATAAATAAATAAATAAATAAATAAATAATAAATAAATAAATAAATAATAATTTCATAAACTAAAATCGAGTTTGGATTTCGTGTCATAGAGGATTCAATTTGTTTTCAGTGTAGCTATGAACTATCTTCTAATACCACAAGTTTCTCAGAAATTATGAAACTTAAAACTTATAATCCACTCAAATAGAAATTGTTTCACAATAAATCCCTAAAAGTATGCTTCATTTTAAATTTATTAATTTTTTAATCTTGAAACCAGATAAATCTAGTGACTATTACTAATCACTTATTCACTTGGATATTTCACCAACCAACTCAACCACTAAGACATCAACCTGAAGTTCTATCACTGTAATTTGTGTCGACTGTTCCATTATAGTTCGATCAGTGAGTTTATTTAGTATCATAGAGGATTCAATTTGTTTTCAGTGTAACTATGAACTATCTACTAATACCACAAGTTTATCAGAATTTATGAAAACGGATTTTAAAAATTATACTCCACCTAACTAGAAAATTGTTTCACAATAAATCCCCAAAAATATGCTTCATTTTAAATTTATTAATTTTTTAATCTTGACGCTGGATAAATCTAGTGACTATGTCTAATCACTTATTCACTTGGATATTTCACCAACCAACTCAGCCACTAAGACTTCAACCTGAAGTTCTATCACTGTAATTGGTGTCGACTGTTCCATTATAGTTCGATCAGTGAGCTTATTTAGTGCCATAGAGGATTCAATTTGTTTTCAGTGTAACTATGAACCATCTACTAATACCACAAGTTTATCAGAATTTATGAAAACGGATTTTAAAACGTATATAACTAGAAATTTTTTTTCACAATAAATCCCCAAAAGTATGCTTCATTTTAAATTCATTAATTTTTAAATCTTGAGACCAGATAAATCTAGTGACTATGTCTAATCACTTAGATCTACTTGGATATTTAAATAACTCAATCTTCTAAGACTTCAACCTGAAGTTCTATCACTGTAACTTGTGTCGACTGTTCCATCACCAAACATCGCTCAGCTTTCGGTTTATAGTATTTAGTGTCATAGAGGATTCAATTTGTTTTCAGTGTAACTGTGAACTATTTACTAATACCACAAGTTTATCAAAATTTATGAAAACGGATTTTAAAACTTATAATCCACCTAACTAGAAAATTTTTTTCACAATAAATCCCCAAAATTATGCTTCATTTATTAATGAGACTCTGTCTAATCGCTTAGATCTACTTTGACATTTAAATAACTCAATATTCAGGGTTTGATTCAGCCACTAAGACTTCGATCTGAAGGTCTATCACTGTAATTTGTGTCTACTGGTCCATTGCCAAACATCGCTAAGTCTTCGGTTTATAGTTCGATCAGTGAGCTTATGGTCTGTAATTCAACCACTGAAAATTAAGTCTTCGATTTAACCACTGATACTGAGATCAGAGGTGCATTGCAGAGACCCTAAGTCAAAATCACTCGTTAATAAAATCAGTTTATTCTGGCCTTTTGCCAGAGTAAAAGGATGTATTAGCACCCTACATTCTTTGAATTTTCAAATAATTCTTCAATTTTAGATACAAAAATATATTATTTGATTTTAAAATTAAAAATTTCGATTTTTTTCACAAAGTATTGTACCCACACAAGTTTTATTTGCCTATAACAAATTTTACTTAAAAAAAAAAATAATTTCCTAGATTTTTATGCAGGCTGGTTTTTTTGCCCAAATCATTTTCTTAGAATTTTTCCTAATTTAAGAACTAAATTTAGAATCAAATATTTTCTTTAATTTAATTTTACACATAAAAAATTTTTTTTTTGCTAAACTTCTCCAAATTATCTTGCATTTTAGAAGAGAACACTCGTTATTAATTCACATGCCATAAAATAGCATGGCAAGACTTCCTACCTAAATAAGGGGCTACTATGATATTCCTATGCTGTGAATTCATTTGCTGCTGCCGCTGCTAGTGCTTTTTTGTTATATCGTTTGTGGCTTTTATAGACCTTTACTCCTAAAAGTAGGCCACAAAATGACATGTCGACATACTCTGACAGCTGAGACAAATGGTTAAAACAAGAATAAACCAAAAGAAAAGAACAACTGAATCTAACCGAAAAATACGTCATGGTTTTTAAGAGATTTGTGTGAAGTGGGAGGTACAAAAAAATCTAACGAGACGAACACTAACCAAACTTGGTAGTTGTGTGTGTTTTCTCTGGAATTCCACATAGACATCGGCCAGGAATTAAGTCGAGAGTTAAATGAAATTCTGTTTTTCTTTTTTTTTGTTCAACGTTTATCCTATAAAAAAATCGACGGAAAAAACCCTAAGATTGGTTTTGGTTATCCTGTTTTTTTTTTCTTCTTCTTGCAATGCCTGACTTGAAATAATTTTTGTGTTTTTTTTATGTGGTTGCTTACATAATCCATCAGATTAAATGTGTGAAATTTCAATTTGAAGAGAAAACGTTGGTTAGGCAAACGTTGCATGAAAATATTTAATGATGTCTATGTCTAGGATTTTATATTTTTTCCTATTTCCTGTTTTTCCCCCATGAAGTAGAACGATAATTTTTTAATAGACTCAGCATTAATGATGACAGAAATAAAAAAAGAAGCGATTCCGAAACTCCAATCATGGCCCGCATGAAATAAAGATTATTTGCATTGTGGGTGGCGTTTTTTTCGCAAATTCTTTCCTCGTCTGCCAGTTTTGTTTGTTTATGAACCTTGAGAACGGGCGGGTACCGGTGGGTGAGGTGAAGTGTTTAATTTTTATACATTTTGACAGTAAACGAAGAAGATAAATGGACTTAAATTATATTACAGACAGTTTGTTTAGAACTGTGTTTACTGTCGATAATCTTGAGGGTTTATTTTTACCAAGGATTTAAAGCAAACCGGGGACAAAAAAAAAAACAAACAAAAAATCGAATGATTGCATTTTTTTGTGAATACTGTATAAGTAGCAAACAGTATTCCAAAAAAAAAACTGCTGTATATTTTCCCATTGAATGCTATTAAATCAATTGATTTTTAATTAAGATTGGATAACTGAATGAAAAAAAAAATATTTATTTTATAAAATAATTATAAAACAGGTGGCAAATAGATATAAAATTCCGTTGGTAAATTTTCATTCTGGTGTAAAGATAAAATAAAAAAAAAAAACAATCTCCATTATTGAAAGATTTTCTTTAACGTTGCATGCTTTTTGGGATATATATGACCAAAAGAAAAAAATGCATATTGTTTTCATAGTGAATTTGGATGAGTGAAAGAAAGTATGTAAAATCAGTATATTTGTTATAACATATTTTTGCGGAAGTTTTTAATTGAACATGCCATACCACATTGGCAGTTTTTCAAAAAATCAAGCATATTTCTGGGAGTCATAATTATTAAAATGACTAAGGTCCAATACTTGGATCCTAATTGGGGTAAATTGTGCAAATAAAACTTAACGCAATTGCTTATATATTATATAAGTTATAATTGAAATTTATCATTTGTAGTTTCACAAAAACAGGGGCATGCTTTTGGGCGTCGTATTGAGATAATGCCATTTCTTTACAATTTAATTTTTTTTTTCAAAAAAAGGAAGCATATCTTTGGGAGTCATAACTATTAAAATGACTATGGTCCAGTAAATGGATCCTAATTAGTGTAAATTGTACAAATAAAACTAAACGCCATTGCTTATATATTATATAATTTATAATTGAAGTTAATCATTTATAGTTTCATAAAGTGGAGCATACTTTTGGGCGTCGTATTGAGAAAATTCCGTTTTTTACAATTTTTTTTTTCAAAAAGATGAAGCATTTCTTTGGGAGTCATAATTATTAAAATGACTAAGGTCCAATAATTGGACCCTAATTGTTATCAATTGTGAAAATAAAACTTAACGCAATTGCTTATATATTATATAAGTTATAATTGAAATTTATTATTTGTATTTTCACAAAATTGGAGCATACTTTTGGGCGTCGTATTGAGAAAATTCCATTTTTTACAATTTATTTTTTTTCAAAAAAATGAAGCATATCTTTGGGAGTCATAATTATTAAAATGACTAAGGTGCAGTGATTGGATCCTAATTGGTGTAAATTGTACCAATAAAACTTAACGTAACTGCTTATATATTATATAATTTATAATTGAAGTTTATCATTTATAGTTTCATAAAAATGGAGCATGCTTTTGGACGTCGTATTGAGAAAATTCCATTTCTTCACAATAAAATTTTTTTTTTCAAAAAAATGAAGCATATCTTTGGGAGTCATAATTATTAAAATGACTAAGGTCGAGTAAATGGATCCTAATATAAATTGTACAAAAAAAACTAAACGCAATTTCTTATATATTATATATTATATAATTTATTATTGAAGTTTATCATTTATAGTTTCATAAAAATGGAGCATGCTTTTGGGCGTCATATTGAGAAAATTCCATTCCTTTAAAATTTTATTTTTTTCAAAAAATGAAGCATATCTTTAGGCGTCGTAATTATTAAAATTACTAAGCTCAAGTAAATGGATCCTAATGTAAATTGTGCAAATAAAACTTAATGCAATTGCATATATATTTTATAATTGAAGTTTACCATTTATAGTTTCACAAAACTGGAGCATGTTTTTGGGCGTCGTATTGAGAAAATTCAATTTCTTTACAATTTAATTTTTTTTTCAAAAAAATGAAGCATATCTTTGGGAGTCATAATTATGAAAATGACTAAGTTCCACCGTGGTGCAATGGTTAGCATGCCCGCCTTGCATACACTAGGTCGTGGGTTCGATTCCTGCTTCGACCGAACACCAAAATTTTTTCAGCGGTGGATTATCCCACCTCAGTAATGCTGGTGACATTTCTGAGGGTTTCAAAGCTTCTCTAAGTGGTTTCACTGGAATGTGGAACGCCGTTCAGACTAGGCTATAAAAAGGAGGACCCTTGTCATTGAGCTTAACATGGAATCGGGCAGCACTCAGTGATAAGAGAGAAGTTCACCACTGTGATATCCGAATGGACTGAATAGTCTAAGTGAGCCTGATACATCGGGCTGAGACATAACCTAACCTAACCTAACCTAAGCTCCAGAAAATGGATCCTAATGTAAATTGTGCAAATAAAACTTAATGCCATTGCTTATATATTATATAAATTATAATTGAAGATTATCATTTATAGTTTCATAAAAATGGAGCATGCTTTTGGGCGTCGTATTGAGAAAATTCCATTTTTTTAAATTTAGTTTGTTTTTTTTTCAAAAAAAAATGAAGCATATCTTTGGGAGTCATAATTATTAAAATGACTAAGGTCCAGTAAATAGATCCTAATTGGTGTAAATTGTGCAAATAAAACTTAACGCAATTACTTATATATTATATAATTTATAATTGGAGTTTATAATTTATAGTTTCATAAAAATGATGCATGCTTTTCGGCGTCTTATTGAGAAAATTCCATTTCTTTAAAATTTTAATTTTTTTTTCACAAAATGAAGCATATCATTGGGAGTCATAATTATTAAAATGACTATGGTCCAGTAAATGGATCCTAATTGTTATAGATTGTGAAAATAAAACTTAACGCAATTGCTTATATATTATATAATTTATAATTGAAGTTTATCATTTATAGTTTCACAAAAACAGGGGCATGCTTTTGAGCGTCGTATTGGAAAGATTCCATGTTTCAAGGTGAAATGTTTACATGGGTAATAAAAGTGATACAATAAATAAATTCTGTCTTTGGATTGACATTTTGAATAAAGGCCAAGTTAAAAAATTCGGTCATTTTTGATATATGCCTCTTATAATCCTGATGCTTTCTTCCGAGTCCTGTAAGAAATACCTTTCTTCCAAAATAATTAATCAACCTTTTTTTTGGATTACGGAAAAAAAATGATTCTAACTTTTAAAGCAGCATAGTAGTTTTGAGGTTTTTTAAATGATGTTGCACAAAAAATTAATCGCAACATCTCATTATTTATATAATTTATAACTATAATTTATAGTTTCTTAGGAAAAAAGGACTATTTTAAATTATCAATTTTAAATGTAACTTAAAAATGAATAAATAAATAAAAATCAAAAATTATAACATATTTTAGGGCAAAACTTTTATATGTTATGTCATCAAGGTGAAACATCGAATTTTTGAGTAACTTTGAACAAGATGTAAATGTTTGCACTTCTAAGGAACAAATGTAGGTTTTGGGGGTTTTTATTTATCTTCTATTAAATACCAATAAATAATAGCGTAATTGTCAAGAAACAATTTATAGTTTAGAAAGACATTTTTGTTCATTTATGAAGCCTAAGAAATTATTGAAAGATTGTACTAAGAAAACTATTATTTGATGGCACACCAAGTGGAAATTAAAAATATATAAAAATAAGTATACATAAAGGCGAATTATAAAAGTCGACTATGCGTTAATCCTGCAACACAGAAAAAATTCACAAAATTTTTTTCAATTAAAATTTTAATTAAGTTAAAAAAAAATTCAATTAAAAATTTAATTGATTCAACAAATTGTTTAATTGAAATAAAAATCAGTTACAAAAATTAATAGTATCAATTAATTTTTTAATTGGATCAATTGATTTTTTAATAGACCTTCGATTAATTTTTTAATTCGATCAATTAATTTTTTAATTGACCTGCAATTAATTTTTTAATTGGATCAATTAATTTTTTCGGCTATGTGTTAATCCTGCACTACAGAAAAAAATTCACAAACATTTTTCCAATTAAAATTTTAATTGAGTTTTAAAAAATATTCAATTAAAAATTTAATTGATTCAACAAATTGTTTAATTGAAACAAAAATCTGTCACATAAATTAATAGTATCAATTAATTTTTTAATTGGATAAATTAATTTTTTAATTGACTTTCAATAAATTTTTTAATTGGATCAATTGATTTTTTAATAGACCTTCGATTAATTTTTTAATTTGATCAATTAATTTTTTAATTGATACTATTATTTCTGTGATTGAAGACATTTCAATTAAAAATTAATTGGATCAATTAATTTCGTGATTGAATAAAAAAAATTTGTTTTTTTTGTGAATTTTTAAATTCAATTTCTGAAATTTCCTAAAAATTTTTGGACCAAATGTTTTATTGTCTTTTAAAT
Source organism: Haematobia irritans (assembly GCF_050003625.1). Lineage (NCBI taxonomy): Eukaryota > Metazoa > Arthropoda > Insecta > Diptera > Muscidae > Haematobia > Haematobia irritans. The sequence continues at coordinate 23,887,139 of NC_134398.1, forward strand.
TCTCAATAAAACATTTCCCCTGATTTCGTTTCAAACCATAGCTTCAATGTTGTTTTTTTTTTTTTTTTTTTGGATATCATGTTAAACAATTTCAGGTTAAAAATATTTTTTTTTTTTCAGCCAGCTATAAAAACTCTTGAGATAGGCAAAATGTTTTTCTTTTGTTTGCTATAACCATTTTTGCTTATTTTTTCAATGTTTAAATAAAATCGACGAAAACATAAAAACTCTTAATATCAAATCTTTTATTGGGCATTTCACCGCTTTTCGTTTTCATAGAGAAAAATATTTCTTTCATAAGTGCTAGAAAATTATCATAAATTCTAGGGCAGCAATAATCATGATTTACATGGTTTTATTTTAATCAAATTTTCATCATATTCTGTCTTTTGTGCCTTTGTATTTGTTTTTTTTTTTTTTTTTTTGTAAGAGCTATTTTTTATTGCTTTATTTTATACGCTTACATTTCATCTTTGGGAAAAAAATATTTATTTAAATGATTTGGTTTCTATGCTGAAGTATAAAATTTAAGTTGTTTACCAGGCGGAGCAAACCAAAAGAAGAACGAAACGATGGAGATCATAAAACCAAGTAAATCCTCATTTCAACGCCAAAGTAAACATGGACCATGATTAAGCCATTAAGATAAACCAAACAAATAGTAAAAAAATATATATATTTTTTCTATGATTCTCTTCCATTTGCTGGCCAAAATTTTATGGACTTTGTAAACATTTTTATATATCTAATTTTCCCCATTCTCTCTCATCTGGTCACAAAACGAACAATTTTTTTTATAAGGGATATTATTTTTTGTTTGGTGGAATATTCCCAGCATTGAGACAAAACAAGAAAATGAACAAGAAATTGACATTATGTTTTTTTTTGTCGTCGCCAAAAACTCAATGTGCCCCCAATGAGTCTACCATTTACCACAAGAGCAATTTTAATGTAGACCACCAACAAAATAGAAAAAAAAAAAAAACAATACACCAACTAAGTTTTAGCCTTGAGGTCTTCAGTTTGTGAAGAAAACCAAAAAAAAAAAAAACATAAAACAAGCGAAAAATAATCTTAAGAAAATAACGAATGACAACTTTATTGTTTTGTTACAAACATAAATTTCCCCACTACAAATAAATGTCTGCCAATGTTTCTTTGGAGAGAAATTGCTGGTTGGGAACATTGACAAAAGTGGCAAAAGGATGGGCGGGGAGGCCAATTGGAGGATGCCTTGGGAAATATATAAATTTTCCTGTTTACACTTTTTGCACAAGGGCTCGTTATTACCCAAATGAAATTCAATACCTGAAAGCATCAGATTACTTATGGCCTGGCACAATTTTCCAACAACGAACTTCATGGTAGTAGAGTATATTTGTCATAGTCCATACATAGCACTTAGGCCATAGCAATACCACTACTATCGTCGTTGTAGTATCATACACACACACACACACACAAGAGCTAGCCACAACAAACCCTAAAAGTATGCAGTGTTTACTGTTGTACCTGTTTGCTCAGTTTGCGTCAACCATATCTCGTAATGTTGTTTATTTACACCAACAAAAAAAAAATGAAAACGAAATACGAGAAAGTAGTGATGGTAATGGTTTGTGCGGGTGTTGTTTACGGAGGAGGGGGAGGGGTACTAAAATAATGTTTTGACTCTGTTTTTCTGCAGACTCTACATTTTGTTTTTAAGATAATTGAGGTCATCTAAAAGGGGTCATGTATTATGCAGTATATATATACACAGAGACTATAACACGACACTAACCAACACCACCAGTTATAAGAGAAACATGATGGTAAAATAACAAAAAAAAAAAACAAAACACAAACTAAAACTAAAGACTATAGTCATGAGGGAAAAATTTAAGTAATTTACCTTTAAATGTTTCTAAGTTACTGGGAAATTGCTTTGTGTCTTTTTGTGTCTGTCTGAAGATATTTTACCCAAATGCCCTATTTTCAAAAGCTTAGGCATAAAAGCAAAATATTTTCTGTAGATGAACATCACTTGGGTAATGTAAAGTAATATTTTTTTTTTATAATTGTTTGGTAATATTTTTGGGTTATTATTTTCAAGGTATGCCCAAAATGTAGTACACTAAGTATATTAAAGCCTAAGTGAGGTAGGTAGACTTCAATCATAAATGCTACACATTTATAGCAAATTTTTCATTGATTTTTGTTAAAAGACAGAATTTTGAGAATTTTTTGCGGATAGTTCATAAACAGCCTAAATATAGGATACATATCTTTAACAAAAACTTAAGATTGAAACTTCACTCATAAATGATTTAATTTTTAAACACACTAAATAAAGGCTATACATTTATAGCAAAATTTAATAAAATTTCATTGATTTTTGTTACGACAGAATTTTGAGAATTTTTTTGCAGACAGCTCATAAACAACCTAAATATAGGCTACATATTTTTCACAAAATCTTAAGATTGAATCTAAAGAAAACTCCTAATTGCCTTACAAATTCCTTCAATACACTATCAGTAAATTTTTATGAATATAGACATATATTTTTAATTAATTATAAATATATTTAGCGAATAAATTAATAAATTTTAGTTTTTCATTTATCACCCACAGCCTAAATGTATGCTATATATTTTTGATGTTTTCACAAATGAGTACACTAAGTATATTAAAGTCTAAGTGAGAGAAAAAAGTAGGAGGGGGAGGGGTACTAAAATAATGTTTTGACTCTGTTTTTCTGCAGACTCTACATTTTGTTTTTAAGATAATTGAGGTCATCTAAAAGGGGTCATGTATTATGCAGTATATATATACACAGAGACTATAACACGACACTAACCAACACCACCAGTTATAAGAGAAACATGATGGTAAAATAACAAAAAAAAAAAAACAAAACACAAACTAAAACTAAAGACTATAGTCATGAGGGAAAAATTTAAGTAATTTACCTTTAAATGTTTCTAAGTTACTGGGAAATTGCTTTGTGTCTTTTTGTGTCTGTCTGAAGATATTTTACCCAAATGCCCTATTTTCAAAAGCTTAGGCATAAAAGCAAAATATTTTCTGTAGATGAACATCACTTGGGTAATGTAAAGTAATATTTTTTTTTTATAATTGTTTGGTAATATTTTTGGGTTATTATTTTCAAGGTATGCCCAAAATGTAGTACACTAAGTATATTAAAGCCTAAGTGAGGTAGGTAGACTTCAATCATAAATGCTACACATTTATAGCAAATTTTTCATTGATTTTTGTTAAAAGACAGAATTTTGAGAATTTTTTGCGGATAGTTCATAAACAGCCTAAATATAGGATACATATCTTTAACAAAAACTTAAGATTGAAACTTCACTCATAAATGATTTAATTTTTAAACACACTAAATAAAGGCTATACATTTATAGCAAAATTTAATAAAATTTCATTGATTTTTGTTACGACAGAATTTTGAGAATTTTTTTGCAGACAGCTCATAAACAACCTAAATATAGGCTACATATTTTTCACAAAATCTTAAGATTGAATCTAAAGAAAACTCCTAATTGCCTTACAAATTCCTTCAATACACTATCAGTAAATTTTTATGAATATAGACATATATTTTTAATTAATTATAAATATATTTAGCGAATAAATTAATAAATTTTAGTTTTTCATTTATCACCCACAGCCTAAATGTATGCTATATATTTTTGATGTTTTCACAAATGAGTACACTAAGTATATTAAAGTCTAAGTGAGAGAAAAAAGTAGACTTCAATCATAAATAATTTAATTTTTAAACACACTAAATGAAGGCTATACATTTATAGCAAACTTTAATAAAATTTCATTTCGAATTACTTGAGTTGCGGCAACGCTTGCCGATGGCAAGGTATCTTAAAACCTCCTAACACCGTCTTCTAAATTGTAAGTAAGTCCATATGTTGTATATATTAAATCAAACAAGTATATACGGCTGTAAGTTCGGGCAGGCCGAAGCTTATGTACCCTCCAACATGGATTGCGTAGAAACTTCTACCGAAGACTGTCATCCACAATCTTGGGTTACTTGGGTTGCGGTAACACTTGCCGATGGCAAGGTATCTTAAAACTTCCTAACACCGTAATATATACAACATAGTCCATACGTGGTATATATTACAATAAAAAAGGCCGATTAAATACGTATATAATTAAGTTTAAAGTTTCTATAGAAATAAAATTTTGACAAAATAAAATTTTGACATCATTTTCTACAGAAGTAAAATTTGCGAAAAATTTTCTACAGAAATAAAATTTGGAAAAAATTTACTATAGAATTAAAATTTTGACAAAATTTTCTTTAGAAATAAAATTTTGACAAAATTTTCTAAAGAAATAAAATTTTGACAAAATTTTCTATAGAAATAAAATTTTGACAAAATTTTGTATAGAAATAAAATTTTGACAAAATTTTCTATAGAAATAACATTTTGACAATGTTTTCTATAAAAATAAAATTTTCACAAAATTTTCCATAGAAATAAAAATTTTGGTATGGTTGTTAGAGAAATTTGCTTCTCTTAGAGCAATCGCAAGCCAAATTTGGGGTCCGTTTATATGGGGGCTATACGTAAAAGTGGAACGATATGGCCCATTTGCAATACCATCCCACCTACATCAATAACAACTACTTGTGCAAGTTTCAAGTCGATAGCTTGTTTCGTTCGGAAGTTAGCGTGATTTCAACAGACGGACGGATGGACATGCTCAGATCGACTCAGAATTTCACCACGACCCAGAATATATATACTTTATGGGGTCTTGGAGCAATATTTCGATGTGAAACAAACGGAATGACAAAGTTAATATACCCCCATCCTATGATGGAGGGTATAAAAAGACCGATTAAATACGTCTATAATTCAGATTGACAAAATTTTCTATAGAAATAAAATTTTGTCAAAATTTTCAATGGAAATAAAATTTTAACAAAATTTTCTATGGAAATAAAATTTTTACAAAATTTTCTATAGAAATAAAATTTTGATAAAATTTTCTATAGAAATGAAATTTTGACAAAATTTTCCATAGAAATGAAATTTTAACAAAATTTTCTATAGATATAAAAAATTTTGGTAGATTATTTTCGGCTCGAGTGGCAACCATGATTGTGAACCGATGTGGACCAATTTTTTGTGATTGGAGATGGGCTATATATAACTATAGACCGATATGGACCAATTTTGCTATGGTTACTAGCGGCCATATACTAACACCACGTTCCAAATTTGCACCGGATCGGATGAATTTTTCTCCTCCAAGAGGCTCCGGAGGTCAAATCTGGAGAACGGTTTATATGGGGGCTATATATAATTATGGACTGATATGGACCAATTCTGGCACTGTTATTAGAGACCATATACTAACACCATGTTCCAAATTTCAACCGGATCGGATGAAATTTGCTTCTCCAAGAGGCTCCGGAGGTCGAATCTGGGGATCGGTTTATATGGGGGCTATATATAAGTATGGACCGATGTGGACCATTTTCTGCATGGTTGTTAGAGAACATATACTAACACTACATACCAAATTTCAACCGGATCGAATGAATTTTGCTCCTCCATGAGGCTCCGCTAGCCAAATCTGAGCGTCGTTCCGATATGGCCCATTTGCAATACCATCCCACCTACATCAATTACAACTACTTGTACCAAGTTTCAAGTCAATAGCGTGTTTCGTTCGGAAGTTAGCGCGATTTCAACAGACGGACGGACGGACATGCTCAGATCGACTCAGAATTTCACCACGACCCAGAATATATATACTTTATGGGGTCTTAGAGCAATATTTCGATGTGTTACAAATGGAATGACAAAGTTAATATAACCCCCATCCTATGGTGGAGCGTATAAAACAGTTTTGTTTTGTCACCAACAGCCTAACGGCATGCTATGTATGTTTAATACTTTGACTAAATTACATATTTATCAGTTTTTCACAAACTTGTTTTGAAATGGCAAACTCCCTTATGACAGGTATTTGGTATCAAAAATTAATTAATTTAGATTTATATGGAAGGCATTATATCTAAATAATTCTTTGGTGGCAGCTATGATATGATTTCCTTGAGTTAGGTTTCCATAGAATTTTCCAAAAATTCAGCCTAAAACTAGGCCTAATTTTTTCATTTTTTTTCAGGAATGAACAATTACTGAACCCTTGGATTAAAAGTTTTCTAGAAAAAAATAAAAAATAATATAAATATAAATATAATAAAAAAAATGTATAATAGAAATTTGTTAATATTTGTCATAGTTAATTTGTCATAGAGCCTAAAAATACTTTAAAAAGCTTTAGATTTTTATGAAAGGAATTTAATGTACATATTTTTTTCGCAGACGCTATGATACGTTTTCCTTAAGTCATCTTTCCATAGAATTTTCATCCCTGGAATATTGCATATTTTTATGAGAACCCAGCACAAAAATTTGGAAGTTCTTCTAAAGGCACAACTTTAAAAGCACTTCCAGAAATGTCCTCCCTAAAATGTTTTTTATTTTAACTGCACAGGAAATTTATTTGAGTCAATTTTTTTATAGCTGGCTATTTTCATATTCTTAAAGGGAAATTTTAAATTTTATTGTTCAAAAAGGTTAAAAACAGATTAAGAATTAATAAAATTATGGAAATTATTTAAATTTGGCCGAAAAAAATGCTAAAACATTTTTTGGAATAATGGCGATTTTTTGAAAATATTTGATGTCCAACGTTCCTGACAAGCGTTATAATGGATTAAAAATCATAAACAAAAAATTAAAAATTATTTATTCGTAAAAATATCAAAAAATGTCTTAGTTCACATCCATTGGATTCGCTTCACACCTTAAGAAGTGATGCAAATTCAGTGTAACGGCTGTTGAAATCCATCCGTCCTATGAGAAGCCCATGTTAAATTCATCGATTCTGCGTCAATTTTGCACCACTTCCGGAGCCAAAAAGAACATTTTCACTGTTTTTCTGGGCGACGCTTTTTTTGCTGGGAAGGAGATGGACCTTTATAGAAAACTTGGGTTCAAATCATATAGAAAAAAATATTTTTTTATTTACTTTTATTTAAAGCATGGCAAATAAATGTGAGAGTGAAAATTTATCATACTTAAAGTTTGAAGCGCCTAAAAGCTTACTGAACTATTTAATATATGAGTTTATAGAAATACACATAAATTATTTGAAAAAAATTTTAAGATCCATAGCTTAAATTTATTCCGCACTTTGTAATGCAAATTAACAATCTCCTACAATATGCCATCAATTCTCCTAAACATAGATTTTTTGTGGTATATACTAACCTCCTATGAATTTTGATCAAAATAATTTTTATATAATATTTCAGGATTTTTATTTTGCAAGGTCGACTATTTCCTAGTCCCAAAACCTAAAATGTTAAATAAATGGGAGTTTATACTAGTTTTGGTTATTGATATTCATGTTTGTCGTTTTGTTTTTGTTTAAAGACTGACGTCTTCAGAGAGTAAGTCTGAATTTTCCTACCCTTATTTTATCTTTTGGTCTACCCAACTAGGAACGAAACGAAAGGTACCAGATTTTTTTTTTGCGAAACCATAATAAATACCCAACCCAAGAAATTTGTCACAAAACCACTAATCACAATAAAAATAAAAATCCAACAAATGTCAGGTTGAGATACAAGACCAACAAGCAAAGGGACAAATAAACCACTTAATATTAGGAGCAAAAAAAAAGTAAAAAAATATATATATATATATATTTATTTTTGAGATATTTTACAACTTCCTTTCAAACATACCGATGCCATAAGGTCAAACCACAAAAGCCATACCCTTACAATAAATGTAAAATCTTATGTCCTCTTATGCCTTAAGCTTTTCCCCAGCGATATGGTGGTCAATGCTGATGCAGAATAACACAAACAAAAAAAGAAGAAAATCTCCCCGGCTTTGTCCTTTCGCTTTGCGATTGGCCTACCTTTTCTTGCTTATGGTTTGTATAAATAATTTATGAGTGTTTCTTGGGAAAATGTAGTATGGTTTTCAAATACTAGCAATTTTAGATATGTACAACCACAACCATCACCATCACCAAGGGCCAAATGTGATTTGTAATAGTTAAGCCTAAAAGTATGCCATTTATGTCACTGGAAATTAGTCAAATATTTTATTTTCCATAGAAAATGTTGATTCAATAGGGAACAAAAGTTAAAGTGATAAAAAAGGCAGTTACACGCAAAAAAATAATTCTTTCCTCCCAAACGAAATTTTAGACAAACAAAGTTCGTTTCTCATTTGCTTTTCGCTGTAAGGAAGTGTATTTGGAAGAAAAGTATATACTTTTTGTGTTAAACGTTTATTCTTTTCCAGGATGTAAAAACAATTTCATAAAGACAAAAAAACATTGTTTTCTTGCCAATTGCATTTTCCCTCACATCTTTCTCACATCCACGAGGTTTTTTAGTATTTAACATCTTTTCCTGTAATACCAACAATGTAGAAGAAATTATACGATTTTATAAATTTTTAAAATTTTTTTACCTTTCGCCTGGACGGAGAATCGAACCGCGGACCATGCACTTTGTAAGCCAACACACTAACCACTGAGCTATGTACCTGTTATGGTCATCAATAGATAATTATCCATATAAGTTATATTTATATAGCATAGCTTGCGGCGCCCACGAACCGAATAAACAAAGTTTATTTAACAGAAACAAACATTTAGTTTGGCACCGTGGAGCAGTGGTTGCTACGTCAGACTTGCATGCCAAGGGTCGTGGGTTCGATCCCTGCTTCGACCAAAGTTTATTTTTGTTTTTTTTTTACATATATTCCAGATATGTTCGGAAGATTCCGAAAAAATGTTCAACATTACATTGTAGTATATTAAATTTTGAACTGTAAAATGTGTCTTATTAAAGACCTAAAGTCAGAAAAGAACAGTGTTTGATATAAACGAAATGGACTGTGTTGTTGTTTCAAAAATAACTTTTTTTATTGAAAAAATAAAAATTTTGTAACAAACGAATTTTTTTGGTGAAAAAAGTTTAAAATTTTCGAAGCAATTCAAAAAACTCTCACAAAAGAAAAACGTTTTCGGTGCACGTTTTCCAAACGTTTTTTTTCTTTGCGTGTATTTGATATGGCTTTATTATGATAAAAGAGCATCGAAATACCAAAACTGCTATGGTCGACTTACTGTCTAAAGGGTCTCATCTTAAAAAAAAAAAAAAAAACAAAAAGTTTAATATTGTCATACCAATTTTATGTAATGGGATTGGAAATTTCAAACTTAATTTGTTTTGGGGGAAAAAAGTAAACGTTTCAAGACTTTAAAAGGATTAAAAGATTTTTCAGATAAAAAATGTTGCAGATTTTAAGGATGATAACTGGTCTAATTAAAATTCCCACGGAAGTCCAGATATAATTACAATCCGATATGAACTTTTGCACGATAATAAGAGAGCCAGAATTGAAATATGCGGTCGCTTTATATGGGGGCTATATATACTAATGAACCGATATGGGTCAATTTTTGGGTGTTTGGGGATCGGTTTATCTGGGGGCTATATATAACTATAGGCCGATTTGGACCAAGTTTGGCATGGTTGTTATCGGTCATATACTAGCACATTGTACCAAATTTCAACCGAATCGGCTGAAAGTTGCTCCTCCAAGAGGCTCCGGAGGTCAAATCTGGGGATCGGTTTATATGGGCGCTATATATATTTATGGACCGATATGGACCAATTTTTGCATGGTAGTTAGAGACTATATACCTACACCACGTACAAAATTTCAACCCGATCGGATGCAATTTGCTCCTTCAAGAGGCTCCGTAGGTAAAATCTGGGGATCGGTTCATATGGGGGTTATATATAATTATGGACCGATATGGACCACTTTTTGCATGGTTGTTAGAGACCATATACTAACACCATGTAGCAAATTTCAACCGGATTGGATGCAATTTGCTCCTTCAAGAGGCTCCGTAGGTCAAATCTGGGCATCGGTTTATATGGGGGCTGTATATATTTATGGGCCGATATGGACCAATTTTTGCATGGTTGCTAGAGACTATATACCTACACCACGTACCAAATTTCAACCGGATAGAATGAAATTTGGTCCTCCAAGATGATGAATCTGGCTTCTTCAATAGGCTCCGGAAGTCAAATCTGGGGATCGGAGTATATGGGGACTCTATATAAATATGATCCGATATGGATAATTGTCTGCATGGTTGTTAGAGACCATATGCTAATACCACGTACCAAATTTCAACCGGATCGGATGAATTTGGTTTCTCCAATAGGCTCCGGAAGTCAAATGTGGGATCGGACTATATGCACACAAAAAAAAATTCTGATTCAATCACGAAATTAATTGATCCAATTAATTTTTAATTGAAATGTCTTCAATCACAGAAATGATAGTATCAATCAAAAAAATTAATTGAAGGTCAATTAAAAAGTTAACTGATCCAATTAAAAAATTAATTGATACTATTATTTTTGTGATTGATTTTTGTTTCAATTAAAAAAATTTGTTGAATCAATAAAATCTTTAATTGAATATTTTTTAAAACTCAATTAAAATTTTAATTGGAAAAATTTTCGTGAAATTTTTTTGTGTGTGGGGACTCTATATAATTATGGACCGATATGGATAATTTTTTGCATGGTTGTTAGAGATCATATAGTAACACCACGTACCAAATTTCAACCGGATCGAATAAATTTCGTTCCTCCAATAGGCTCCGGAAGTCAAATCTGGGGATCGGACTATATGGGGACTCTATATAATTATGTACCTATATAGATAATTTTTTGCATGGTTGTTAGAGACCATATACTAACACCACGTACCAAATTTCAACCGGATCGGATAAATTTCGTTCCTCCAATAGGCTCCGGAGGTCAAATCTGGGGATCGGTTTATATGGGGGCTATATATAATTATGGACCGATATGATCCAATTTTTGCTTGGTTGTTAAAGACCATATACTAACATTACGTACCAAATTTCCACCGGATCGGATGAAATTTGCTCCTCCAAGAGGGTCTGGAAGTCAAATCTGGTGATCGGTTTATATGGAGCCTATACGTAAACGTGGTCCGATATGGCGTATTTTCAATACCATCCGACCTACATCAATAACCACTACCATGTGCCAAGTTTCAAGTCGATAGATTGTTTCGTTCGGAAATTCGCGTGATTTCCACAGACGGACGGACATGCTTAGATCGACTCAGAATTTTACCACGACCCAGAATATATACTTTATGTGGTCTTAGACCACTATTTCGATGTGTTACAAACGGAATGACTAAGTTATTATACCCCCCATCCTATGGTGGAGGGTATAAAAATGGTTGATACTCTAGGTTTTACTAGATTTCTTAAAAAACAGATCCCCTAAAGAGAAAATAATTCAAATAGTAAAATTTGTATGGATTTCATTCGCATGCAAGCTAGACTTCTAGACACACACACACAAAACATTTTTTGTCTTTAATCACGAAATTAATTGATCCAATTAATTTTTAATTGAAATGTCTTCAATCACAGAAATGATAGTATCAATCACCAAAGTCAATGAAAAAATGCATTGATCCATTTAAAAAATTAATTGATACAACACATTTTTGTTACAGATGTTTTTTTAGTTAAAAAATTTGTTCAATCTATTAAATTTGCAATTGGATATGTTTTAAAACTTAATTAAAATTTTAATTGGAGAAATTTTGGGGATATCTTTTTAAGGCACAGACACAAAATTTCTTAAGACCATAACCCCCTGCCACAAAATTTCTTTAGGCCATAACCCTAGGCTTACACTATTTCTTCCCAAAATATTCTTATGCCCAAGTTATAATGTCATTCTAAAAATCGTTGCTAATTCATAATGCTGTTAGGGCTCTTAAAACCCAGAGTTAAAATACTACAGGTTATATTTTGCAAACCATTTGCTCATATATTCGATATAGAAGTTAATTTGGTTACAATCTCTAATCGCCAACCGAAACATGGTTAAATCAATTAAAAAATTAATTCAAACCAAATTTTTAATCAAACTAAAAACACTAAGTCAGTCCATAATTAATTAAAAAAATTAATGATGTTGTTCAATCGACATCAATTACATTTTTAATTTAATCAATTAAAATTTGCTAATGAAATCAATTAATTTTTTAGACAAGTAGTTTTAGGCCCAATTAAAATTGTGACTGATATTATAAGTTTCGTGATTGAAAAAGTTTCAATTTAAAATTGGATCAATTCATTTCATGATTGAATCAGAAAAATTTTCTTTCTGTGCATTAAAGAAGATTTGTTTAATTTTAAGACAGCAGCAAGTCATAAAAAAACCTAACCCTAGAATATGTTATCCCAATTACACCATATTACGATAATATCCTGTAATTCCAACGGATATCAGTTTAGCGCCTCTTCCTTAACCTAACCATTACCATTACTGGCTGATATGAACAAGTCTATTGAATTCCATGTTACACATACCATATTCATGTTATGTAGCATATATGTATATTTTTTTTTTTATTTATTTTTATTATGTATGAAATGTTTGATAATTTTCTTTTGCACCAAATACCATAATTCCACATCGTAAAAATATGTTTCGAACAAGTATTACATACTTTTAGTCACTTCCCCCTATCTTTCTCCCACTCTCTCTTTCTGTTAGATTTCGCGTAGAACACATTGATTAAATTACTCGAATAATTCAAAGCTCGTTAACAGCATCATCATCATCGTCACAAGGTTCGACATTTACACCACGAAATGCTATTTGTTTCCTGCCATCAGTGTTGCCAGTATTAGGGATTTTCCCCCAAATTGGTTATATTTTTTCGTGAATGGCAATGAAATTTCTGAGTTGGGGACTTGGGGATTTGGTGGGGAATTTCCATAAATTTGGGAATTTTTGTGGGGATTTTTTTCAAGAAATCGGCTTAATCTTTTTTTCCAAAATTTTATTTCTATAGGAATTTTTGTTAAAAAATTATTTCTATAGAAATAAATTTTGTCAAAATTTTATTTCAATAGAAAATTTTGTCAACATTTTATTTCTATGGAAAATTTTTTGTCAAAATTTTATTTCCATAGGAAATTTTGTCAAAATTTTATTTTCATAGGAAATTTTGTCAAAATTCTATTTCTATAGAAAATTTTTTGACAATTCTATTTCTATAGACAATTTTATCAAAACTTTATTTCTATAAAAATTTTGTCAAAATTTTATTTCTATAGAAAATTTTGTCAAAATTTTATTTCTATAGAAAATTTTGTCAACATCTTATTTCTATAGAAAATTTTTGTCTAAATTTTATTTCTATAGAAAATTTTGTCAAAATTTTATTTCTATAGAAAATTTTGTCAAAATTTTATTTCTATAGAAAATTTTGTTAACATCTTATTTCTATAGAAAATTTTGTCAAAATTTTATTTCTATAGAAAATTTTTTCAAAATTTTATTTCTATAGAAAATTTTGTCAAAGTTTTATTTCTATAGAAGATTTTGTCAAAATTTTATTTCTATAGAAAATTTTGTCAAAATTTTATTTCTATAGAAAATTTTGTCAAAATTTTATTTCTATAGAAAATTTTGTCAACATCTTATTTCTATAGAAAATTTTGTCAATATTTTATTTCCATAGAAAATTTTGTCAAAATTTTATTTCTATAGAAAATTTTGTCAAAATTTTATTCTATAGAAAATTTTGTCAAAATTTTATTTTTATATAAAATTTTGTCAAAATATTATTTCCATAGGAAATTTTATCAAAGTTCTATTTCTATAGAATAATTTGTCAAAATTCTATTTCTATAGAAAATTTTGTCAAAATTTTATTTCTATAGAAAATTTTGTCAAAATTTTATTTCTATAGAAAATTTTATCAAAATTTTATTTCTATAAAAAAATTTTGTCAAAATTTTATTTCTACAGAAAATTTTGTCCAAATTTTATTTCTATAGAAGATTTTATCAAAATTTTATTTCCATAGGAAATTTTGTCAAAATTCTATTTCTATGGAAAATTTTGTCAAAATTTTATTCGAATAGAAATTTTTGTCCAAATTTTATTTTTATAAAAAATTTAGTCAAAATTTTATTTCTATAGAAAATTTTGTCAAAATTTTATTTCTATAGAAAATTTTGTCAAAATTTTATTTCTATAGAAAATTTTCTCAAAATTTTATTTCTATAGAAAATTTTGGCAAAATTTTATTTCTATAGAAAATTTTCTCAAAATTTTATTTCTATAAAAAATTTTGTCAAAATTTTATTTCTATAGAAAATTTTGTCAAAATTTTATTTCTATAGAAAATTTTGTCCAAATTTTATTTCTATAAAAAATATTGTCAAAATTTTATTTCTATAAAAAATTTTGTTCAAATTTTATTTCTATAAAAAATGTTGTCAAAGTTTTATTTCTATAGAAATTTTTGTCCAAATTTTATTTCTATAGAAAATTTTGTCAAAATTTTATTTCTATAGACAATTTTGTCAAAATTTTATTTCTATAGAAAATTTTGTCAAAATTTTATTTCTATAGAAAATTTTGTTAAAATTTTATTTTTATAGAAAATTTTGTCCAAATTTTATTACTATAAAAAATTTTGATCAAATTTTATTTCTATACAAAGTTTTGTCAAAATTTTATTTCTATAGAAAATTTTGTCAAAATTTAATTTCTATAGAAAATTTTGTCAAAATATTATTTCCATAGGAAATTTTATCAAAATTTTATTTCTATAGAATAATTTGTCAAAATTCTATTTCTATAGAATATTTTGTTAATTTTGTTATTTCTATAGAAAATTTTGTCAAAATTTTATTTCTATAGAAATTTTTTTAGAATTTTATTTCTATAAAAAATTTTGTCAAAATTTTATTTCTATAGAAAATTTTGTCAAATTTTTAAATTTTTTCCTCTGTTGGTTAAGCTACACTTGTAGTTTAGTCAATGTATGGTTTTAAGCTGCAATAAAAAACAACAACAATGCTTAAAGAACAAAACCAGCAATAACAAAACAAAACAAATGGAAAATTTTATTTCTATAGAAAATTTTGTCAAAATTTTATTTGTGTAGAAATTTTTGTCCAAATTTTATTTCTATAGAAAATTTTGTCAAAATTTTATTTTTATAGAAAATTTTGTCCAAATTTTATTACTATAAAAAATTTTGATCAAATTTTATTTCTATAGAAAGTTTTGTCAAAATTTTATTTCTATAGAAAATTTTGTCAAAATTTAATTTCTATAGAAAATTTTGTCAAAATATTATTTCCATAGGAAATTTTATCAAAATTTTATTTCTATAGAATAATTTGTCAAAATTCTATTTCTATAGAATATTTTGTTAATTTTGTTATTTCTATAGAAAATTTTGTCAAAATTTTATTTCTATAGAAAATTTTTTTAGAATTTTATTTCTATAAAAAATTTTGTCAACATTTTATTTCTATAGAAAATTTTGTCAAATTTTTATTTCTATAGAAAATTTTGTTAAAATTTTATTTCCATAGAAAATTTTGCCAAATTTTTATTTCTATAGCAAATTTTGTCAAAATATTATTTCCATAGAAAATTTTGTCAAAATTTTATTCGTGTATAAATTTTTGTCCAAATGTTATTTCAATATAGAAAATTTTGTCAAAATGTCACTTCTATAGAAAATTTTCGCAAAAGTTTATTTATATAGAAAATTTATGAAGAACATCTTTGCGAATTCTACCAAATCATCAAAAATTCTAGCACTTCTGGTAGAATTCTATCAACTTTGACAATGTGTCTTCCACCCAATTTTTCTACTTGAATATTTAGAAGTAAATTTTCGTTCATAAATATAAGGTGACCGAACCCCCACGTAGTGTTGTGGTTCGAAATCTTGATGTTTGCAACTTTCAGGATTTAAAAAAAAAAAAAAAAAAATTATTTATAAAATATTACTGATTTTCTGTAGTAGAGTCTTTTTCTTTATTTATTTATTTATTTTTTATTATTATTATTATTATTTTTTTTTTTTTTTGAGGAATTAAAATTGGAGATTTTTGGGGACAAGTACCAGCAAAATACTGGCAACACTGTCTGCCAGTAAACGTGTGTGTGTGAGAGTATTTTAAAAAACACATGCCCTTATACTGTAAATCGTACACTCAGACTGCATACCATATATAATCTTTATAGTAAAGTTCAAATTCTACTTAATGTTACTTCTATAACATACGACAAAAGTTTAAACAGACACCGGGTGTAATATAAAATTTTATGCAATAAATTTGATATCAAAATCTAAGTGGAGAATGTATTGTAAGAGAGAGAGAGAGAGGAATGGGTGTATTAAATAACGATATGTGTTTCGAATTATAGAAGTGTGTGAGTGAGTGTGTGTGTGTGTCTCCATATACACATATACATAAGCAAAGTGAACATAGGTGTTGACAAACTTCGGTTCGTATTATTTGTGTGGACTTTTGTGATGGTGGTGGTGCTGCTACTGCTGCTGTTGAAGAGGAACATAAACATAAAATAATGCAATTGACATGTATTTGCCATAAACTATGCACAAGTGTCAAAAATCGATGTGTCAACTATTTTGTGTTAAGGTGCCAAAAGCGAATTGCATACTTTAGGGAGCAATATCCAAAACTACAGAGAGCGAGAGCGACAGCGAATACGACATAATGTGAAAAAGATATAACTTGGCGCATTATACGTGCCATAATTACAAATTTCGAATGGCACATGCATTGATATGCTTATGCGAAATGGGTTAAAGGCTAAATTCACATGCTAATACAAAATTAGACAGATTAGATTTATTTGAGCGATGATATTACCTTAGGTATTTTGGCAAATTTTGCTAACAAGTACAGGAAATTCATTTTTGTTTTATTGTCTAACAATTAATTTTGATAAGTTGACATTTAATTGGAATGTATATATAAACTATGTGACAGTTAGTTTAATTAGACTTAAAAAAATTAGATAATCTCTACGTCACAAAAAAAAAATCAAAGCTGGCGCTTCGGTTTTATGGCTTGATTTTGGGGGATATTTCAACTTAATTTTTTTTTTATTCATACTCAACACATATTCTCAATAACAAAAACATAAAATCCATTTACAGGTAAAACTCTCAAACTTGGTCAGTCTGCACAATGGACACCTCTCAAAAGGGGCCAATTGTCGTGAGACGTTTGCTATACTATCACATTAAAATTAGCCTCTTATATGTGGACAAAATTGGGGAGACCTTGGCTTAAAATTTTGCACCAGAAGAACTATTAGTACTATAGTCAAGTGTGCCAAATTTTATTGAAATCGGTTCAGATGTAGATATAGCTCCCATATATATCTTCCGCCAGATATGGACTTAAATGGCTCCAGAAACCAGAGTTTTACCTTAATTTGCTTAAAATTTTGCACAAGAAGAACAATTAGTAGTGTAGTCAAGTGTACCAAATTTTGTTGAAATCGGTTCAGATTTAGATATAGCTCCCATATATGTTTCGCCCGATTTGGACTAATATGGTCTCAGAAGCCAAAGTTTTACCCCAATTTGGTTGAAATTTTGCACTAGGAGTACAATTAGTAGTGTAGTTAAGTGTGCTAAATTTTATTGAAATCGGTTCAGATTAAGATATAGCTCCCATATATATCGTTCGCCCGATTTACACTCATATGACCATAGACGACAATTTTTTACTCCGATTTAGTTGAAATTTTGCACAGGGAGTAAAATTAACATTTCAACTGTCTGCACCAAATTTGGTTCAAATCGGTTCAGATTAAGATATAGCTCCCATATATATCGTTCGCCCGATTTACACTCATATGACCATAGATGACAATTTTTTACTCCGATTTAGTTGAAATTTTGCACAGGGAGTAGAATTAGCATTGTAGCTATGCGTGCCAAATTTGTGTGCCAAATTTGGTTGAAATCGGTTCAGATTTAGATATAGCTCCCATATATATGTTTTTCTGATTTCGTCAAAAATGGTCAAAATACCACGAAAAATTTTAAATACATAAATTTGCCATTTCCCCCATCAAAGATTTTCTCAATATAGGAAAAAAAACCTTTAGAGAAAAAAAAAATTGTGGGAATTTTTCAAGAAATAGATTATATCGAAACTCTCTGACAATGAGCCTCAAAACAATTTGTTTTAAGAACAAAATTTTTTGAAATTTTGTATGAATATCTCTTAATTTTTAATAGGAACAACTATAAATATAAAAATGTTTATTTCCACTATCAAACATATTTTCTGAAGGAAACGAAATATGAAATTTTGTATGCAAGTATAGGAAAAAAGTTCCCGCGATAAAAAAAAAATTAGACATTTTTCAAGAAATCAGATTTTATCGAAACTCTCTGAAAATGAGCTTCAAAAAACAAATTGATAAATATAAAAATATTGATAAATAGAAATATAAAAATGTTTATTTCCACTATCAAACATATTTTCTGAAGGAAACAAAACAGGTCAAAATTTTATGAAAATTTTTATGCAAAAATAGGAAAAAAGTTTCTGCAATAAAAAAATTGGAATTTTTAAAGAAAAAAAGGTTTTGTCGAAACTCTATGAAAAAGAGATTCAAAAAACAATTTGAATTTTCTATGAATATCTCTTACTTCATTTGTTGTAATAACAAATATAAGTACAAAAAAAAAACATAAAATAAATCCAAAAATAAATACATACAATTTTTGTAATTAAAATATAATTTGTATAATATAGACTTTATACTTTTTTTTTGTATTCTCTGATAAAAAACCAGGCATCTGTTTGTAACATAAGAATTTACTCTACGATTTATTATGACAATATTTTCCAGTTTTTTTTTTCTGGCTAACTAAGAATATCTCCCTTTACTTTCCATCCTCTTAAATTCGTATGACTTGGTATTTACGTAAAAGGTAATTGCTTCTTATCAGACACTCATGATCGCAATTCCGTTGAGGCGTATAAGTGCTTATTTCCATTAACAAAAATATAAAAGAACAAAGAACTCTCCTTTGACCATCCCTTAAAGTATGCTTTAATTTTGATAATTTGTTAAAAGTGTGTCATCTCCCCAGTGACAAAACACAAACAACTTCCTTCCTATTGTATATAGAAGCTTCCGTTTCTTAACTAGCAAACAGAAAACTACTCTCGAACACATATATCATCACTTTAATTTAGCTTTCAATACTCACTTGTCATGCCATGTCATGTTTTTGGGTTATATGGTCTGTGATGGGTTTTTTGTTTTCCAAAAAAAACATCCAAAAATACAACATGATTAGACGAAATATTTTTGGTTTTTTTTTTTTTTTTTTGGTTTATTATATCAAAATAAATAGCCTGATCATATTCTATATGTGTGGAGACCAAAGAAAAATACGAAATTTTTATGGAGTACCATATAACTGTCAATAGATATTAATCACCATTACAATGTCCACCAAACAAAAAGGGGTCGCCTAAAAGCAAATTGAGGAGAAACCAACTACCACAACACCACAAAAACAGTTTAAATTAATGACTAATGATTAATAATCAAAGGCACAAAAATCACAAAGTTCCATTTCACGTTGGCTTTCTCATCATACCACAGAGCACCATCAACCAACATGATAATAATGATAGCCATTTAAATTAATCAGAATACCATTAGGCATTGGGTGGTTAGCGGTAGGATAGAAGGAAACTGAAACTGATAGTATTTATTAATGATTGTGATATAGTCAGGAAATTAAGTGAAATAATGTGGAAAAATAATATTAAAGTAAACCGTGAATGTTAATTGGTATATTCATAAAAATGATTTAATTAATTAATTTCATTAATTAGTGTTGGTGGAAGACGAGGTAATAACACAAACTTAAAATATGTGTGAATACTAAAAATATAGATATTGTGTTGCCTATTTCTAGGGGGTGATTATTTAAAGATTTCTGTACCGTTAAGCTATGCCTATATCCTTTGATAGACTACAACAATGAAAATGTAAATAAAGTTCGTATATAATTAAGGTTTTTATTTTGCTTTGTTATCAATGCAGCGCCTTTCAATGTGTCATTAACTTTAATATGATATGATGATTTTTCAAACTTAAGCCTAAAAGTATGCCACATACGTTTTTAATAAATTAAGTAATCCTGCATATAATCCACATGAAAAGTAACGAGCTAATTGATAGAATTGCTTTGGCACCAAGCTGTTTGTTTTTACGATATTCCAATTTGATTAATAAGCAAAGCTTTCGTAGGGAAATTTTTTAGATAACTTAAGGAAGGCTAGATGTACCGGATATCTTAAGCAGAACTTAAGCTATCAAATACGTATTTTCCTCCCTATAAAATATGGTTATTTTGTGGTAAAAGTTTTCGTAATTTATCACACAGTTAACTCAGTTTCACATTTCTTCATACATTTTCGTATAATTTGAGCCATGCAGTTACAACGAAGAAATATTTATATAAGTTATGAAGAAGGTCAAAGGGATTGTTTGTTTTTTTTTCGGTTAAAAGTGTCGAAACAAAAATAACAAAATTTTAATTTTCACACTGGAAATGTAAATAGCAGAAAGTGTTGCATAGTTTAAGGAGATGTAAATTGCACTATACATTTTTTCTTAGACCTTGTTGTTAAGCATTGCATATTTTAAGGAGGGAATTACTAGCAATGGATGAGATTACCTTTACCGCTGAGTTTTCCCAAAAAGTGGCACAAAAAGTGTCATTCGCGATAACAGGTGGTACATTGATTTACAAAACATAGTGGTACACGTTGCAGCCTTGCCACAATGAGTTTTTATTTTGGACCAACATTTTTCCACAATTGGACCAAAATTCCTTCCGGCGGACCATTTTTCTAAATTAAAATGATATAATTTAAAAGAAAATTTTGTCAAATTGTTATTTCTATTTATTTCTTTAGGAAATTTTTATCAAAATTCCATTTCTATAGAAAATTTAGCCAAAATTTTATTTCTATAGAAAATTTAGCCAATATTTTATTTCTATAGAAAATTTTGTTAAAATTTTATTTCTATATAGAAAATTTTAACAAAATTTTATTTCTAAAGAAAATTTTGTCAAAATGTTATTTCTGTAGAGAATTTTTTTAAATTTTATTTCTTTATAAAATCTTCCAAAATTTTATTTCTATAGAAAATATTGGCAAAATTTTAATTCTATAGAAAATTTTATCAAAATTTTATTTCTAAAGAAAATTTTGTCAAAATTTTATTTCTTTACGAAATTGTAGCGAAAATTTGATTTCTATAGAAAATTTTGTTAAAATTGTATTTCTATATAGAAAATTTTGACAAAAATTTTATTTCTATAGAAAATTTTTGCAACATTTTGTCAAAATTTTATTTATATAGAACATATTATAAACATTTTATTTTTATTGCAAATTTTGCCAAAATTTTATTTTTATAGAAAGTATTGTCCAAATTTTATTTCTATAGACGATTTGGTCAAAATTTTATTTCTATAGAAAATTTTGCGAAAATTTTATTTCTATAGAAAATTTTGTCAAAATTTTTTTTCTTTAGGAAATTTTGTCAAAATTTCATTTCTATAGAAAATTTAGCCAAAATTTTATTTCTATAGAAAATTTAGCCAAAATTTGATTGCTATACAAAGTTTTGTTAAAATTTTATTTCTATATAGAAAATTTTGACAAAATTTTATTTCTATAGAAAATTTTGTTAAAATTTTATTTCTATATAGAAAATTTTAACAAAATTTTATTTCTATACAAAATTTTGTCAAAATATTTATTTCTATAGAGAATTTTTTCAAAATATTATCTCTATAGAAAATTTTGTCAAAATTGTATCTCTATAAAAAATTTTGTCAAAATTTTATTTCTATAGAAAATTTTGTTAAAATTTTATTTCTACATAGAAAATTTTGACAATATTTTATTTCTATAGAAAATGTTTGCAACATTTTGTCAAAATATTATATCGATAGAGAATTTTTTTAAAATTTTATTTCTATAGAAAATTTTTTCAAAATTTTATTTCTATAGAAAATTTTGACAAAATTTTATTTCTATAGAAAATTTTGACAAAATTTTATTTCTATAGAAAATTTTGTTAAAATTTTATTTCTTTTTCAAAATTTTATTTCTATAGACGATTTGGTCAAAATTTTATTTCTATAGAAAATTTTGTCACAATTTCATTTGTTTAGAAAATTTTGTCGTAATTCCATTTCTTTTTGTCCAACTTTTATTTCTAAGCAAATTTTATCCAAATTTTATTTCTATCGAAAATTTTGCAAATTTTTTTTTTCTATCGAAAATTTTGTCCAAATTTTATTTCTATAAAATCTGCATTTGAAATCGTACCTATATATGAAGAGCTTAAAACATTTCACACCAAAAAAAATATTACATAGAAAAATTAAGCAATGGTAAGTTTTTTGCAATAAACTTTATTTACTGAAACTGACAGGAAACCCCTAAAAGTATACTTTGAAAATCTAAATTTTGCAATTTATTTACTTAAGGAAGATTTTTTTTTTCTAAAAGTGATAGCAAAATTCTAGTATCGAGTATAGAAAACTTGTATAGAATATCTTACGAAATGCTTACATATGTAATTTACATACCAATTTCTATTTTTGCCAACGATTTGCAAGTAATTTTGGAAAGCATAGAATTTGCAGCTTATCGTTGTATTGCTACTTAAATTTTTGGATTTCTCTTTTTGTCTGTGTGACTACGATGACTACATATATTGCTAGCAAAACAATTGCGTGTTGTTAACTACTTTTCTACATTGTTTCGAAGACAAGTTTTAACAACTGTTTGGTGCATGACCTCCCATAGTTTTGCTTGTTTGTTTCCCCTACCCCCCCTGCCAAAAAAAAAAAAAGTTTGAAAAAAAAAACTCCAAATGAAAATAGGAGAGTTAAAAGTTGTGGCACTCGCCTGTCCGAGACGGCAACAATGAAAATGGCAAACTAAATAAACATTCCTAGATTTTTGAAGCTAATAACATTTGCATACTTTCAGGAGTTTATATACACAAAAGCCTTTGTGGTCTTCATTGCCATTTTGCTCTTCTACTGCTCTTTCGTTGCAAAAGCTTTTGAGATTTATAAAGTTTTATTATTGGTTTGGGAACTAGCAATTTTCCTTTCGTTAAGGTATTTTTGCAAATGCCTATTTGCAAAATTTTTCCTAAGTATACGTTAGTCAGATGGGACCGTGATTGCAGGTTTGGTTTTTTAAGTTTGAAAATTAGAAATTGTATTCAATTTATACAACAAGCTTGTTAAATTTTTTATTTGTATATGCATAGACAAATTATTGTAGAGTGTGCAAAAACAAAAGTTTTGCAATACTGGATATCTAGAACCTTTGGAGTGGAGGACTAACAATGACTATAGAAATTGGCATTTTAAAATTTTATCAATTGTCTAATTAAAGTTTTTCCAAGGCCGCTGCCAAATTATTTACAGGAAAAATCAAGTTATGAAACACAATATACAGAAATTCCTGCAAAAGAAAATGAGTGAAAAATAAAAATTTGAGTGTAGAAATTAAAAGAAAAAATTATTTACCAAAATTTTTCATTTTCCAAAATTCGTAAGAAGCGTAGCATAATTTAGGGAGCCATATATGTCTGTTATGATTTCACATCTGAAGCATATTTTTATTATTTTGGCCAATGATGTTTTTTTATGATCGAAGAGAATTAAATTAAATTAAAAGAAAACAAGTAAGGAAAATCTAAAGTCGGGCGGGGCCGACTATATTATACCCTGCACCACTTTGTAGATCTAAATTTTCGATACCACATCACATGCGTCAAATGTATTGGGGGCTATATACAAAGGTTTGTCCCAAATACATACATATAAATATCACTCGATCTGGACAGAATTTGATAGACTTCTACAAAATCTATAGACTCAAAATTTAAGTCGGCTAATGCACTAGGATGGAACACAATGCTAGTCCAAAAAAATAGGGGAAAATATTTAAATCTGAAGCAATTTTAAGGAAACTTCGCAAAAGTTTATTTATGATTTATCGCTCGATATATATGTATTAGAAGTTCAGGAAAATTAGAGTCAATTTTTACTACTTTTCGACTAAGCAGTGGCGATTTTACAAGGAAAATTTTGGTATTTTGGACATTTTTGTCGAAAACAGAAAAACATATATATGGGAGCTATATCTAAATCTGAACCGATTTCAACCAAATTTGCCACGCATAGCTACAATGCTAATTCTACACCCTGTGCAAAATTTCAACTAAATCGGAGCAAAAAATTTGACTCTGTTGTCATATGAATGTAAATCGGGCGAACGATATATATGGGAGATATATCTAAATCTGAACCGATTTCAACCAAATTTGGCACACATAGCTACAATGCTAATTCTACTCCCTGTGCAAAAGTTTAACTAAATCGGAGTTAAAACTTGGCCTCTGTTGTCATATGAATGTAAATCGGGCGAAAGCTATATATGGGAGCTATATATAAATCTGAACCGATTTCAACCAAATTTGGCACACATAGCTACAATGCTAATTCTACTCCCTGTGCAAAATTTCAACTAAATCGGAGTTAAAAAATGGCATCTGTGGTCATATGAGTGTAAATCGGGCGAAAGCTATATATGGGAGCTATATCTAAATCTAAACCGATTTCAATAAAATTTGGCACACTTGACTACACTACTAATTGTACTCCTAGTGCAAAATTTCAACCAAATTGGGGTAAAACTCTGGCTCAGTCCATATCGGGCGAAAGCTATATATGGGAGCTATATCTAAGTGTGAACCGATTTCTTCCAAAATCAATAGGGTTCTATTCTGACCCAAAGCACATACTTGTGACAAATTTGAAGTCGATTGGACTAAAACTGCGACCTAGACTTTGATTACAAAAATGTGTTCACGGACAGATGGACACACGGACATGACTATATCGACTCAGGAGCACACCCTGAGCATTTTTGCCAAAGACACCATGTGTCTATCTCGTCTCCTTCTGGGTGTTGCAAACATATGCACTAACTTATAATACCCTGTTCCAATCTTATAATTAAAGATAAAATTATAGCATTTGTATGGTTCAAAAATCAGAAATAAAACTTAAATTTAGCATACATTATGGGGTCGCATATTGTTTATGCAAATTTAAAGAAATTAGGGGAGCCACCGTTGTGCAATGGTTAGCATGCCCACATTGCATATACAAGGTCGTGGGTTCGATTCTTGCTTCGACCGAACATCAAAAAGTTTTTCATCGGTGGATTATCCCACCTCAGTAATGCTGGTGACATTTCTCAGGGTTTCAAAGCTTCTCTAAAGCAATGAGGAACGCCGTTCGGACTCGGCTATAAAGAGGACGTCCCTTGTCATTGAGCTTAACATGGAATCGGGCAGCACTCAGTGATAAGAGAGAAGTTCACAATGGACTGAATAGTCTACGTGAGCCTGATACATCGGGCTGCCACCTAACCTAACCTAACCTGGGCCATAAATAGGCTTTTCAAATACAGTCGAACTCGGTTTTTGTGAACAATTTTTTTTTTTTTTTGTAGAATTTTTGAATTCTCCATACAAATGATGATATTTATAATGAATACGATTGTAACGAATTTAGCGGCAAAGACAAAAATACATTTCCCAACAAAAAAATTTGGAAGTTCTTCCAAAGGCACAACTTTATAAGCACTTCCAGAAGATGTACTCCCAATGATGTTCTTTATTTTAACTATACATGAAGATCTTTTCATTCAATTTTTTATAACATGTTTTTTTAATACTTTTAATGGGTAATTTTAACTTTTTTTAGTTTCAAATAGGTTGCAAACAGAGTAAGAAGTCATAAAATGGTACAAATTATTTAAATTTTGTCGAAAAAAATGCTAAATCCAATTTGAGGTCGAACGTTTAAGACAAGAGTTAAAATCCATTAAAAATTATAAAAATTATAAAAATTATTTATTTGCCGAAATATCACAGAATTTTTTAATTTACATCCAAAACATTGAATTCAGATCACACCTAAAGAAGTGATGCAAATTCAGTGGAGGACTTCCGTCCTATGACAAGCCCATGTTAAACTCATCGCTTCTGCGTCAATTTTGCACCACTTCCGGATCCAAAAAGAACATTTTCATTACTTTTTTGGCGATGCTTTTTTTGCTGGGTTGTTGGAAAATCATATTAACAGAAAAATTATTTTTTTTATACTATATACAATGGTTATAAGAACATTTGTAAATTGTTCAGCATACTTTTAGGCATGATTGTAATTTTTCCTATTATAAGTATTTTCAAAAATTTTAAACAAAACGCCAATTAAAACTACTAAAAATTGCTAGAGACATTGACATATACATAGAAATGTAAAAAATATTTTAACATACTTTTAGGCTTCAGGCTGTCATTATGTAATCCCCAAAAGAATTCGTCAGGTTATTCTAAAGGAATTATTTAAAAGTACGAAAAATTCCTACAACTAAAAACCATGAATTATATGCCTTTGGAGTTTTGCCTAAGCTCTAAAATATTCAATAAAAGAAATTTCCAATGCAATGGAATTTACTTCCAAGGTAATAATAAATATAGAAAATTTTCTATAAGTCTTTATCATATAATCGCTGTTATTTTTCGCATATATGTAAGCAACAAACCATTAAAAAATTCTTATTGTTGCTTCTTGCATAGGCCATAATTCTCAAAACATTTTTTTTTTGTTAATTTTCCCTTATAAATACTTGAGAAAATATACAACAACAATCCATATGTTAGATATAATTTAAGCTTATATTATCATAAAATGGTTTAAGGCAATTTTCTGTTTTTCAAGGGCATTGCAAAATACATAAACAGAAGCTTTGATATTGATTTGAAAATTTAATGATATCTGCAGTGTAATTTTTTTACAAGGCACATGCGTAGAAAACAAAAAAAAAACACATCAAAAGAAATTTTAAAGCATATCCTAAGGAGAATTTTAGAAATTCCTTTATATAGCATAATTGGGATGTGCGAGTGTGTGTGTGTTTTGTGTTATCTCACCATAAATCTGGGTAAATTTGATTTCATTTACTAATTTCGGGGACCATTTAATATAGCATAGCATAATTTGATTATATTGTTTAATTTTCTGTTCTTAATTCTCTTTTTGGGGTCAATTTAATATCAAAACCAAATTATTGTAATTAATACACTTTGGAGGTACTCATTATGAACAACAAAGGTAAATTAAAACCATATTTTCCATGTTCATTTTCCCTAAAACTAAATAAACAGCTAGTATGGAATAGGTGAAATTATATAGCTTTCATGCTTGGTATACAACACATTCAAAGGCGCACACACACAGTCTGACCGTCCTTGGCCATTACCTAGCTGGGATGGTAATGCGGAAAATGTGGGGTGGATGACGTATGAAAGCGACGATGAAATGAGAGTTTGAGGAGTGCTAAGGATTGTGGCACACCGCAATTACTATTAACAAAGAATTAGATTTTACCTTTAAAGCGAGTAAATATTCCCAGGATCTCACACTGAAAATGACTCGTTAGCCAAATGGGATACAGGGATAATTTCCATATGCAAAGAAATACATAGAGAAAAAATTGTCTGGAATCTGTAAGGGAGACTGAGGGTTGACTTTTCAACCTAATGGCGATGACCATCAACCACATCACTCTAATGTCGTCATTGCCATCGTAGTAGTAGTCATCATCATCATCATCATCATCATCAGCACCACCATCGACATAGTCATCACTTTTCCAAAGAACACAGAAATTATTCTAGCGTTAAATTGGAAATTTAGAAATTCAAACCATACTCTTACCCAGAAGCCAAGCTAGCTGGCCTTGCAATTGTACAAACATATTTAGCATATAATGAAATAATAAAGTTCATATATGTTGTTCAACATGTTTATGAAATGTACCATAACAACAACCACATTAGAAGCAGTACAAGTAGAAAAACAAATGGCAAAATCGAGTCCCCTGTACAAAGAAAACTAGCACCAGTGTTCCCCCCTACCACAAATTCCCCATACCCCAGGCCAACAACATGGAAATGTGATGAGATGTAAATCAACACAGAGCTGAATATTAAGGTGATCTCAGCATAGCATGTGAATGGACAAACAAAACTATGGACCAATAGATGGATGGATAAACGTATTCATTCCGTTGGTATGGTGTATACCTTTATCCACAAGACCTAGACCATTATGTATGAAATCAAATTAAAAACAGAAAATATAAAATCAACAACAACAAAAAAAAATTAAATCAGGAAAACTCAGACCATCACATGTGAATGTCCCCTCGCCCCCCCAGGTCTAACATTCATCGTGACTACCTATCAAATGCTTCCATAGATATGCTAATGCCGAAATGCAAATTTTCTAGCGACCAAACCATTCCTGTTTTCTATAGATCTACTACCCATACCACAAAAAAAAAATTACTCCCGTAGCATAAGCCAAACGATATCTAAATGAATGAATGAAGGAAGATTTAAAAGGAATATGGCCCCAAGATAAGTATTTCCTAGATATGCAAAAACATATTTGTTTTCATTCATGTAAAGCATAGAACAAATTGAAATACTCAAAATATACTGCATATTTTTTGGCTGTTTTGCAAAATTTACTACGGTGAATGGAAATGTGTATGTACTACTACGGCCTTTTGTTGATGTAAAAGGAACGGGGGGAAAATATGAAGATTTGTTTAATTTAATGAATATCCCCATTGGTTATTCATCTCGTTGTTTTTTTTTTTTCTTTCGAAAATTAATTTAAGTTTACTAGACTTTAGAGTGTACTCAAATAAGACTAGTGATGAGCTACCAAAAAGAAATGCTGATATTTTGAAAATTTCAATACAGTTTTAGTAAATGGAATAATTTCAAAGCCTCATTAAAATGCAATTGATAGTCGGAGGCACCACTACTACTTGGTATATTAAAATTCTAAAGCCTATAGAAATCTACAAATGTTAGCTAAAGCTATTTAAAGGAATGTTTTATATAATTATATCATCTACAGATGATATTGAGAGAGCTATGAATTGATTGAATATGAAAACATAAGTATATTTCTTAATAATTTTTACATAGCTCTAATATCAATAGCATATCTTTAGGCTAAGGCTAGACACTACTTCAGGTATGTCGGTTTATGAATATACTACAAAATCAAGTGTATTTTTTTATTTTGAAGCATAAATCTAGAGGAAAATGGAATATCAATAGCGAAAAATGTAGTTTTATCTACTGCACCAGACCATAGAAATAAATTTGTGAAATTTCTGTTTGTGAAAGGTATACAAATCCATTAGAAATTTTAATTTTATTTGATCTTTCTTTTATATTAAATAGAAAATAATTATTCAAGCTTGATATGATATAAAATTCCTTACGAATTTTAATTGAAATTAAATATCGAAAAAATTAATTACATGGCATACTTTTAGGCTAAGCAAAGTTTGTTGATTTTAGACCCTAATGTGTAGGACTTATAAAAATGTTTATTAATTTAAAAACAAGTTTTTAACTATTATACATAGTAAAATTATTTTGTTATAACTCACATCGACCAGAATTATATGTATTACCCTTCTAAATTTATATGTATTACCCACCCTTTTAAAATTAAATCTTGGAGAATTTAATTTTCTCAAATATTTTTTTTTATTAACTGGAAGGCCATTTGCTCGATTACTTAGAATAGCCAAAACACTTTTGAATTAATCTAATTATAAAAAAAAAACAACAATGAAAAATTATATGGCTTACCAAATTTCTATTATTCTATTGAGATTTAGCTAAAGTTATTTATTTATTTTTAAATAATTTTTGCTTCTCAAGAGTAAATTCAGCAAATGAGAGATAAGTATTGAGTGAAGATGAAAACATAAGTATATTTCTTAATGACTTATATATAAATCAAATATGAATAGCATATCTTTAGGATAAGACTAGAAGCTATGGCTTTTAGTCTTACTTGAGAGCTTACTAAAAAATTAAATGTTTTTATTTTGAAGCATACATCTAGGGGGGAAATCGAATATCACTTGCGGCAAATGTAATTTTATCTACTGTACCAGGCAATATAAATTATATTAGTGAAGGGTATACCCCTTTCAGAGCTTGTTTGAATTTTAATTGAAATGAAATATCAAAAAAAAAATATATATTAAATTATTTGTTGATTTTAGACCAACATGTTTAGGCCTTATAAAAATATTAATTAATTTAAAACAAAGTGTATAACTGGTAAACATAGTAAAAATATTTTTTTTTCTATATAACTCACATTAACTAGAATCTTTATATGTAAATTTAGAAAATTAAATCTTAGGAAATTTAGTTTTCTCAAATATTTTTTTTATTGCATATAAGGAGCTTTCCTCCATTATTTGGTATATCCCAATTATTTTGAAATAAAAATATAAAAAAGAAAAATGAAACATTATATGGCATACATTTTGAGGACGCTTTAAAAGGCTTGGAAAATTGTTATCATTGTATTGAGAGTTAGCTAAAGCTATTTATTTATTTTTAAATAATTATAATTATTTTAAATGAATCATAGCTTCTCAAAAGTATATTCAGCAAATGAGAGATAAGAATTGATTAAATAAGAAATCATAAGGGTATATTTTAATGATTTTTATATCGTTCTAATATGAATAGCATATTTTTAGGATGGCAATTGACGCTATGGCAACCATGTTGGTTTGAGAATTTACTAAAAATTATGGTGTTTTCTTTTGAAGCATACATCTAGGAGGGAACGGTATATCATTTGGGGCATATGTAATTTAATCTACTGTAGAAGTTATATATGTGACAGGTATACACTTTTGCAAAGCTTGTTTAGGGTTTAAAATTATCAAACACAAAAAGTATTTACGGCCGTAAGTTCGGCCAGTACGAATCTTATGTACCCTCCACCATGGATTGAGTAGAAACTTCTACTAAAAACTGTCATCCACAATCGAATTACTTGGGTTCTGGTAATACTATATATGATTATGGACCGATATGTGCCAATTTTGCCATGGTTGTTTAAGACCGTATACTAACACCACGTACCAAATTTCAACCGGATCGGATGAAATTTGCTTTCCCAAAAGGCTCCGTAGGTCAAATCTGAAGACCGGTTTATATGGGGGCTATTTATAATTATGGACCGATATGGCAATTTTGGCATTGTTTATAGTGTCCTTATAGTTACAAAAAAACACAAAATTTCAACTGAATCGCATGAAATTTGCTCCTCTAAGAGGCTTCAAATCCAAATCTGGGGATCGGTTTATATGGGGGTGTTTAAATTTACATTTTTTTTGTTCATATCAATTTGAATTATACCGAAATCGTATTTGAATTTGTAATTGAATTGAATTCTAGTCTTTAAGTTTTTTGTTATCGAACATCCATCTATGACTAATCGTGCCTAAATAGTGCTTATTCTGAAAAATCGATACACGTCAAGATTTGGCGGAAAACAAAAAGAGAGAGAGCTTTAATACGATGGATTGATGTTCGACGTAAGCATAAAAAGAAATAAATGGACACTTACTTTAGACAACTGCAACGGTGAGCATCAAGTTATTTCTTAACTCCTCTGCCTTTCCTACGCTAATTGGATTCCCATCTATTTTTATCGAGTCTTTGCTATTTCTAACTGTTCATAAAGAAAAGTTTGAATAGCAAAAGACATTGCGAATTTCTTCGTAGGTTGAATTTGGAGCAATTGAAAAATATAAACTTTTCTGTAATATTGGATTATCCAAAGTCTCGCTGTTTTCAAAGAAATATCGAATAAGGCGAATTTATCCAATCTTCTCTTTGCCCCTCTTACATATTGGATAAGGCCGAATTTTTATGCATGGTCCTTCTGAACCTCACGTGAACTGGCTTTTGGAATTAAGACACTCTACGCAATCCAGACTTATTGTAAAATGAGGTATGTGACAAGCCAGGTGAAACGCAGCAAGCAAGATACAAGGTAACCAAAAATTTTATCACTCCAAAAAAAAAAAAAAAAAATCGTGAGTAGAAATGAACAAACATTTTTTCTTGAAAAGTGAAAATGAAAATTTTATGAACTCGAAAGTGTGATTTTTACAAAAATACCGTAATAACGGTTCCTATAGAACAAGTTAAAAATCTTGGTTTACCACATTGCATAATCGATGGTTGAGTTTTGTTTCTTTATTTCGGGGTATTTCTCAAATTACACGAACTGCGAATTAAAGAAAAGGAAACATTAAAGAAAACATGTGTCTGGACTAGTCTCAACACCGGCAATTGTATGAAGGTTGTTTAAACGTAGAGAAATGCATAGCAACATTTAGCAACATTAACATTTGTTATATTTACCAAATGTTAGTCTACATAAAATTTTGCTGTGTAACATCACGCCTCTCATTTTGAACTACACCACATGTTTCAAATGTTAATTACCGTCTCCCCATACGTCTCCGAGTGTATTCTCTTTTCTGCTTTATCACAACTCTGTTATCTCATATTTGAAGTACACCACATGTTTCTAATGTTAATTACCGTCTCCCCATACGAC
Source organism: Haematobia irritans (assembly GCF_050003625.1). Classification (NCBI taxonomy): domain Eukaryota; kingdom Metazoa; phylum Arthropoda; class Insecta; order Diptera; family Muscidae; genus Haematobia; species Haematobia irritans. The sequence continues at coordinate 23,919,778 of NC_134398.1, forward strand.
TCCGAGTGTATTCTCTTTTCTGCTTTATCACAACTCTGTTATCGATCTTCTGCGTACAGGCATACATACATATCTATATTGAATCACTAACATAAGTTTTCACTTGCACTCTTAATTGGTTACGGTCTCCACGTACCATACTGTAAATTGAAGCTCATCTCTGTTAATGCGCTTTACGGGGCTCTGCTCGATTTCAAAATATATTTACACATATATATAGATGACTTACCGTATTGTCATGGAAGCCATTGAAGATTTGTAAAACTTTATCCCAACTCTGTCGTACACATATTATTTAATTTAAATTGCATTCGAAATTAGAATAACACCATCATATCTGAGCACAGTGAGAAAATTGTTATTGACTAAGAACCAAAAAAATTTGCAATTAGTAACTTTGTATCCGTTTGTGGTTGCAGTTTTGACTTTTAACGTGGTAAAGACTGCATGAAATAAATTTCATTCATTTACTGTGCATACGCGTTTGCAAAATTTCACAATATTCTAAGTCTGTAATCAAAGATTCTTAAATGCCCATTTTTTTAATTTGCCTGCCATGAAATGACTGGGTTCTGAAAATAAATTTGTTGCTTTGATGACTCACTTTCAAATGTTAATATGTCACAGTAAAAAGAGTGAATTATAATTCGTCTCTACTCCGCCATATTTACATTACTGAGAAGCAAGCACATAGAGAGTAATTCCAACAACGCCAAACTGTTATACAAGTTCCCGCAACATTTTGCTTATTATACATTGTCTCCATATTCATAACAAAAAGACGAGCCTTTTATATATTGCATTTTGTCTCCATTTTCATAACAAGGGACAGACATAGTGTTCATGGAGGAATAACACAGACAGAAGAAAACTGATGAAAGCAATCTTACAGATACTTTGTTTAACACATGTGATCGGAGAAATCAGATACATGTGATCGTATTTCAAAATAATTTCCCACAACATATTGTTAAATAAATCAATAGGATTTAAATTTTTATAACTTCTAATAGAAGTTTCATTACATGAAGACTTCGTACTTGCGTTACGTAGAACTCTGATATTAATTGATTTATTTCTTAAGATTATGTGAATATAGATTCACTATATTTTCGACTTGTCTGTTTTAAGTATCAATATTTATTGGTTCTTTGAACAATTGTACTTACGTTACAAAATTTTGGAAAACCGATCTCGTAATAGCACCGCTGTTTGGACAGGCGATTTTCTCTTTGTACATTTTGTACTGACGTTACAATTTGTGCTGATATTATATTTGTATATTCATGTATATATATTTATTTAATTTCAATATTGTGCTCTGTAAATCGGAAATTAGAATTAAAACCGTATCACTAGTTGCATTTTCGCTACAAATCATTGGTAATACATTTATACATATACATTTTGAAATACTTGCCAAAAGTTCTCAAACGTTTCATTTACAAGATACAAGGTTTAATAAGCCTGGGCTTGAAAATTTTGGCTGTGTTATTTAGTTTTTCGGTTGCCATTGCGGGTGCACTATATTAATATTTTTCTCAGTCGGCTTGCCTCAAATCTCCACAATGGAAAAAGCAACGGATCCAAAAAATGTGTTTATATTCTCCTCTGACTTTTTAATATTGTTTTGTACCCAATTCGCATCAATCAGGGAGGATGACCAAACTGAATCGATTTTAGAGGTAAAGATGATGGATTTAGAGGAAAGGTGGACCAAGCTTCAGGGGGCATATTCCACGATAACAATTATGTTTGGTAGTAAGGACGGGGATGCCGACAGAGAATTTTTGGACTCAGCCCGGAGTAAGTTTGAGAACTGTTCGGATAACTACTATATTTGTAAATCTAAAATCTTAGACCTGTTACGGATTAAAAAGGGAGGAGTTAGGCACACAGAATTCGCTGCCCCTGTAGTACCTCTTCAATCGTGTCCACAGGCCATGGCCACGGGTTTAAATATTAAACTACCACCGTGCGATACCGAGATTTTTGAGGGAGGATATGAGGAATGGCCATCGTTCCGCGATATGTTTATCGCCATATACATCAATCACCCAAAGCTAACACCTGCACAGAAATTGTTTCATTTGAGAAACAAGACAAGAGGTGAAGCCGGTGCCATTGTAAAACGATTCACGTTATGTGACGAAACATTTCCCCTTGCGTGGGAGGCCCTAAAACTAAGATATGAAAACACCCGAGTATTAGTCGATGGCCAATTAAGAATCCTATTTAATATCCCTATTGCCTCGGCGGAAAATAGTCGTTCTATTCAGAATTTACAATCGACAGTGAACGACTGTCTAGCTAGACTCCAAACCCTTGGAGTATCAACTGACGGTTGGGACCCTTTACTAGTGTATTTGGTGTCCACAAAACTGCCCGAGGCTACTTTAGCATTGTGGGAACAATCGCTAGATTCTCACAAAACTTTACCGAAGTGGTCCCAAATGAATACCTTTTTAATAAGTCGATATGAAATTGTTGAACGAATTTCTAGCATTAAGGAAACTCAAAACTTTTTCGGGGCTCAAATGGAGCCAATTCAATCCTATGTTTCGGAGGAAAAAGTGGAGAGTAAGTGTAGACTTTGCGATATGATCCATTCACTGCGAATTTGCCCAGCCTTCAGACAACTCTCTGTTGCAGAACGAATAGAATTTGTATTTAAAAACAAATTTTGCAACAATTGCTTATCGCCTTGGCACGTAAAAAAAGAATGCAAAAGTAAAAATAGGTGTACTGAATGCAAACAATATCACCACTCCCTGCTTCATTTGAAAAAGGCCAAACCTCCATCAAATAATACCACAATCACTCAGACAGCAATGGTGGCTCACGACCTACCTAATGTGACCCCTCAAATCATGCAAGAGTCGATCCCATCGACTGAGAATTTTGCATCTCCATCGGTCTTACAACCTGACATAAACGTCCATGTATCCTCTGATTACACAAGCGTCCTTTTACGGACAGCTTTAGTTCCTGTGGAATATTTGGGTGAAATATTTACCATTAGGGCTTTAATTGACCCCGGTTCACAACGAACCTTTGTATCTGAACGGATTCGTAACAGGCTGCAAGTACCAACGAGGCGTTCACATTGTGTTGTATCTGGAATCGGTGGTAAAACTCAGAGTTCAGATAAGGAATGTGATCTTACCTTATGCTCAAAAGATATGAAGACCAAAATAGTGGTCTCTGCTATTATCTTACCTAAGGTGACAAATCACCTTCCATCATTTACTATCAAACCACCCAATCTTCATGCCTTTGCTGAAATTCAGTTGGCCGATCCATACTTTTTCAAGTCTGCACAAATAGACCTCATTATCGGGGCAGATAATACCCATCACATTGAGAGGGAAGGATTTCTCAAAGACATTTATGGCCATCTCTCGGCCCATAATACTATCTTCGGATGGGTTGTTAGTGGACCAGTTCCTACCGTTCATAGTTTTTCTGCCACAGTTAGTGCATCGGAAAATGTAGCCCTTAATGATCTTCTGCGTAATTTTTGGGAAGTAGAAGAAATTCCAAACGTTCCAAAGGTGTCTGAACAGGATATTTATTGTGAAGAATATTATAAACGCACTACTCTCAGGGAACCTGATGGTCGATACATGGTTCGCCTGCCGTTTAAAAAAGAATTCAATACCACACTTTCACTAGGTCCTTCGAGAATGATTGCACTACAACAATATATCCGAATAGAAAAATCACTTTCAAAACAGACCGATCTTTCTAATGAATATCGAAAAGTGCTGTCTGAGTATATCACTTTAAACCACATGCAGGAAACACATTCAGCCGAAGAGCGACAAAACGGGAAATATTGTTCGTTCTATTTGCCACACCATGCTGTGGTACGTCCCGATAGCAAGACTACCAAAGTTCGAGTAGTTTTCAATGGCTCTGTCAGAACTAACACCGGTCTTTCACTTAATGATGTGCTTTATTCAGGACCAACTTTGCAAGCCGATTTGATGTCAATACTTTTACACTGGAGAATTTATCGATACGTTTTCAGCGGAGATGTGCAAAAAATGTACCGCCAAATTTTAATTCACCCGGAAGATAGATGTTTTCAGAGGATCCTATTCAGATCTCACACTGAAACAGATATTAAAAATTTCGAATTAAAAACTGTTACCTTTGGCCTCAATTGTGCACCGTTTCTAGCCATTAGAACTTTGCTACAATTGGCACAAGACTCGGAGAAACAGTTTCCTTCAGCTGCATCCATTATTCGCAATGAGACATATGTAGACGATATACTGGCGGGAGGCCATTCTCTTGACGAGACAAAATTAGCTCAATCTCAATTAATTTCGGTTTTGAATTCAGGGGGATTTCCACTCAAAAAAATCACAGCCAATGATCCCTATCTATTACAAGATCTTCCCCCCGAAGATCTATACGACTCTGATTTCCTTAAATTTGATGAGGCTAGTTCTACGAAAACCCTTGGCATTCAGTGGAATGCTCTTACTGATTGCTTCTCGTACGCCTTCAATAATGAAATAGCTTCCGCCGCGGTTACGAAACGTCAAATCCTATCAGCTGTTGCCAAATTATATGACCCAGCTGGATGGTTGTCCCCAATCATAATTCGGGCTAAAATTCTAATGCAAAGCCTTTGGTTAGAGGGACTTGAATGGGATCAACCAGTTGGATCGTCTTCTCAAATTCGTTGGAAATCGATAGCTTCACAACTACCACTCATACATCAAATAAAAATTCCAAGATGGATACATTACAGCCCCTCTAATTGTATTGAAATTCACGGTTTTAGTGACGCGTCTTTACATGCATACTGTGCTGCTGTTTATATTAGGGTTAGCAGTTCCGATGGAATTTTTTCGAATTTATTGGTTTCAAAAACGAAAGTAGCACCCCTCGAAACAATTAGTTTACCTCGCCTTGAACTCTGTGGGGCCTTGTTGCTATCGAAATTAATAAAACAAATTCTGTCTTTTATGCCCTTCAACAATTCCGATATCTTCTTGTGGTGTGATTCTCTAATTGTGCTTGGTTGGCTTAGTAAACCACCATACATGTGGAAAACCTACATAGCCAACAGAGTTTCCCAAATTCGATACAATGTTCCAAATGCTTATTGGAGACACGTTCCTACAGGCGAAAACCCCGGAGATTTGGGAACAAGAGGTTGTCGCGTGAATGAATTAATCGATAATACTCTATGGTGGCATGGTCCAACTTGGTTGCGGCAGGAATCGTCCTGCTGGCCTCCACATATAATTCCATATCCTCCAGAATCCGAGAGAAGAAAGGTGGAGAGTTTTCCCGCTGTTTTAACTGAACCATACCCTTTCGAAAAATTTTCTACGTATTCGAAAGCTTTACGAGTTTTTTGTTATGTCTTTCGCTTCTACCATAACTGCTCCAAAGAGCAAAGACTCAATCGATCACACACGTCTATTTCCCATGACGAGATTAATTTTGTAAGAAGAAGATTTATACTTCTTTCTCAACAAAGATTTTATTCTGATGAATATCGGTACTTATCAAATTCGAAACTTTTACCTAAGAAAAGTCCCCTCGCTTCTCTTAACCCATTTATAGATGAACATGGTCTTTTGAGAGTCCATGGACGTCTTGCTAATTCCGACCTTCCATACAATGAAAAATTCCCAATTATTCTGCCCTATCAGGCTCATTTTACAAAGCTTTATCTAGAGTTTATTCACAACCTTCTTTTACATGGAGAATGTTCGCTTATGTGCCGCATTATAAATACTGAATTTCATATCAGTCGGCTAAAATACACCGTGAAAAGAATTATTCACTTTTGTAAAACGTGTACCATTCACAAAAAAAGACCATGCAATCAAATCATGGCACCATTACCTGTTGACCGTACCACACTCACGTTACCATTTGAAGTAACCGGTGTTGATTTCGCTGGTCCCTTTGAGCTTAAAAGTTCCAGTCTTCGTAATGCTCCAATCATAAAGGGATATGTCAGTGTTTTTATATGTTTTGCCACAAAGGCTATACATTTGGAGCCTTGCTCAGAGCTTACTTCCACAGCATTTCTTGCTGCATTTTCTCGGTTTGTCGGAAGACGTGGTTTACCCAAAAAAGTCGTATCTGATAATGGGAAGAATTTCTTAGGAGCAAGCAAAAGCCTAATCAAGGATTTCAAACAGTTTGTCAACAAAACCTCCTTCGATATCTCACAAAGATATTTAGTACATGGTCTAGATTGGTCATTCATACCTCCTCATGCCCCCCATATGGGAGGTTTGTGGGAGGCAGCTGTAAAAAGTTTTAAGTTTCATTTCCGTCGTATCATGGGCTCCCATCGCTGTACATTCGAAGAATTTTCCACCGTTCTAGCTCGTATTGAGGGTGTCCTTAACTCTAGACCCATTTCTGCTCTATCTGAGGACCCCCATGATATTACTGCTTTAACCCCTGGACATTTCCTCCGAGGGGGTCCAGTTATGGCCCTACCTGAACTTCACAACAGTAATTTATCGGTAATAAATCGGTGGGAAAAGCTTAAGGCTCTTCACCACCAATTTGCTGCCCGATGGAAGGAGGACTATTTACGAAATCTGCAAAAGAGATATAAATGGAAATCTCCCACCCCAAATATTCAGAAAGATAATCTAGTGGTAGTCATTGATGACCTTCTTCCACCTAGTGAGTGGAAGCTAGGAAGAATTGATAAGGTGTACACAGGAAGTGATACCAAGGTTCGCATTGCCGATATACGTACTTCAACCGGTATTATCACACGACCGATTGTTAAGCTTTGCTTATTACCCTACGATAATGCTTAATATCCAATTGAGTTATTCATTTTCATTTTTTCTTTTTTATTCGCATTAAATTAAAGTATTCAACATCCTTCTTGTTTATTTTCAAAAGAGCTCGACGAGATCCAAGAATCCATCAGTGCAAAGTTTGTTTGAAATACCATTCTCTCCGATTCTGCAAAAGGTTCTTGCACATGAACGCCTCTGACCGGAAGCATGCTGTCTATAAATATCACTATTGCGTTAACTGTCTGGCAAGGAGCCATGGCTTAAGAAATTGCACCTCCCAAGTAACATGTCAAAATTGTGGACATTATCATCATACACTTCTTCACCATGCACTACACCCTCGTATAGAGCCAACATCTAGTAGACGACGTCCTAAGGCACCCAAACGTTCACAAAATGGTAACGGAACCTCAAAACTTCAACGACGCCAACCAAATGTGTTACATCGGCGAGTAACATCAAATTCGAATGAACATCAACTGATACCATCGGATAGACAACAAATTATCTCCGCAGCTATCAAATCTTTAGCAAATCTCCTTATATAATTCTTTAATATTTGCATACATGCAAAGGGCCCCCAGTATGTTTAAATTTACATTTTTTTTGTTCATATCAATTTGAATTATACCGAAATCGTATTTGAATTTGTAATTGAATTGAATTCTAGTCTTTAAGTTTTTTGTTATCGAACATCCATCTATGACTAATCGTGCCTAAATAGTGCTTATTCTGAAAAATCGATACACGTCAAGATTTGGCGGAAAACAAAAAGAGAGAGAGCTTTAATACGATGGATTGATGTTCGACGTAAGCATAAAAAGAAATAAATGGACACTTACTTTAGACAACTGCAACGGTGAGCATCAAGTTATTTCTTAACTCCTCTGCCTTTCCTACGCTAATTGGATTCCCATCTATTTTTATCGAGTCTTTGCTATTTCTAACTGTTCATAAAGAAAAGTTTGAATAGCAAAAGACATTGCGAATTTCTTCGTAGGTTGAATTTGGAGCAATTGAAAAATATAAACTTTTCTGTAATATTGGATTATCCAAAGTCTCGCTGTTTTCAAAGAAATATCGAATAAGGCGAATTTATCCAATCTTCTCTTTGCCCCTCTTACATATTGGATAAGGCCGAATTTTTATGCAGGGGGCTATATATAATTATCGACCGATATGTACCAATTTTGGCATGGTTGTTAAAGACCATATACTAACACAACGTACCAAATTTCAACCGGATCGGATGAAATTTACTCCTCCAAGAGGCTACGGAGGTCAAATCTGGGGATGCCGGATCGAAAGAATTTTGCTTCTTCAAACGGCTCCGGAGGCCAAATCTGGGGACTGTTTTATATGGGGGCTATATATAATTATGGACCTATACAGACCAATTTTTGTATGGTTATTAGAGAGTATATAATTACACCACGTACCAAATTTCTGCCGTATCGGATGAAATTTGCTTCTCTTAGAGGCTCCGCAAGCCAAATCTGGGGATCGGTTTATATGAGGGCTATATATAATTATGCACCGATGTGGTCTATTTTTGCTTGGTTGTTAGAGACCATATAGTTACACCATGTACCAAATTTTAGCCGGATCGGATGAAATTTGCTGCTATTAGAGGCCCCGCAAGCAAATCTGGGGATCGGTTTATATGGGGGCTATATATAATTATGGACCGATGTGAACCAAAGTTTGCATGGTTGTTACAGACCATATATTACCACCATGTACCAAGTTTCAACTGAATAAGATGAATTTTGGTCTTCCAAGAGGCTCCGGAGGTCAAATCTGGTGATCGGTTAGAGACCATATACCAACACCATGTACCAAATTTCAGCCGGATCGGATGAAATTTGCTGCTGTTAGAAGCTCCGCAATTCAAATCGGGGGATCGGTTTATATGGAGGCTATATATAATTATGGACCGATGTGGACCAATTTTTACATGGTTGTTAGAAACCATATACCGACACCATGTACCAAATTTAAGCCGGATCGGATGAAATTTGTTGCTGTTAGAGGCTCCGCAAGCCAAATCTGGGTATCGGTTTATATGGGGGCTATATATAATTTTGGACCGATGTGGACCAACTTTTTGTATGGTGATTAGAGACCATATATAGTGTATGTATATGGTCTCTAATCACCATACAAACATCACCAAACATCACCATACCACATTTCAGCCAGATCGGATGAAATTTGCTTGTCTTAGAGGCTCCGCAAGCCAAATCGGGGGATTGGTTTATATGGCGGCTATACGTAAAAGTGGATCGATATGGCCCATTGCCAATATCATCCGACCTACATCAGCCACCGTGGTGCAATGGTTAGCATGCCCGCCTTGCATACACAAGTTCGTGGGTTCGATTCCTGCTTCGACCGAATACCAACAAATTTTTCAGCGGTGGATTATCCCACCTCAGTAATGCTGGGGACATTTCTGAGGGTTTCAAAGCGTCTCTAAGTGGTTTCACAGCAATGTGGAACGCCGTTTGGACTCGGCTATAAAAAGGAGGTCCCTTGTCATTGAGCATAACATGGAATCGGGCAGCACTCAGTGATAAGAGAGAAGTTCAACAATGTGGTATCACAATGGACTGATTAGTCTAAGTGAGCCTGATACATCGGGCTGCCACCTAACCTAACCTACATCAATAATATCTACTTGTGCCAAGTTTCAAGTCGATAGCTTGTTTCGTTCGGAAGTTAGCGTGATTTCAACAGACGGACGGACGGACATGCTTAAATCGACTCGGAATTTCAAGACGACCCAGAATATATATACTTTATGGGGTCCTAGACCAATATTTCGATGTGTTACAAATGGAATGACAAAGTTAATATACCCCCCATACTATGGTGGAGGGTATACAATTTTTTTAATTAATTATATGGCATACTTTTAGGCTGAACAAAGTCTAACAATTTTAGACCCAATTAATAAAAATATTTATTAATTTAAAAATAAGTTTTTTTTCCTATTATACATATACACAAAAAAAAAATTTTTCTGATTCAACCACGAAATTAATTGATCCAATTAATTTTTTAATTGAACTGTCTTCAATCACAGAAATGATAGTATCAATTAAAAAATTAATTGAAGGTCAATTAAAAAATTAATTGATCCAATTAAAAAATTAATTGATACTATTAATTTTTGTGATAGATTTTTGTTTCAATTAAAAAATGTGTTGATTCAATTAAATTTTTAATTGAATATTTTTTAAAACTCAATTAAAATTTTTATTGGAAAAATTTTCGTGAAATTTTTTTCTGTGTAGAAAAAATATTTTTTATAACTCACTTTGTGTAGAATTTTTATAGGGGGTATACCTATAAAAAAATACCCTTCTAAATTTATTTCTTTTTTTAATTTAATTTCCTCAAATATATATATTTTTTTATTACCTAAAATGACATTTTCTCAATTACTTAGCATAGCCCAAATGTTTTTAAATTAATCTAAATATACAAAATAAAAAAAAAATAAAAATAAAACAATGAAAAATTATATGGCATATATTTTGGGGCCACTTTAAAGGGCTTAGCAAATTGTTATCATTCTATTGTATACTTTGAGAGTTGTAAATAAACGAAATTTCATTTTACTGCATTTCCCCACCTACTTTACCACAATGGTAACAAAATCCTGGCCCTTGCATACTTTTAGATTTTATTTTCTAAATCAAACAAAAAAATCTTTATTTTTATTTATATATTTCTGTAGAAATAAACATGAAAAATTATTAACTTTACCCACAAGGGGCACACGGCACACTATTATATAGACATCATAAAACTGTAACAACAAAAATAAAATGAAATTATAGTCTCAGCAGGAGCAACAAAATAAAATAAAAATGTGCGAAAAAAATCTTAATACTCTGTTGTGAATATACGACCATTTATGTAGGTAGGAAGGAAGGATGGATTGTTGCCTTACTTTTGGTTCATCCCAAAAAATCAACATAAAATTTTTCCTACTTTAACTGGGAGATTGTAAATGTTGTGGCTGTAGTTATTGCCAAGCGAATGCTTTGGTTTGCTCTAACAAATATACATGCGTATATTGTTGCTGTGAATGATACTTGTTGTTTTGTTTTTCTTTATAGGTGTTGTTGTTTTATTTGTTTTTGTATATGTAGTTGGGGTGTATGTGCATGAGTATGTATCTGTGCTATTATTACAGTTGTTAGAATTGTTGAATCTTTTTTTTTGTGTTTTGTGTAAATCTTTAATTAAAACCGCAATAACCGCAATCTAACATACGCTTGGCAAATGTTGCTATTTTATTTGGTGTCCTTCTATACGTTTCAGTCTCTCCATGGTAAGTGAGTTGCTGGCAGTGAAATCTAAGGAGATGTTGTTATGCTATAAAATTCTATTTCTCTATTCTGGGTATCTCACAGGCTGTCTGTATGTCCCTTTTCACGAAGACAATCAACAATTTTCTACACTTAAATAAAATTGTCATATAAATGTAGACAGACAATTATACAGGCTACCATACTACGATCACTGTTCAACATTATAGCATACACAAAGGAGGCGAATACATTTAAAGCATGCATACACACAGGCATACATAAAACAACAACAGCAACAACAGCGAAATATTCAAATGAACATTTATTACCCTTACCAGTGCATTTAACACGAATAGGACTAGAATGCTTCTTTACTGGTTGGTAGGCACTTCCCCTGCTAGTGTCGTACTATAGTTTGTCATTGTTGTTATTTTTTTTTTGTTTGTTTTTTGTTTTGGAAACTCATGTATGTTTAAAAGAATTGTAGTTCTATGCTCTATGGCATAATAAAAAAATACAAAAAATAATTCTAAAATATTTGGCCAAAAAGTATACAACACAAAATTGTTGCAATTAAAATTCAAATAGCTTGCGGTGGTTGGATGCAAGTGTGAAATGTTTTCAAATATTTGTATTGAAGTAAATGCTGAAAAACAAAACTAAAACTAAAAAATATTAGTCGGGCTCTTGGATTATAGTGAGAGTATTCCACAAAAATAAAAAAACAAGGAGAATGTGAAGAAAAAATTTGTTCAAGGTCATAAAAAAGGTCAAATCTGGGGATCGGTTTATATGGGGGTTATATATAATTATGGACTGATATGAACCAATTCCTGCATGGTTGTTGGATACCATATACTAACATCACGTAACAAATTTCATCCGAATCGGATGAAATTTGCTCTTCCAAGGGGCTCTGAAGGTCAAATCTGGGGATCGGTTAATATGAGGGCTAAATATAATTATGGACCGATTTCGACCAATGTTTGTATGGGTGTTTGAGGCCATATATTAACACCACGTACCAAATATCAACTGAATCAGATGAATTTTGGTCTTCCAAAAGGCTCCGGAGGTCAAATCTGGTGATCGGTTTATATGGCGGCTATATATAATTAAGAACCAATGTGGACCATTTTTGCATGGTCATTAGAGACCATATACTAACACCATGTACTAAATTTCAGCCGGATCGGATGAAATTTGCTTCTCTTAGGGGCTCCGCAAGCCAAATCGGGGGATCGGTTTATATGGGGGCTATATATAATTATGGACCGATGTGGACCAATTTTTGCATGGTTGTTAGAGATATAGTAACACCATGTACCAAATTTCAGCCGGATCGGATGAAATTTGCTTCTCTTAGAGGCAGGGCTGTGGATCCGGAGTCGGAATCGGAATCGGAGTCTTAGAGTCGGAGTCTGAAGATTTTGCTGGAGTCGGAGTCGTAAAAATTTTGCTCGACTCCGAATCCGGCTAAACCATATTTTTTAAAACACTTCACATTTTTGTAACTAAGCAAGTTTTTACGCAAATTAGTTTCCATTGCGTTATTCATTCGATCAATGTACAGCATGTTTGTAAATGAAAATCAACTTCCAATTACGGCTATCTTTTTATGTTTCCTAGAATGTTAGACTAGCAGATGGACTGGATCGATCCATTTTAATACCCGAAATTATTTTTTTTTTATTTTATTTTAAGGCCATATACATATGTGGAATATTGACAGAAAATTTTTTCAAAGTTGTTTTTTATAGAAAATTTTGTCAAAATGTTATTTCTATAAAAAGTTTTGTCAAAATTTTATTTCTATAGCAAATTTTGTCAAAATTTTATTTCTATAATAAATTTATTCAAAATTTTATTACTATAGAAATATTTTTTCTATAGAAAATTTTGTCAAAATTTTATTTCTATAGAAAATTGAGTCAAAATTTTGTTTTTATAGAATATTTTGCAATATTTTATTTCTATAGAAAATTTTGCAAAAGTTTGTTACACACATTTTTTTTTAAATTTTATTTCTATTAATATTTTATTTTTATAAAAATTTAAGTCAAAATTTTATATCTATAGAAAATTTTGCCAAAATTTTATAGTAATAGATTTTTTATTAGAAAATTTGGTCAAAATTTTATTTCTATAGAAAATTTTGCCAAAATTTTATAGTAATAAATTTTTTAATAGAAAATTTTGCCAAAATTTAATTTCTATAGAAAATTTTGTTTCTGTAGAATATTTTGCAGAATTTTATTTACTACACAAAAATTTTTCTAAAATTGTATTTTTATTGATAATTTTTTCAAAATTTTATGCCTATAAGAAAAAATTTTCAAATTTTATTTCTATAGCAAATTTTCTCAAAAATTTTTTTCTTACTGATGCTCACTGCTATAAAAAATGTATTCGAAATTTTATTACTATAGATATATTTTTTTCTATATAAAATTTAGTCAAAATTTTATTTCTATTGAAAATTGAGCCAAATTTTTGTTTCTATAGAATATGTTATTTTGCAAAATTTTATTTCTATAGAACATTTTGCAAAATTTTGTTTGCTACACATTTTGTTTTTAAATTGTATTTCTATTGATAACTTTTTCAAACTTTTATTTCTATAAAAATGTTTGCCAAATTTTATTTCTATAAAAATTTTATTCAAAATTTTATATCTATATATCAAAATTTGATTTCTATAAAAATTTTTTCCAAAATTTTATTTCTATAGAAAATTTTGCCAAAATTTTATAGTAATAAATTTTTTTAATAGAAAATTTTGCCAAAATTTAATTTCTATAGAAATTTTTAGTCAAAATTTTGTTTCTGTAGAATATTTTGCAGAATTTTATTTACTACACAAAAATTTTTCTAAAATTGTATTTTTATTGATAATTTTTTCAAAATTTTATGCCTATAAGAAAAAATTGTCAAATTTTATTTCTATAGCAAATTTTCTCAAACATTTTTTTCTTACCGATGCTCACTGCTATAAAAAATGTATTCGAAATTTTATTACTATAGAAATATTTTTTTCTATATAAAATTTAGTCAAAATTTTATTTGTATTGAAAATATAGCCAAAATTTTGTTTCTATAGAATATGTTATTTTGCAAAATTTTATTTCTATAGAACATTTTGCAAAATTTTGTTTGCTACACATTTTGTTTTTAAATTGTATTTCTATTGATAACTTTTTCAAACTTTTATTTCTATAAAAAATTTTCCAAAATTTTATTTCTATAGAAAATTTAGTCAAAATATTGTTTCTGTAGAAAATTTTGCATAATTTTATTTACTAGACAAAAATTTTTCCAAAATTGTATGCTCACTGATGCTCACTGCTAAGTCGAAAACTTGTAGAAATGACTCAAATTTTCAAAATTTTCAATGAATGAATCATAAATGCATTTTTGCGAAATTGTCTAAACAATTATAAATATTTCCAAAATATTGCCCGAGATTTTGTAGAAGTCTGATTTGAGATTTTATCAAAATGTAGATCTTAATACAAAGTTGTGTAGAGTATATTATAATCGGCCCGCCCAACTTTACACTTTCCTTGCATTTTTATTTTTTGTTAAAATTGTGTTACGCCCCATAACGTTAGATTTAAATTTAAAGTACATAGATTTTGTCTAAATCGATTCAGATTCAAATTCATGCATATGGGAATATAAACGTTTATATAGCCCGAAACAAATTTAAAGGTTTTGAGATAGTATCAATAATTTTGGTCCACAAATACATATACTGTTGGTATCTTCTCATATTATGATAGGTATTTATAGCATTATTTTATTTATTAAACATTGCCCTAAATTTGAAATATAGAGTTTAATTGGCGTCTAATGTGAAATTAAGACCTTTTTTTGCACATATAAATAAATAGGATACTTTATATCGATCCACTTACGGTACCCCCACAATAGAACTACAAATTAGTGGTATTAAAATGAGATTTAGTTATATTACCCGGAGTCGGAGTCGAGCTGATGAAAAATGCTGGAGTCGGAGTCGAGCAACATTGGCTCGACTCCACAGCCCTGCTTAGAGGGTCTGCAAGCCAAATTTGGGGGTCCGTTTATATGGGGGCTATACGTAAAAGTGGACCGATATGGCCCATTTGCAATACCATCCGACCTACATCGATAACAACTACTTGTGACAAGTTTCAAGTCGATAGCTTGTTTCGTTCGGAAGTTAGCGTTATTTCAAAAGACGGACGGACATGCTCAGATCGACTCAGAATTTCACCACGACCCACAATATATATACTTTATGGGGTCTTAGAGCAATATTTCGATGTGTTACAAACGGAATGACAAAGTTAATATACCCCCATCCTATGGTGGAGGGTACAAAAAACAGCGTTGTTATTTTTTTTACAATAAAAACAAAATATAAATGACATTGTCTAGCTTAAATATATTAAAAAAAAAACACTAAGGTCTTGAAATATTTTCTACAATTTCGTTTTTGTATACCTTATTCTTGGTCAATTACTTAGCCACAATTTTTCTCTTTAAGCAATGTGAGCGACATAAAGAAAAAAAAAACGAAAAGTTACAATTAATGTTAAAATGATTTTTTTTTTTTGTGATCGTCTAGCTGCACCCAACGGTGAAGAATCCATATAATACTTAATTAGTTGAAATTACTAAAAGAAAATGAATCTAAATGAATCATGTCTGTTTCTTTCTTTCTTACTAGTTTTTCTTTTTCGTTTTTTTTTAAGACCATGATAAGCTCTCTTTTAGTTAGTGTATGCTAAAATTGATGCTTTCTTTCCTTGCGTTTTTTTTTTCCTTTCGTCTTTTTTACTATTTAAAATATTTACTTTACTATACAATACAAACAAGCTGAGAAAAAAAAACCAAATGGACTTGTCACTGTTTGGGGGACAATGAGTATATTAACGAGGATGTTTTAAGAAGTTTGGGGAAAAAATTGTGTAGAAATGGCCTCAGGTTGGGTGCCAATTTTCATATATATGCAATGAAACTCTCTCTCTCTCTCTCTCTTCATCAGTTAACTAGGTTAGGTTAGGTTAAAGTGGCAGCCCGATTAACCCTCTAATGTCCAATCCCGCTTTTAGGCGGACTTCAATAAATAAGGAAGCCCTTAGTAAACCACACCTTAAGAACACAAAAATGGGTAAAATAAAAAGAAAACGTAGTTGAAACTGTTCAAGAGACTTTGCAGCATATACTGAATTTTACTGTATAAAATTTCCTTGTTTACTTTTCATGCTTTTGTGTCGTTAACATTAAATATTTAAACAGCTGTCCAAAAAATTGGGGCATTAGAGGGTTAAGTTTCAGGCTCACTTAGACTATTCAGTCCATTGTGATACCACCTTAACTAAATGTACCTATTACATATGAGCACTTCTAGTTTTATTCGCTGAACCTTCTCCATTATTTGCTTCTGTTGAACCAACCAGATTGTTCCAACAACATTAGCAGACTGCTTAGGTTAATGTTTTCAAGGTTCGCCAGTAATCTAAAGCTATAAAGGGTGATACGGTCAAAATTTGGTCAAGGGAAAACGCGTGTAAATCGGTGAAATCGTTTATTTAAAAAATCAAATTAAATTTCTTTTTCAAGTTCAATTAGTATAAAATTCAGGAAAAATATTCAGTTAGGCTTTCGCTTTTCCAAATCCGAATTACCGGGCCTCACGCTTAACACCTGCCATCAGATTTTGTACAGCCACCTTGTCCACCTTCTTCGCCGCAGAAAGCCAGTTTGCCTTTAACTGCTGCTCGTCCTTAGCAGTTTTTTTGGTCTTCTTTAGGTTCCGCTTGACAATAGCCCAGTATTTCTCAATTGGGCGGAGCTCTGGCGTGTTGGGAGGGTTCTTGTCCTTGGGAACCACCTGCACGTTGTTGGCGGCGTACCACTCCATGGCCTTTTTACCGTAATGGCAAGATGCCAAATCTGGCCAAAACAGTACGGAACAGTACGTGTTTCTTCAGGAAAGGCAGCAGACGTTTATTCAAACACTCTTTCACGTAAATTTCTTGGTTGACAGTCCCGGAAGCTATGAAAATGCTGCTTTTCAAGCCACAGGCACAGATGGCTTGCCAAACCAGATATTTCTTTGCGAACTTTGACAGTTTTATGTGCTTGAAAATATCTGCTACCTTTCCCCTTCCTTTTGCCGTATAAAACTCCTGTCCCGGAAGCTGCTTGTAGTCGGCTTTGACGTAGGTTTCGTCGTCCATTACCACGCAGTCAAACTTCGTCAGCATCGTCGTGTACAGCCTCCGGGATCGCGCTTTGGCCGTCGTATTTTATTTATCATCGCGATTTGGAGTCACTACCTTCTTTTAAGTCGATAGTCTGGCTCGTTTTTTGGCTCGATGCACGGTTGTAGACGATACATCCAGCTTATTTGCGGCATCTCGGAGAGAGAGGTTAGGGTTTCGCTTGAAACTAAAGTTTATTTCTATAGAAAAATTTTACAAAAATTGTTGTTTTTGATCTCAGCTTAAAGCCATGCATTGACTAAACTACAAGTGTAGCTTAACCAACAGAGGAAAAGTATGCTTGTCAAATTTATTTGGGCAAAGCCCTATATACTGCAAGATGGTTGGATGTACAGCTGTTTCGGAATTACCACATTCCTCATCAGCATCCTCTACTTGCAGCAAAACTATCAACCAATTATGAGAATAAATTCGGGTAATTCACTCAACCCAAAGTGAACTGCACCTGAACCTTCCGAAAAAAGGTTTGATAGTCGGCTACTGCCTAAACAAATTTGCAAGCATATCTCTTTTCCTTTGCCAAACTCAAATCATCGATTTGTATGTAGTTGGCTGGGTTTGTTTTTGAGCGTGCTTCCACTGTCTTTTCGGAAGGTTCAGGTGCAGTTCACTTTGGGTTGAGTGAATTACCCGAATTTATTCTGATAATTGGTTGATAGTTTTGCTGCAAGTAGAGGATGCTGATGAGGAATGTGGTAATTCCGAAACAGCTGTACATCCAATCATCTTGCAGTCTATAGGGCTTTGCCCAAATAAATTTGCTTGGACGGCATTTTGACAACTGAAGAGTGAATTCCAAAATCAAAATAGGAACAACATTCTACACACACACACACACACCTTCCAAATGAGGGGTGTTCAGGTTTTTTAAATGCAAAATTGAAAGAAATACGTCAAGTTTATATTGACCAAATTTTGACCGTATCACCCTTTATGCCCCCAAAATTTGCTTACGCCTTACACAAAATGCAGGACACTCACACAAGAGGCCTTTAATTGATTCCCCCTCCTCCGCATCATACAGTAGTCATTATACTTCGCACCAATAGTTTTTGCAAAATCGCTAATCAGACAGCGACCCGTTATAGCAGATATCAGGAGTGAAATCTAATGTCTTGAGAACACTAGCATATCTAGTGTGCGGTTTAAGTTTAAATGGAGCCATATTTGTTTGGTGTCGTTACAACCCTTGTAATTCTACCATCGAACATTTGTCATCATGACAGCCTTCTCACGCAGTAAAAGCTTGCGGGTAGCCAGGGGCATACCAACAGATTCTAGTTCCCCTGGAATATGTAGAGTAGTTCCTAGCCTTGCTAACTCATCCGCTTCACAGTTCCACGGTATGTTCCTAAGGCCAGTCACCCGTATTAGGTGAATATTGTACTGCTCAGCCATTTCGGTGGGAGATTTGCGGCAGTCGATGGCCGTTTTCGATTTAAGGAACACAGAATCCAAGGATTTTGTTGCAGGTTGACTGTCTGAGTATATATTAATGCCAATATTGCTTGGAGCATTACTTCTCAGCCAATTCACCACTTCTCTTATTGCTAATATTTCAGCCTGAAAAACACTACAGTGATCAGGTAATCTTTTCGCTATTCGAAGTTCCAGATCTTTTGAATATACTCCGAAACCCACTTGGCCATCCAATTTGGAGCCATCAGTGTAGAAATCTATATATCTTTTATTCCCCGGGGTCCGTGTATACCACACCTCACTGTTGGGAATTAGAGTCTCAAACTTATTGTCGAAAAGTGGTTTCGCCCGAGTGTAAACCACTACGTTTGGCACATCTGGCATTATTTTGAGGACCAAACTGTGACCGTATCTTTTTTCCGACCACAGCAATAGCTCGCGCAACCGCACAGCCGTTATTGCAGCTGGCGGCTTGGCCCAAAATGTCTAAAGGCAATAGATGCAGCATGACACTAAGGGAATCTGTTTCTGTCTTACACCTGAGATACACAAGCAAGCCATACGTTGAACTTTATCTAAACTTGTCGGCTGCTGAAGGGCCGGCACCAGACCACAACACCATATAGCATTGTAGGTCTAACAACTGCCGTGTACAGCCAATGCACAATTTTCGATTTTAGTCCCCACTTTTTTCCTATTGCCTTTTTAAACGAGTACAAAGCTACCGCCCTTCCTCCAATATTTAACTTAAAGTTCAGCTTCCTGTCCAAAATAACGCCAAGGTATTTTGCACACTCGCAAAGGGAATTTCAATACCTCTTAAGGATATGGGCTTAACCGTGGGAGTCTTGCGGTCTTTGCAGTACATGACTAGTTCTGTCTTTGCAGGATTTATCCCAAGACCATTATCTTTCGCCCATTTCTCAGTCATCCGCAGGGCTCTCTGTATAATATCTCTGATTGTGGATGCGAATTTTCCCCTGACTGCTAGCGCCACATCATCTGAGTATGCCACCAATTTTTTGTTTGTTTTTTTTTTTCTAGGGAAACCAGATGGTTTTTTATAGCAACATTCCAAAGAAGAGGTTCAAAATAACGCCAAGGTATTTGGCACACTCGCAAAGGGAATTTCAATACCTCCTAAGGATATGGGCTTAACCGTGGGAGTTTTGCGATCTTTGCAGTACATGACTAGTTCTGTTTTAGCAGGATTTATCCCAAGACCATTATCTTTCGCCCATTTCTCAGTCATCCGCAGGGCTCTCTATATAATATCTCTGATTGTGGATGGGAATTTTCCCCTGACTGCTAGCGCCACATCATCTGAGTATGCCACCAGCTTTTTGTTTGTTTTTTTCTAGGGAAACCTGATGATTGTTTATAGCAACATTCCAAAGAAAAGGTGATAGCAATCCTCTTTGGGGAGTACCTCTGTTCGCATACCTTTGTATGTTTGCTTGTCCTAGTGTGTCTGAAATACGTCTCTTCATTAGAAGTTCGTCTAACTGCCAAAGTATACCAGGATCAAGTTAACTAGATATTCCTGTTTATTTACATAGGAAAAGAAAAATATATTTTAAGTGTACACTCAAAAAAAAAGAGAACTCTCTATTTCACTAAAGCCAATTTAACTTTATTTCAGCTCATGGAATTATTATGTTTGGAGAAAGTTTCCTTTACTCTAATAATTTGTTTGTGTACGTTAGTTAAATTAACTAAAACCGAGGAAAAAAATATTCTCAAATAAAGCATAAAGATTAACTAAATTCGTGTCTTCCACAAATTTTACCAAAAATGCGTCCATCATGAACTTCGTATGTCACTAAAGACATTCTTGCAATTTTGAACTCCAAGTTTTTCCTTCAAACTACAAAATTTTCTTTAACAAGTGAAAAAACTTAGTTATGTCTAATAAATTTCCTTGAATTTGTCGACAAATATTTACTTATTTTTATGACATCGGTGTGATGCCAACGTTTGTAATACTGTTTAGTTAAAATTTTCCACAAATATTCAAAATTTTCTAAAATTAACCGAAAGTTTTCTTCCTGGTGGGTTCACTGTTTTTTCAGTGTAATGAACAACTATATAATCCTACAAATATACTTGAAATTATAGTTCGATCAATGGTAAGAAAAATGGAATTGTCATTGTTTGGGGGACAGTGCGAATATTCATTAGAGGACAAATTGTGAGGAAGTGGTCCCAAGTTGGGCGCCAGTTTTCAGAGATTCTAATTCAATGATACTCTTTTTTCATAAAACTGGATATTCTCTTCCTTTACCTTTAACAAAAAAAAAAAAAAATAACACAAAAAAAAATATTTAATGAAAAATGAATAATTATATCATCCCTAAAGTATACTTATAAACTTGGCCAACCTATCATCCTAAAAGTATACTCCATTTACTAATATTAAAAAAAAAGCAAAAATCTCTAAAAAATTTTCAGATTCTCTAAAAATTGTATTTATTAATTTTCATATATTTTTCCTCCAACTTCAATTGTCAATCTTTCTTCCTTTACCAAGCTCATACTAAGCCTCTTTCCTCTCACTCCATACTTAAATATCCATCATTTAGGTATTCTTAACAAGATGTGACCCTTAACTAATTAGATTACTCAACGTGAATTTTTGTTAACTAAAATTTGAGCAAAAAATAAAATGAATTGAGTAGACATGAAGCGGAAACGGAAACTAGAAAACCTTGTCTACTGTGATTTAATTTTATTGACTTTGTAAATTCTCTCTTCATGCTATTCCAGGGACAAAATACTGCAAAAAAATAAATTTAACACTGATTTGTTGGCTATCAGCAACAGATTTGTTTTGAAGCATAACAAATAAATGAGCTAAGAAAGCATGAGATTGCAAGAAAAAAACCAAAAAAAAAATTCGTTAAAAATTCGTTCATCCCATTTTGGAGAGGGGGAGCAACCTTGGCCAACCTTCATTGGTATGCAAACCTCATCATGTCGTTTTTTTCTTGATTTTTCTAAGGTGTGAGTTTTTTTTTAGAAATCCATATAGAAGAGGGTTGGAGTTTTTTTTAAGAAATATATTTTTTTCCATCGTAACTGAAAAAAAAAAATAAACCTGCTTTACGTGTTGGTCTCTTAGAAAACGTTCTTGTCATTTCTTTGTATTGAAGTTTGTTAACCTTCCTCCCTCCCCCTGCTTAAAAAAGACAACATTATTGTAAGAATGTTATTTTTGAAGCTACGATTTGACATTATCCTTAGTAAATATAGATTTGCAATTGGATAATGTCATGAGGAGGGGGGGCATCAACGTGTCTTTTTATATTTCCTCCTCGTAATGATTCTTATTGAGATTTTTCAATGATTTTTTCAGTGTTTTTTTTTTTGCTGATTTTCTTGCTTGTTCTCCATTTTCCCTTAATAGTAAATATGCTGGCCACGTTACTGACTCTTGCTGGTTTAAAGGTTGATATCCTTTATTCAACTACTATTACATTTTAATATTGTACGTTTTATTTGCTTAAATGACAGCTGACAGATGGTTAAAAATGTTAATGAAGTGGAATCGAAATGACAGCTGAATGCGTACACCGTTGAATGGCATAACGGGAAATGGTTTCAGCTTCCTCTCGTTGGAGGAAATTAATTCTTTTTTTTTGTCCAGCATTTCTATGTTTTTTTTTTTTTTGGGGGGGGGTTTATTGCATTTTAGAGATTTCTTTCAAGCTCCCCAAGGTAGGCTATGATTTTTATTAAATTTACAAGACATTATGAATTTACATACGGAATTGAAAATGTTCTCATAATTCTGTGGTTTCTAAAAACACAATCGTATGAAAATTCTTTAAAAAAATAAATTTTTTTAAAATCAAACCCAAGTAAAATTTTTTTTTATACTTATATTTGTTTGTAAATATAGCAATCTAATGTTTATTAGTATAGAAAATTCCAACTTCATTTTCCACCAAAACTAACCATTGGCTTTAGTGTATCGCATTTGATATATTTCCCTTGGCCAATCATTTCTCAAGTTCCCGTTTGCTAATTAAATCCTCACCCCCCCACACACTTTTGGCTTCAATTGGTCAATATTCTATTAACACATCCCTCATTAGGATATTCGAAAGGGGCTCTCTTCCTTTAACTTGTTTTGTGAAAAATAAAATTTTCGGTATGAGTTAATGCGACTACATTTGCCGTATTTACGGTCATAAATCCTTACCACAATCTACTGTGAAACAAATGCTAAACAATTAATTTTGATGACTTTATAGCCGCACATGATGATAAACCACAAAAGCCAACAAAATGTTACAACAAAAACACATAAAAGTCAGTTCACAACACAGATACACAGGAATTCTTAGACAATCAAGCGCACCAATTTGTACAGGACCAAAAACACACATTCTCATGCACTCTTCTAGAGGATATTGTTAAATATATGGATTTGGGATTTCTTGACATTTACATCCTTTGCATAAATCTATTCTTTTATTCATGACATGTACAATCAAACACTCAAATATTCAAGAATACTTGGATACTTGCACAGACATAAAATAATTAATTTTGCTCTAAATGAAATTTACTTCATTCTATCATTGTCATAAAAAAACAAAAACAAAACATTTTATGTTATTTTCCTCCTCAATGAACTGAATAATAGAAGAAATCAGAAAGAGCAGAGTTTTGTAATTCGCAAAAAAAAATATAAAAAATAAATTCTATAGTAAATCATAAAGTAGAAATATTTGTGAGAATAACATTTAAGAGACGGAAAATATTAAAAACTTTGAAAAATTCATAAGAGTAAATCAATCCTCTTAGTCCTCTAGTTTTGTCTATAATTTGAACTTAATGGTTTCCATTCGTACCTAAAACCATATTTGAAATGTCAAGTCCATTTAAACTGGTATGGACAAGTCTTCATTATCATATGGTCTCATTATAATAATTGCGCCTGAAAATATGCAATGGGGGGGTTTATTGCATTTTAGAGATTTCTTTCAAGCTCCCCAAGGTAGGCTATGATTTAAGAGACGGAAACTATTAAAAACTTTGAAAAATTCATAAGAGTAAATCAATCCTCTTAGTCCTCTAGTTTTGTCTACAATTTGAACTTAATGGTTTCCATTCGTACCTAAAACCATATTTGAAATGTCAAGTCCACTTAAACTGGTATGGACAAGTCTTCATTATCATATGGTCTCATTATAATAATTGCGCCTGAAAGTATGCAATGATTCGTGGCAAACTTTGGCAAAATATAGAAAAATATTTATCTAAAATTTCAATTCTAAATGATCACTTAAATTCTGTGATGAGTTTCCTAATATAATTTTGGCGCCTGAATGTATGCATATATCACAAAGTGTGCATACTTTCAGGCAACAATGTCTGTAAAATTTTCATCGTTGAGTGATCATTCGAATGTTGTGATTTCTTGCCTAGTATCATATTAATGCCTGAAAGTATACAAATTTCATATGGACAATTTGTGAGAGTGGCTAAACAGAATTACTCCCCCCAGATCATTTGAATGTTGTGATCTCTAGCCTAGTATCACATTGACGCCTGAAAGTATACAAATTTCACAATGACAATTTATGAGAATGGCTAAACAGAATAAAATTCAATTATAAAGAATGGGCTTTGGCTAACTAGAGATAAATATTTATCTAAAATTTCAACTTTAAGTGTTCACTTAAATTTTGTGATGATTTTCGTATTATAATTTTGGCGCCTGAAAGTATGCACATTTCACAAAGTAATTTTTTGAGAGTTACTTAAAGAAATTACTCCTCTAAGATTCAATTATATTACTAGCTATTGACGAAACATTTTTTGTAAGCTTTGATTTTTCTTCGGTTCTTATATTTTAGCAATATTCTGCATCCGCCTTAAAGTATACAAAGGTATCAATCAGAATTAGAGTTGCTTAACGACTAGGTAAACTAGAAAAAATATACTCAAAAACTATTTGAATTTACGTATACAATACAAATGATAATGGTAAGATAATAAAATTTAATTTTCTGCTATTATTATTTCAAATCAGGCTTAAGGTCCTTAAGCTGCCGCATAGAAAAAAAAATAAAATTTGGGAAAATAGAGCAAAAAAATTTTTTTGTATCTTAAAAAAATTGTCGTGTCCAATAAAAATTCATTACTGGAAGTATTCAAATTTCATAATAATTTTTTTATGCCATGTGGCTTAATGACCACATCTAGCCTGATCTTTTAATCGCAACAATTTCCCTGAAAAAAGTTTTTCTTCACGTTCACAGAAAAAAATATCACCAAAATATTTCCAATTAAAAAGTTAATTGAAGTTGAAAATTTTTTCAATTAATAAATTAATTGATACAATTAACTTTTTAATCATGATAGAAAATTAAGTTACTTAAGTCAATGATTGAACATTTTAAAATTTTTAATTAAAAAATTAATTGATACAATTAACTTTTTAATCAAATTCGGAAGACTAATTCAGTTAAAAAAAGTGCTGATTTTTTTTTAATTTTTAATGAAAAATGTATTTCAACCAATCATTTGTTAATCCAAATAAAAACTTTAAGCCAATTCAGAAAGTAATTAAAAATAGTTACCTTTTTTAATTAATAAATTATTTGAGTTTTGCAATCAACATCAATTAAATTTTTAATTGAATCAATTAAAAAATTAATTGAAATTTGCTGAAAAAAATCAATTAATTTTTTAATCAAGAATTTTTTCTATGCCCAATTAAAACTGTGATTGATACTATCATTTTCGTGATTGAAGACATTTCAATTAAAAAATTAATTGGATCAATTAATTTGGTGATTGAATCAGAAAAAATTTTTTGTGTGTTCTCTTTGTTTTTTTTTTATACTCTCGCTATAATCCAAGAGCCGGACTAAGATTTTTTAGTTTTAGTTTAGTTTTTTAGCATTTACACAAATATACAAATACAAATATTCGAAAACATTTCACACTTGCATCCAACTCAGTAAACCTTAAATTAATAAAAAAAAAACTAACTAAAAGTATGCTTCAGTTATAGAAAGCAGTCGTTGTTAAGATATTCCTGTACGATGCCTATGGTTTATCTTGTCACAATGAGATTCAATTATCTTATATATTCTAAGAAATAATAATATAAAATTTAAAAAAAAATTGACCTTTTGAATATATACTAAGCCTAAAAGAATACTTCATTTTTCATTAATGAAAAATAGCAGACACTTCTCGTTTTATTATCTTCTATCATCCCTCGAAATTAGCTTTAATTTTTCCAAAAAGTATAAATAAATCACCGTAAAATATACCCTCATTTATGTCTCTATCGAAAAAACCTTGAGAATCTTATTTCCTTCAAATTCAATTTCCCTGACAAATTTAATTTATTTTATAATTAAAATGCTGACCCTTATTGATTTGGTTGGCGTTGATGGATGCCAAAATGTAATAAATACAAACACCACAACTAACCCAAAACAAAAATGTGGTAACCCCCATAATTTGCCATAAACAATATTTGAAATTCGATACTTTCTTTGAAGAGGAGGATGAATGAACAATTCTTCATACTCCCGGCAAATTTTCCCACCCACTAGGGTTGGATATGGGAATGCCGGCGTGATTTATAGAAGCATTGATTTCTTTCTGTCTGCGGTTAGTATTAAAAGAAATATTATAAATACAAAATATCGAGCATACTTCAAGGGGCCATAGAAAATAATCAGTGACCTATTGGCATACAAATCCACCGAATTGAGGAAAATTGAATGCTTGAAATAAAAGAAATCTAATAAAATGTTTTGGATCCTTCTAGGTTCTTTCATTGCCCAGTTTTGTTTGTGACCATTTTGACATCTGCATATAATGTCTGCAAAAACCAAATAGGAAATCACGTAAAAAGAAAAAAAAAATACACCCATAGCCTTTTTAACCACAAAGGGGAACCACAAACTTTTTGTACATAGGATTTAGATGGTATATATGGATGTGTGTGTGTGGGTTAGATGGAGATTTGGAAACATTTAAATAAAATCCACATGATTACGCATTCAAGACATTCATCGTAAATAGTCCAAAAACTGCCAACCAATATCAGTAGCAGCATGCAACCTACTCTTCCCCCACATACATACTCAGCCCTTTGAGGCCGTATTCCTCTCGATTTCCATCCTTTTTGTATGAAATAAATAAAAGAAAACTAATAGAATAGAATTCCGGTCAACTTAACTACTTCCAGACCTTCCTCCTCCTATGTCTTAACTTTAGAGCAAAAAAGCAAAAAAAAAAAAGGCCCAGAGATTCGTGACCACACAAAGTCAGTACAATACAAACAAATTCAATTTGAAGTAAATTTTAATATTGGCACTAGGAAATGCCCAAATAAGGGGTGCCAAAATGGGTGGGACGACTTGTAACAATGGCAATGTGATTTCTATATTATCACACAACAACTGTATAAAGAGGCAGAACCCTTGTGGTAAATAACTTCTACTCATATAGGCTGAACGAATGAGTAATCTGTGATATATCTCAGCAATCATGAAGATTTGGAGGTTTCTTAGGGTTTATTTTCAATTTTGAAGAGCATACATACACATATATACTCTGTATATGAGACAATCCCCATCCCTAAAGCAGGGAACAATTTATGAAGTGGAGTAATTTTATGGTGCAAATGAAAAAAAGACATTGATAAATAAAATAAATTTAAATTAAATTGTCAAAATTGTATTTCTATAGTATATTTTATCAAAATTTTATTATTATATATTTTCAACATTTTATTTCTATAGAATATTTTATTTCATTAGAAAATATTGTCAAAATTTTATTTCTATAGGAAAATTTTGTCCAAATTTTATTTCTAAAGAAAATTTTCAAAATTTTATTTCCATAGAAAATTTTGTCAAAATTTTATTTCCACAGAATTTCTTTTTAAATTTTATTTGTATAGACAATTTTTTGAAAATCCTTTTTTTGTAGAAATTTTTGTCAAAAATTTATTTCTATAGTAAAATTTGTCAAAATTTTATTTCTAAAGAAAATTTTGTCAAAATTTTCTTTCCATTGAAAGTTTTGTCAACATTTTATTCTATAGGAAATTTTGTCCAAACTTTATTTCTATAGAAAATTTTGTCAATTTTTTTTTGACAAAATTTTTGTCCAAACTTTATTTCTATAGAAAATTTTGTCAAAATTTTGGTTCCATAGTAAATTTTGTCAACATTTTATTTCTAAAGAACATTTTGTCAAAATTTTCTTTCCATAGAAAGTTTTGTCTAAATTTTATTCCTATAGAACATTTTATTTCTATAGAAAATTTTGTAAACATTTTATTTCCATAGAAAATATTGTCAAAATTTTATTTCTAGAAAATTTTGTCAAAATTTTATTTCTATGGACAATTTTGTCAAAAAGTTTATTTCTATGGAAAATTTTGTCAAAATTTTATTTCTATAGAAAATTTTTTCAAAATTTTATTTGCATTGAAAATATTGTCAAAATTTTATGTCCATATTTTTTTTAATTTTATTTCTATAGATAATTTTTTGAAAATTTTATTTCTTAGAAAAATTTTTGAAAATTCTATTTTTATAGTAATTGTTGTCAAAATTTTATTTCCAAAGAACATTTTGTCAAAATTTTCTTTCCATAGAAAATTTTGTCTAAATTTTATTCCTATAGAACATTTTATTTCTATAGAAAATTTTGTAAACATTTTATTTCCATAGAAAATATTGTCAAAATTTTATTTCTATAGAAAATTTTGTCAAAATTTTATTTCTATAGTACATTTTGTCAAAATGTTATTTCTATAGAAAATTTTGTCAAAATTTTATTACCATAGAAAATTTTGTCAAAATTTTATTTCCATAGTAAATTTTGTCAAAATTTTATTTCTATGGCAAATTTTGTAAAGATTTTATTTCTGTAGAAAATTTTGTCAAAATTTTATTTATATAGAAAATTTTGTCAAAATTTTATTTCAGTAGAAACTGTTGTCAAAATTTTATTTCCATAGTAAATTTTGTCTAAATTTTATTCCTATAGAAAATTTTATTTCTATAGAAAATTTTGTCAAAATTTTATTTCTATAGTAAATTTTTTTAAAAAGTTCATTTCATTAGAAAATATTGTCAACATTTTATTTCTATAGGCAATTTTGACCAAATTTTATTTCTAAAGAAAAATTTGTCATAATTTTATTTTTATGGCAAATTTTGTCAAAATTTTATTTTTATGGCAAATTTTGTCAAAATTTTATTTGCATTGAAAATATTGTCAAAATTTTATTTCCATAGAAAATTTTGTCAAAATTTTATTTCCATAGAAAGTTTTGTCAACATTTTATTTCTATAGGAAATTTTGTCCAAATTTTACTTCTATAGAAAATTTTGTTAAAATTTTATTTCCATAGAAAATAGTGTCAAAATTTTATTTCCATAGAAAATATTGTCAACATTTTATTTCCATAGTAAATTTTGTCAACAATTTATTTCCATAGTAAATTTTGTCAACAATTTATTTCCATAGAAAATTGTGTTAAAATTTTATTGATATAGAAAATTTTGCAAAAATTTTATTTCCATAGTATTTTTTTTTTTAAATTTTATTTTTATAGAAATTTTTGTCAAAATTTTATTTCTATAGAAAATGTTGTCAAAATTTTAATGCCATAGAAAATATTGTCAAAATTATTTCGATAGAAAATTTTGTCAACATTTTATTTCCACAGATTTTTTTTTTCAAATTTTATTTTATAGAAAATTTTATTTTTATAAAAATTTTTGTCAAAATTTTATTTCTATAGTAGAATTTGTCAAAATTTTATTTCTAAAGAAAATTTTGTCAAAACTTTATTTCTAAGAAAAGTTTGTCAAAATTTCATTTCTATAGTACATTTTGTCAAATTTTTATATCTATAGAAAATTTTGTCAAAATTTTATTTCCATAGAAAATTTTGTCAAAATTTTATTTCCATAGAAAATTTAGTCAAAATTTTATTTCCATAGTTAATTTTATCAAACTTTAATGCCTATAGAAAATTTTATTTCTATAGAATATTTTGTCACAATTTTATTTCTATAGTAAGTTTTGTCAAAATTTTATTTCAATTTTTTTTTTCAAAATTTCCTTTCTATAGAAAATTTTTTAAAGATTTTATTTAAATAGAAAAATTTGTCAAAATTTTATTTCCATACAATTTTTTTTGTTTGAAAATTTTATTTCTATAGAATTTTTTTGAAAATTTTATTTTTATAGAAATTTTTGTCAACGTTTTATTTCCATAGTAAGTTTTGTAAAAATTTTATTTTTATAGAAGATTTTCTCAAAATTTTATTTCGATAGAAAATTTTTTTGAAAATTTTATTTCTATAGTAAATTTTGTCAAAATTTTATTTTTATAATAAATTTTGTGAAAATTTTATTTCTATAGAAAATTTTTGCCAAAATTTAATTTTTATAGAAAATTTTGTCAACATTTTATTTCTATAGTAAATATTTTTCAAAATTTTGTTTCTATAGAAAATTTTGTCAAAAATTTATTTTCATAGAAAATTTTGTTAACATTTTATTTCTATAGAAAATTTTGTCAAAAAATTATTTTCATAAAAAAATTTTGTTAAAATTTTATTTCTATAGTAAATTTTGTCAAAATTTTATTTCCATAGAAAATGTCAAAATTTTATTTTCATAGAATTTTTTTTGAAAATTTTATTTCTATAGAAAATTTTTTGAAAATTTTATTTGCATATAAAATATTGTCAAAATTTTATGTCCGTAGAAAACTTTATTTCCATAAAAAAATTTTTTTTTGAAAATTTTATTTCTATAGAAAATTTTTTGAAGATTTTATTTTTATAGAATTTTTTGTCAAAATTTTATTTCTATAGTAAAATTTGTCAAAATTTTATTTCTAAAGAAAATTTTGTCATAATTTTATTTCTATAGAAATTTTTTTTACAATTTTATTTCTATAGAAAATTTCGTCAAAATTTTATTTCTATAGAAAATTTTGTCAACATTTTATTTCATTAGAAACTATTGTCAAAATTTTATTTCCATAGTAAATTTTGTATAAATTTTATTTCTATAGAAAATTTTGTCAAAATTGTATTTCTATAGAAATTGTTGATAAAATTTTATTTCTATAGAAAATATTATTTCGATTTATTTTATTTTGACAAAAGTTTATTTCAATAGAAAATTTATAAAGAAGAACCTTTTTGCAAAATCTACCAAAAGCAAGAATGTCAACAATCTACAAAACAGTAAACAAAATTATAAATTTTTGTAGAATTCTACCAACTGTGGCAACCGACTCAGGGTCCGGCTCTAAGCATTATTGCTAAAGACACCATCTGTGTATTTCGTTTCCTTCTGGGCGTTTCAAATACAGTGAAACCTCTCAAATTTGGACACTCTGAAAATCGGATACCTCCCAAATGTGGACAGTTGTCTGGGGACGTTTGATATATTAAATCATTCAAATTAACCTCTCATAAGTGGACACCTCCCAAATATGGACAAAATTGACATGACCATGGGTGTCCACTTTTCAGAGGTTTCACTGTATATACACTATCTTATAATACTATGTTCTACATTTTATAATACTCTGTTCCTCAGTGTGGCGAAAAAAAAATACATTTCACGTTTCACATTTCCGGACGAATGTGGTATAGAAAATATTCCTCTCAAAAATGTTGAGATGCTGTAATAAAAACTAAAATATCCTCAGTTTGGTATATGTTTATTTCTTCAATGTCCGCTATGTATAATTTTTGAGAGTTGAGTTGATATCTGAGAAACGTTCACATTTAGGGCAGAATAACTCTATATAGAGTAATTATGATGAAAAAGTACCAAATTGTTCGCGGTCGTTCCACGGTTCGTTTGGTAGTCGAAATGTAGCAAAAAAAGCACAAAATTGTTGAATTGATCAACCATGTTTCAAATTCTTAAAAGTTTATTGCATACTTTCAGGAGTTTTTTTTTTTTTAAATATATGCTCTAAAAATATTTCAGAAAAAAAACAAATATCTCGAATTATATTCGAAAAAAAGATATAATTGAAAAATATTCTCCAGGAATAACTCATATACATCTTTGCCCAATTTTTGTTTCCCTCTTTTCGTGTGAGTTATTTAGCACCCACCCCCAAAAAAAAAAAAAAAAAAAATCTATACCATTCATTTGTTAAGCCTTAACATATTTTAACAAATTTTCTCCACAATATTGAACCCATGAAGTGTGAGAGAATTCTTGTTACCAGTATACAAAAAAAAAAACACACACAAACTTAAAACACCATGTGTTTAGTTTACAAAATACTTTTGTGATGTATGCTTAAAAACCAAAAGGATATTTGTGGTATTGGACATGGAAAGTTAGTTGATTTAAACAAAACCCAACTAAGAAACTGCTGCTGCTGCTGCTTTCAACAAGAATTTTTTCTATGGTCTTTAGAATCTATATCTTCAATCAAACCTCCCATCTGTCTATACAATTCAAATCAATGTCCGTCGCTTTGTCCTTCGGTGAGTAACCATCTATCATTGTTTACCGAACTCTTGCTTGGCATGCCATAACATTTCATGTGTTAAACTTTTTCCACACACACACATATATCTATATAATTTTTTCTCTTTCTACCTCTCTCCCTATCTACCTCTCTGTCCGTCTGTCTGTCTGTCTGTCTTTTTGTTTCTTATACTACTAAAAGGGTTTTTGGGTTCGCTTTATTCATTTAAATTTTTATGTTGTTGTTGATATGGGGATTGACAGATTTGGGTTGCTATTGCCTTTATTATTCGCCTTTTCGAGGAAACTGTCAGTAGGGCTATTTCACTATGCCTTAGCACTTGGGCTTTGTTGTTGCTTTGCACATATGTGAGCTGTCTGACTTCTGATTTTTTAATCTATTTAGCATGTAAATTATGTTATACAAAAGTTCTATGATAATTCAAAAGAATTGCAAAGGTGTGGGGGAGAGGTCATAAGAAGCGTTGACTTGTTTCATGTTTAGAATTTTTATTGATTTTATTTGGCGTTTCTGTGGCTCTTGTCTTGTGGCATTGAATACAATGAAGTCTGAATAAATGTGCCTTATATTCTAATGAAATATATCACAAGACAATATTGATAAAGGTTCTAGGTTCTCATCATCATTTATAAATGGGAAAAATGACTTTTTCTCTTATTCTCGGCTGACAAATAAGTTATCAACTGAACAATGAATAATGGGAATTTGGAGAAGCCCAAATATTTTGCATATCTTGGTTGGTGAAATCGATATGGTCTACATTTCTAAGAAGGGAATATCAAAGAAAAATACAAAAAAGCACATTATTCAAAACAATGATTTATGAGATAATAACAAAGAATTTTTGAGAAGCGTCTGAAGTTCACCAAGTCGCTTAAATCGACAGCCTAAAAGTATACTTTGTTATAGATACAGAGCTAAATTAATTATTAGTAATTATAAATTGTTTATTATTGACTCTTCAAGGTTTCCCAAAGCCAATACAAATATTCTCAATAAAATAATGCAAACCTTAATGTTATACTGTTGAATAAAGCCTATCATTAGGCGCCACTGTGCATTTGAAAAATTTTTAGGTAGTGAAATCGATATTGCCACAATCAATACGAAAAGAACAATACGAAAAAACCTATTATTAACAACAATGACTTAAGAAAAAATAGAAGAAAAAAAGTAAAAGCCTCTGAGGCTTACCTTGACACTAAGAGGCGCCCTAGGGTGCCTAAAAGTAGACTTTGTTATGGATATACGGTTAAGTTAATATTAATAATTATTACTTTTTTATTATTGACCCTTCAAGGATGCATAACACTATTAGAAAAATCCAGTATTAAATACAGCAAAGCTTAGTGGTATCCTACTGAATAGTGCCTATCTTTAGGCGCCAATGCGATATCAAGAATTTTTAGGTGGTGAACCTGAAAGACGACCTAATTTCTTTTATATTAAAAAAAACACACAAACAACCAAATTAACAATAATTTATGAAAAACAAGTAAGGAGAGTCTAAAGTCGGGCGGGGCAGACTATATTATACCCTGCACCACTTTGTAGATCTAAATTTTCGATACTATATCACATCCGTCAAAAGTGATGGGGGCTATATATAAAGGTTTGTCCCAAATACATACATTTAGATATCACTCGATTTGGACATAATTTGATAGACTTCTACAAAATCTATAGACTCAAAATTTAAGTCGCCTAATGCACTAGGGTGGAACACAATGTTAGTAAAAAAAATATGGGAAACATTTAAATCTGAACCAATTTTGAGGCAACTTCGCAAAATTTTATTTATGATTTATCGCTCGAAATATATGTATTAGAAGTTTAGGAAAATTAGAGTCATTTTTACAACTTTTCGACTAAGCAGTGGCGATTTTACAAGGGAAATGTTGGTATTTTGACCATTTTTGTCGAAATCAGAAAAACATATATATGGGAGCTATATCTAAATCTGAACCGATTTCAACCAAATTTGGCACGCATAGCTACAATGCTAATTCTACTCCCTGTGCAAAATTTCAACTAAATCGGAGTAAAAAATTGGCCTCTGTGGTCATATGAGTGTAAATCGGGCGAAAGCTATATATAGGAGCTATATATAGGAGCTATATATAAATCTGAACCGATTTTAATTAAATTTGGCACGCATAGCTACAATGCTAAATCTACACCTAGTGCAAAATTTCAAACAAATTGGGCCAAAACTCTGGCTTCTAGGACCATATTAGTCCATATCGGGCGAAAGATATATATGGGAGCTATATCTAAACCTGAACCGATTTCAATCAAATTTTGCACACTTGACTATACGACTAAGTGTTATGTTTGTACAAAATTTCAAGCAAATCGGTATAAAACTCTGGCTGCTGTCCATATTAGTGCATATCGGATGAAACATATATATGGGAGCTATATCTAAGTCTGAACCGATTTCAATCAAATTTTGCACACTTGACTATACTAATAATTGTACTCCTAGTGTAAAATTTCAACCGAATTCGGCCAAAAATCTGGCTTCTGGGGCCATATAAGTCCATATCGGGCGAAAGATATATATGGGAGCTATATCTAAATCTGAACCGATTTTATTTAAATTTTCCTGACTTGACTATACTACTAATTGTACTCCTAGTGCAAAATTTCAACCAAATTCGGCCAAAAATCTGGTTTCTGGGGCCATATAAGTCCATATCGGGCGAAAGATATATATGGGAGCTATATCTAAATCTGAACCGATTTCAAATCAAATTTTGCACACTTGACTATACTACTAATTGTACTCCTAGTGCAAAATTTCAACCAAATTCGGCCAAAAATCTGGCTTCTGGGGCCATATAAGTCCATATCGGGCGAAATATATATATGGGAGCTATATCTAAATCTGAACCGATTTCAATCAAATTTTGCACACTTGACTATACGACTACGTGTTATGGTTGTACAAAATTTCAAGCAAATCGGTATAAAACTCTGGCTGCTGGGTCCATATTAGTGAATATCGGGTGAAAGATATATATGGGAGCTATATCTAAATCTGAACCGATTTCTTCCAAAATCAATAGGGTTCTATTCTGACCCAAATTAGGAACATGTGCCAAATTTGAAGGCGATTGGACTTAAATTGCGACCTAGACTCTGATCACAAAAATGTGTTCACAGACAGACGGACGGACAGACGGACATGGTTATATCGACTCAGGGACCCACCCTGAGCATTATTGCCAAAGACACCATGTGTCTATCGCGTCTCCTTCTGGGTGTTACAAACATATGCACTAACTTATAATACCCTGTTCCACAGTGTGGCGCAGGGTATAAAAAAAAAACACAAAAACCCGCATTAATAATAATTTATGAAAAAATATTAAAGAAATTTTAAAAGCCTCTGAAGCTTACAATGACTCTTAAAAACAGACACCTAACCTAACCTAGAGAGCCTAGGTTAGGTTAGGTGGCAGCCCGATGTATCAGGCTCACTTAGACTATTCCGTCCATTGTGATACCATATTGGTGAACCTCTCTCTTATCACTGAGTGCTGCCCGATTCCATGTTAAGCTCAATGACAAGGGACCTCTTGTTTTATAGCCGAGTCCAAACGGCGTTCCACATTACAGTGAAACCAATTAGAGAAGCTTTGAAACCCTCAGAAATGTCACCAGCATTACTGAGGTGGGATAATCCACCGCTGAAAAACAGTTTGGTGTTCGGTCGAAGCAGGAATCGAACCCACGACCTTGTGTATGCAAGGCGGGCATGATAACCATTGCACCACGATGGCTCCCTAAAAGTTGACTTTGTTATAGGTTAATTTAATTATTAGTAATTATTACTTATTTAAGTTGTCACAAAGGACAATACATAAATTCTCAATTAAATGCTGTACATTTTTGTGGTGTCATGTTGAATACTGCCTATCTTTAGGCGCGATATCAAGATTTTTTAGAATTTTGCTAATTATTATTTAGCCTTCTAATCCATCACACAAACAAAGTTTATTTAAATTGAGCCAAAAAAATTTATATAAAAAAGAAAAAAAATACCTTAATTCCGTTTAGTAATTTAAAAAAAATATTTAGAAAATTGGGCTATCAGCCGAACAATTTAATGCTTCTTTTTTTGTGTCTTTTTTTTTTTTGCAAAATAAAGACCACATTTATCACCGACAATTCTATATGACTATAAATTGTTTCTTCGATTGTTGGGTATTTGGAACTTTTGTTAATTATTATTTATTTTTTTTTTTTGTATTTCATTAGCCCATATTTTTACTATCGAAATTTGATTTTTACTTTCCCAATTTAACCACAAAATTTTATATTTCGAATTTAAAGCTTTATCTATTTATTTTCATAATTGGTCGGTATAAAATTCCACGAATAATACTAGCAAATATAATAACTTTTTATCTATTTATAAACAATTCAAAGATAAATTGCCAACAATGAGTTGCAACTAAAAGCAAATACCTATTTTAATATAAATGGATAAATTAGTTGGACAATTTAAAAGCAATATGGTTGTTTTTGTTCAGTTGGTATGTGTGAAAACACAAAAAAAATGTCAGTAATAAAAGAATACACAATACAAAGTTATCGAATAGCTTGAAAATGGCATCCCTGGCTTTCATTGAAAACTAAATTGGCCACAATATGACACGAAATATAAAATTTGCATAAATGTATTGTAAGGATGGTAGATTGTATAGAATTTATTAAAGTTAAAAAAAAAAAATAAATAAATACAACAAACATTTATAAATTTTGTAAGAGAAAATCAATTATTGATGGTTATTAAATATTTAAATATGGCATGTAAAAATTAAAGATACTAAAGCACAAAAACATAGTCGAAATAATTAGGTATACTATATATAGAAGGCATAAAATATTTACGCCCATACATATGCAATATTTTTATTTGTTAATTAATTACAATACCAAACGAAACGCCCCAGGAAATTATTTGATCATGACTATATAATTAATATTTGAAAAGTCAGATACCAGATAGAATCTACAAAACCAGCTCTGAATTTTTGCGCCTACACATATGCAATATTTTCATTAATTTAAGAATGGCATCATGCCATACCATACCCTGCGGTAGGTATTGAACACACGATCTCAAATAAATTACCAAGTCATTTAACGCTAATTCTATAGGTAATATTATTATTGTTTTATTAATAAATGAAGTAGGGGTTAAATGGGTGGGAATTAGGACAATAAATATTACCAATATCATTTTATTTATTTATTTATTATTTATTTCAGCTAAAACAAAAACGTTAATATAAATAATAAAGCACTAGTCAAACCCTACACTGTGAGTATGCACCCTGACATATAAAATCCTCATAATTTTCAGATTTTTTTTGGTTCTAGGGAATATTGTGCTCGAAAGTATGCAATTATTTCGAATGAATTTTTATATGCGAGAGAACAGGTTTACATTCTCTGTTACAAAAAAAAAATAAAAAAATAATAAATATAGCAAATGTTATTTAAATCTTACAAAATTAAAAATAAAAAAAATTGTTCACTATTTATAATTAAATATTCATTGAAATAAAAACAGGGTTACTGTATCATGTTTCAGTTATGAGGATTTTACTCCAAATCGATTTATTTGTCGGAGTCATAAACACCTTAAATCTGAATGCTAAATTAAAAAAATCACCACAGTGGTTCTCTATGATGTTTTAAAAAATCCCCATAATTTTCAGATTTTTGTTGGTTATAAAGGGAATATTGCATTCTATTATAATCGTCCGAAAGGATGCAATTATTCCGGATCGATTTTTTATGCAAGATAACAGGCTTACATTCTCTGTTGCCCATAAAACAAATACTAAATAATTATAAAAAATGTTATTTAAATTATAAAACATAAATATTAAATTAAATTAAAAATATAAAAAACATATTTTAAATATTTATAATTAAATATTCATTGAAATAAAAACAGGGCTACTGTTATATATTTCATATCATCGTGAAATTGCCATTATGAGGATTTTACTCCGAATCGATTTATATGTAGGAGTGATATTCACCTTAAATCTGAAGGTCAAATTAAAAAGAAACAAAATAATTATAACAAATTTTATTCATATATTTGCTTTTGCAAAATTAAAAAAAAATATATATACTAGGTATACCCGTATGAAGTAAGCGTCAAAGTGTTTACTATGACATCTGTGAAAAAATATTTAGTAAAGATCAGGTCATTGAGCCGACAACACATAGTTTTTCAAATGTCGAATTTTGTGCCAGAAAGTGGTAATTTGCAGAAAGCATAAATTTTTTGGTTTTAATTTGAAGAAAAGTGCTCCAGAGTTGCATCGAATGCTTGTCGAGGCAGATGGTGATCATGCGATCTCCAAAGCAATATGCAAAATATGGTTTCGACGGTTCAGAAATAATGATTTTGATGTGAGAGATGAAGAATGTGAAAGACCACCAAAAAACTTTGAAGACACCGAATTGCAAACGATATTGGATGTAGAGTCAAAAGTAAATGTCAGCAATGTTAAATGTTTCACAAAGATCCAAACTTGTGGAAAATGGGTGCCACATGAAAAAACACATTTCATAGCGGAATAAAAATTTCGCAAATATTTATAGAAAAAAATGCACATGGGTATTGTAAAATATTTTACAACTTTTTATAATTGGCGTTCTATGGTTCTTATATTTTTTACTTTAATTTAAATTAAAAAACCATATTGTAAAGAATATGAGGTGTAAAACACAAATACCAGCTTTGGTTCCTCAGTCAATCATTGATTGATAGAAAAAGAAAATAATTCCAGATAGCATTATCGTTGAAAATTTCTAAAAAGTGGGTTGGCATACTAACTAAAAAAATTTGACGAACTTATTTATAAAAAATGCGAATTTAATGAATTTTATAAAATGTTTTTATGAACTTATTGAAGTCACGTTTTTTTTGTTTATTCAAATTAAATTTAAAATAAATCCAACAATCCGTTTAGCTTTGCCATTCATCGTTATCAAAACATTTCTTTGCATATTTTCAGGCGTTACAATTTTCCGTTTGATATAAGCCTTTCGCTTGAGAAGGGATCATTTCCGTAATGGGATCCAGAATAAAAATTTACAAAATTTTGTAGCACTAAGAAGGGATTTAATTAAAAAGTTGCAATATATGTGCACATATAATAAATTACATAATAAATAATACTAATAATCTAAAAAGCAATATTATAAAAATAATTAATTGAAAACGTAAATGTAGGTATAACAAGTTTATCAGGCCGTAAGTTCGGCCAGACCGAATCTTATGTACCCTCCACCATGAATTGCGTAGAAGCTTCTACCACCGACTGTTATCCACAATCGAATTACTTGGGTTGCGGTAACACTTGCCGATGGTAAGGTATCTTAAAACTTCTGAACACCGTCTTCTAAATTGTAAGTTAGTCCATACGGGGTATATATTAAACAAACAAAACAGGCGTATATAATTCATTTTGACAAAATTTTCTATAGAAAAAAATTTTGATAAAAAATTCTATAGAAATAAAATTTTGACAAAATTTTCTATAGAAATAAAATTTTGACAAAATTTTCTATATAAATAAAATTTTGACAACATTTTCTATAGAAATAAAATTTTGACAAAATTTTTTATAGAAATAAAATTTTGACAAAATTTTCTATAGAAATAAAATTTTGACAAAATTGTCTATAGAAATAAAAGTTTGACAAAAATTTGTATAGAAATAAAATGTTAACAAAATTTTCTATAGAAATAAAATTTTGATAAAAATTTCTATAGAAATATAATTTTGACAAAATTTTCTATAGAAATAAAATTTTGACAAAATTTTCTATAGAAATAAAATTTTGACTAAATTTTTTTATAGAAATGAAATGTTAGCAAAATTTTCTAAAGAAAAAAAATTTTGACAAAATTTTCTATAGAAATAATATTTTGAAAAAATTTTCTATAGAAATACAATTTTGACAAAATTGTCTATAGAGATAAAAGTTTGACAAAAATTTTTATAGAAATAAAATGTTGACAAAATTTTCTATAGAAATAAAATTTTGACAAAATTTTCTATAGAAATAAAATGTTGACAAAACTTTCTATAGAAGTAAAGTTTCGACAAAATTTTCTATAGAAATAAAATGTTGACTAAAATTTTTATAGAAATAAAATTTTGACAAAATTGTCTGTAGAAATAAAATTTTGACAAAATTTTCTATAGAAATAAAATTTTGACAAAATTTTCTATAGAAATAAAATTTTGACAAAATTTTCTATAGAAATAAAAATTTTGACAAAATTTTCTATAGATATAAAATTTTGACAACATTTTTTATAGAAATAAAATTTTGACAAAATTTTTTATAGAAATAAAATTTTGACTAAATTTTTTATAGAAATAAAATTTTGACAAAATTGTCTGTAGAAATAAAATTTTGACAAAATTTTCTATAGAAATAAAATGTTGACAAAACTTTCTATAGAAGTAAAGTTTCGACAAAATTTTCTATAGAAATAAAATGTTGACTAAAATTTTTATAGAAATAAAATTTTGACAAAATTGTCTGTAGAAATAAAATTTTGACAAAATTTTCTATAGAAATAAAATTTTGACAAAATTTTCTATAGAAATAAAAATTTTGACAAAATTTTCTATAGATATAAAATTTTGACAACATTTTTTATAGAAATAAAATTTTGACAAAATTTTTTATAGAAATAAAATTTTGACTAAATTTTTTATAGAAATAAAATTTTGACAAAATTGTCTGTAGAAATAAAATTTTGACAAAATTTTCTATAGAGATTAAATTTTGACAAAATTTTCTATAGAAATAAAATTTTGAAAAAATTTTCTATAGAAATAAAATCTTGACAAAATTTTCTATAGAAAAAAAATTTTGACAAAATCTTCTATAGAAATGAAGATTTGACAAAATTTTCTAAAGAAATAAAATCTTGACAAAATTTTCTATAGAAATAAAATTTTGACAAAATCTTCTATAGAAATAAAATTTTTATAAAATTTTTTATAGAAATAAAATTTTGACAAAATTTTCTATAGAAATAAAATGTTGACAAAACTTTCTATAGAAGTAAAGTTTCGACAAAATTTTCTATAGAAATAAAATTTTGACTAAATTTTTTATAGAAATAAAATTTTGACAAAATTGTCTGTAGAAATAAAATTTTGACAAAATTTTCTATAGAGATTAAATTTTGACAAAATTTTCTATAGAAATAAAATTTTGAAAAAATTTTCTATAGAAATAAAATCTTGACAAAATTTTCTATAGAAATAAAATTTTGACAAAATCTTCTATAGAAATGAAGATTTGACAAAATTTTCTAAAGAAATAAAATCTTGACAAAATTTTCTATAGAAATAAAATTTTGACAAAATCTTCTATAGAAATAAAATTTTGACAAAATTTTCTAAAGAAATACAATTTTGACAAAATTTTCTAAAGAAATAAAATTTTGACAAAATTTTCTAAAGAAATAAAATTTTGACAAAACTGTCTACAGAAATATAATTTTGACAAAATTTTCTATAGAAATAAAATTTTGACAAAATTTTCTATAGAAATAAAATGTTCACAAAACTTTCTATAAAAGTAAAGTTTCGACAAAATTTTCTATAGAAATAAAATTTTGACTAAATTTTTTATAGAAATAAAATTTTGACAAAATTTTCTGTAGAAATAAAATTTTGAAAAAATTTTCTATAGAAATAAAATGCTGGTAGTCTATTTTTGGCGATATGGACCAATTTTTGTGTGATTGGGGATCGGCTATACATAACTATAGACCGATATGGACCAAGTTTGGCATGGTTGTTAGCGGCCATATACTAGCGTAATGTACCAAATTTCAACCGAATCGGATGAATTTTGCTCCTCCAAGAGATTCCGGAGGTCAAATTTTGGGATTGATTTATATGGGGGCTATATATAATTATTAACAGATATTGATCAGTTTTGGCATGGTTGTTAGAGGCCATATAATAACACCACGTACCAAATTTCAACCGGATCGGATGAAGTTTGCTCTTCCAAGATGCTCCGGAGTTCAAATCAGGGGATCGATTTATATGGGGGCTATATATAATTATGGACCGATATAAACCAATTTTTGCATTGTTGTTAGATACCATATGCTAATACCACATACCAAATTTCAACCGAATTGGATGAAGTTTGCTCTTCCAAGAGGCACCGGAGTTCAAATCAGGGGATCGGTTTATATGGGGTTTATATATACTTACGGACCGATTTGGACCAATTTTTGATGGTTGTTAGAGACCATATACTAACACCACCAAATTTCAACCGGATCGGATGAAATTTGCTTCTGTACGAGGCTCCGCAAGACAAATCTGGGGGTCGCTTTGTACACACAAAAAAATTGTTTTCTGATTCAATCACGAAATTAATAGATCCAATTAATTTTTTAACTGAAATGTCTTCAATCATAGCAATGATAGTATCAATTAAACAATTAATTGTGTGATTGATTTTTATTTCAATTAAAAAATTTGTTGCATCAATTTAATTTTTAATTGAATATTTTTTAAAATTCAATTAAGATTTTAATTGCGAAAATTTTCGTGAAAATTTTTTCTGTGTAAATTGACACCTACTTAGAAAAATTGACACATGTGGTACGATTGCCACATTGCTTCAACAGCGAATACTTTTATGCTTCAAAAATGCTTCCATTGATCAAAAGTTAAAATTTATCACTATCCAATACGCAATGCATTACAATCTAAAAATTGTAAATTCGCTACTTTTGTTGTATAGGAGAAGCAACATGACAGAATTTTGTGCATATTTTAAGGATTTAATTTCATTTAATTTATTTTTTCATTTCAATTCTTTTTATTTAAAATGTAGAACTTGTTCTCTCAAATGTATACACATGACAACTCTAGACTATAGAACTCTATTTAATAACTTAATTGGAACTAGCAAATAGCAAGCAAATATTGACTATGCAAATTAGTATTGCCTACAATTAGGCTAACACTTAAACAAATACACATAGCATATTTAGTAAAACAAATCAAAGATCTTACTGTCTCTCTATTTAATTGCAATTCTTAACATTTAACTTTTTTAGCCCCTTTATATCTCTGCTTGCGAAATAAACTTAAAAGAAACTTTATTCTTCTTCGTCTTCTTTCAAAACTTTTCAATTATCAATTTGCAAAGATTTCAATTCGAACACCAACACCAACAAGAAAGAATCCTTTGCCTTGTCCTTGTGTGTAAGGGAAAAGACATCCTCTCAGCTAGCTAGTCTGTCAAAGAGGCATTGGGACAACGTCTTCTAGAAAACTTCGAAAACAAATAATTGCTTTGTAGCATGTCTCTGATGGCGTATTTCGATTACCAGTTAGTTGAAGCTTCCTTTGGCTGTCATTCTTAGTCTGGGTATGAGCAACTTCCGTTCTATGCTATTTTGATTTCCGCCCTTAAAA
This sequence comes from Haematobia irritans, assembly GCF_050003625.1. NCBI lineage: Eukaryota > Metazoa > Arthropoda > Insecta > Diptera > Muscidae > Haematobia > Haematobia irritans. The sequence continues at coordinate 23,963,644 of NC_134398.1, forward strand.
TACCATACCCAATATATCTGTGTTGTAGTGCTAACTAGCGTAAATATTAACCAGAATACAACAATATTTTCACCAACAGCTCGTTGTTTTGTAATTACAATTGTTTATTATTTGTAGTTGTTTTTCGTTTCGTTTTATTTTCTTTAGTCGATAGTATTGCTACTGCTACTGTTCATGGATTCATGTTGTTGGCTGACATTGTTATTTTATTGTTATTGTTGTTGTTGTTGTTTGATCCTTGTTTGTTTTACACGCCAGGACTTTTAATTGGCATTCTTATAATTAACTGCTTCTACTGTTGTTTCCTAACTATATGATGCTTGTGAAAGACACAAATAATTGATTCTTTTGCCAGTGACACTGGTTGATGAGCTACAGGAAGTCATCCAATGCAAAAGAACTAAATTAAGCCATTTCCAAAAGGGTCAAAAGAAGAAAGTTCCAAGTTTCAATGGTAGCATCTAATGATTACCATTTGAATTGGGATGAAATTTTTTAAAACTATAAATAATAAATATAGTATATCATCAAAGAAGACATCAATACTTGGAAATTGTTTGTTATATATGGAAAAACTTGATTAAAGGAAATGAACGAATTTCAAAAGTCTTAATTTAGATCTTAGCACCAACATTGAAAGAGATCCAATTTGAAAAAAAAAAATCACTAACATCACTCCCTAAAGTATGCTATACAAAATAATGATAAAAACAACATTGTCCAATTTCTGCTTATTAGAAGAGTATAATTTTATGACAAACAAAAATTCTAGCTAAAAATTTATACCATAATTGTTTGGGGGGTAAATTCTCATTCATTCAAAATGTCAATATTTATTCCCTTTTCCTTCCAATTTCATTTAAAATCATCTCCATCTCTAAAGATTTCCATTTCCCTTTAGGCATTCTCTGTAAATATTTAAAAAGTTCATTTTTCCGCGTTTTTGATTTCTATGCATTAACCACTTATGTCAAATAAGAGAAAAAGAAGAAAAATTGTCAACAAGCCTCCTAAAAGTAGGCATTAAATATTTAATATTGTTTTGTCAAAAGCTCTTTACCATTGCATTTCAATAGGCAATACAACAGAAAGAAGATGAAAATATTTTATTTTAAGGGTTGTAAATTTTCACTAAAACGTCCAATATCAAACGCAAGGAAAATGAGTCCACTTTGATGTTGAATAACATTTTAACAGCAAAATCAGCGCTTTTGTGTTGTCTTTTGTTTCATTTACGATTCGTATATTTAATTTTTGGGTCTTTACTTGATCTGATTAATTATTTAAATTATCTACTTTCCTTTGGTTACAAGTTATTTCTTGGGTCCTATTATAATAAACAGAAAATTTTTAATAAACCGTTTTACGCTTTTGTCTTTTTGCCAAATTAAAAAAAAAAACAACACGAAAATAGCATAAAGCAAAAAATGTACAAAATTTGGCCGGAAATTAAAAAGAGAATATTTGATGATAATCAAAGACAAAAGACCATGATTTTTTTTGTTTATAAAAAAAGCACTGAAAACAAAATTGAAGAAGAAAAGGAATTTATACGACTATTGCTCGTTGAGCAAATGATTAAAATATAGACCTTTTTTGAACGTTTAAATGTCTCAAGCCTAAACGTTGGCAATGTTTGTTTTCACACCAGGCAAAGAGTTTACACCTTATAGTTTTTTTCTCCAAAATCAAACATTACGACATTTATTATGGGCATCGACCCCAGTATTTTCGAAAGTAAAAAAGAAATGAATATATTTCTACAAACTTGTAAACAAAAAACAAAAACTTGAAAGCAAAGCAAAAAACAAAAAATAAATTAAAAAAATAATAAAAAAGGCTACTCCATCATTTTATTATGTAATAATTCACATGGACAATTTTTTACAAATGTGGTCCTCCCAATTGCTTTAAACATTCATGGACCAAAAATAAGAAAATGGCTTTATGGGGGATATAGCCAAACAGGGACCCAATTGGGCACATCTATTTATGAGCTTACAATATCTACATCTCCAATGGCAAGCAAATTTATCAAAATTTAGAGAATATTTTACCAAACAACTACCAACAATAGCAATCTAATTTTAAGATTTTTTTCTATAGAAAATTTTGTTAAAATTTTATTTCTATAGAAAATTTTGTCAAAATTTTATTTCTATAGAAAATTTTATCAAAATCTTATTTCTATAGAAAATTTTGTCAAAATCTTATTTCTATAGAAAATTTTGTCAACATTTTATTTCCATAGAAAATTTTGCCAAATTTTATTTCTATAGAAAATTTTGCCAAAACTTTATTTCTGTAGAACATTTTGTCAAAATTTTAATTCCATAGAAAATTTTATCAAAATTTTATTTCCATAGAAAATTGTGCCAAAATTTTATTTCTGTAGAAAATTTTTTCAAAATTTTATTTCTATAGAAAATTTTGTCAAAATTTTATTTCTAAAGAAAATTTTTCCAAAATTTTATTTCTATAGACAACTTTGTCAAAATTTTACTTCTATAGAAAATTTTGTCAACACTTTACTTCTATAAAAAATTTTGTCGAAATTTTATTTTTATAGAAAATTTTGTCAACATTTTATTTCTAAAGAAAATTTTGTCAAAATTATATTTCCATAGAAAATTTTGTCAAAAATTTTTTTATAGAAAATTTCCAAAGATTTTTTTTTTGTTTCTATAGAAAATTATGTAAAAAATTTTATTTCTAAAGAAAATTTTGTCAAAATTTTATTTCCATAGAAAACTTTGTCAAAATTTTACTTCTATAGAAAATTTTGTCAACACCTTATTTCCATTGCGTTGACTAAACTACTAGAGTAGCTTAACCAACAGAGGAAAAGAATGTTTGTCAAATTTATTTGGACAAAGCCTTATAGACTGCAAGTCAAAATTTTATTTCTATAAAATATTTTGTTTATTTCTATCGAAAATGTTGTCAATTTTGTTTTTTCTACAGAAAATTTTGTCTCTTTTATTTCCATAGAATTTTTTTTTTTAATTTTCTTTCTATAGAAATTTATTTCAAAATTTTATTTCTATAAAAATTTTTGTCAAAATTTTATTTCCAAAGAAAATTTTTTTCAAATTCTTATTTCTATAGAAAATTTTGTCAAAATTTTACTTCTATAGAAAATTTTGTCAAAATTTTATTTCTATAAAACATTTTGTCAAATTTTTTTACTATACAGATTTTTTCTCAAAATTTTATTACTATATTTTTTTCAAAATTTTATTTCTATAGAAAATTTTGTAAAAAAATTTATTTCTAAAGAAAATGTTGTCAAAATTTTACTTCTATAGAAAACTTTGCCAAAATCTTACTTCTATCGAAAATGTTGTCAACTCTTTATTTCTATAAAAAAAATTTGTCAAAATGTTATTTCTATAGAAAATTTTGTCAACATTTTATTTCTATAAAACATCTTGTCAACATTTTTTTACTATACAGATTTTTTCCCAAAATTTTATTACTATATTATTTTTCAAAATTTTATTTCTATATAAAATTTTATCAAACTCTTATTTATATAGAATTTTTTTTTTTCAAAAATTTTTTTTCTAGTGAAAATTTTGTCAAAGTTTTATTTCTATAGAATATTTTGTATACATTTTAATTCTATAGAAAATTTTGTAAAAAATTTTTTTATGGAACATTTTATCAACATTTTATTTCTATAGAAAATTTTTGTTCTTTTGATCTCAGCTTAAAAGCCATTGCGTTGACTAAACTACTAGAGTAGCTTAACCAAAAGAGGAAAAGAATGTTTGTCAAATTTATTTGGGCAAAGCCCTATAGACTGCAAGTCAAAATTTTATTTCTATAGAAAATTTTCTCAAAATTTTATTTCTACAGAAAAATTTGTCAAGATTATATTTCCATAGAATATTTTGTCAAATTTTTTTTTTTCTATAGAAAAAATTTTATTACTATACTTTTTTTCCAAAATTTTATTTCTATAGAAAAGTTTGTCAAACTCTTATTTCTATAGATTTTTTTTTAATTTTATTTCTAGTGAAAATTTTGTCGAAATTTTATTTCTACAAAACATTTTGTCAAAATTTAATTTCTATAGAATATTTTGTATAAATTTTAGTTCTATAGAAAATTTTGTCAAAATTTTATTTCTATGGACATTTTATCAACATTTTAATTCTATAGAAAATTTTTGTTGTTTTGATCTCAGCTTAAAAGCCATTGCGTTGACTAAACTACTTGAGTAGCTTAACCAACAGAGGAAACGAATGCTTGTCAAATTTATTTGGCTGAAGCCCTATAGACTGCAAGTCAAAATTTTTTTCTATAGAAAATTTTCTCAAAATTTTATTTCTATAGAAAATTTTCTCAAAATTTTATTTCTATAGAAAATTTTCTCAAAATTTTATTTCTATAGAAAACTATGTCAAAATTATATTTCCATAGAAAATTTTGTCAAATTTTTTTACTATAGAAAATCTTTTCACATTTTTATTTCTACAAAAAATTTTGTCAAAATTTTTTTCTATAGAAATTTTTTGTCAAAATTTTATTTCTATAGAAAATTTTGTCAAAATTTTATTTCCATAGAAAATTTTGCCAAATTTTATTTCTGTAGAAAATTTAGTCAATATTTTATTTTTTTAAAAATTTGTTCAACAATTTATTTCTATAGAAAATTTCGTCAAAATTTTATTTCTACAGAAAAATTTCTCAATATTTTATTTCTATAGAAAATTTTGCCATAATTTTATTTCTATACATTTTTGTCAAAAATTTATTTCTATAAAATTTTCTCAAAATTTTATTTCTATAGAAAATTTTGTCAAAATTTTATTTCTTTAGAAAATGTTATCAAAATTTTAGTTTATTAAAAATTTGGTCAACAATTTATTTCTATAGAAATTTTGTCAAAATTTTATTTCCATAGAAAATTTTGCCAAATTTTATTTCTATAGAAAATTTTGCCAAAACTTTATTTCTGTAGAAAATTTTTTCAAAATTTTATTTCTATAGAAAATTTTGTCAAAATTTTATTTCTATAGAAAATTTCGTCAAGAATTTTATTTCTATAGAAAATGTTCTCAAAAATTTCTTTCTATAGAAAATTTTCTCAAAATTTTATTTCTATACAAAATTTTCTCAAAATTTTATTTCCATAGAACATTTTCTCAAAATTTTATTTCTATAGAACATGTTCTCAAAATTTTATTTCTATAGAAAATTTTCACAATTTTTTTTATTTCTATAGAAAAATACCAATCCAACTACCAAACAGTAAAAAATCTAAAATTTTTGGTAGAGTTCTAGCAATTGGCGGTGTGCAATCCTACACCGTCCTATGATGATGGGCATTAAAAACAAATTGAAAATTTTGGCTAATGCCTTCATATCTTCGGGGTTGGAATCCTGTGGTCTGTCAGTTTGGACATATAATCAAATAAATAAAACGATTAATTTTATGCCGAGGATTATGGATTATGGTTTCAATTCCAACAAACCACCAAAAAAGTATAGCAAAAACGCACTCATTGCGATTAAATGGAATCCACCTTCATATCAGATTTTCTAAATACTAGTGCCTATTTTTAGGTATTATAGGAAAGTTACCAAACTAGCGTGTGAATCTTTAATATGTAGCTATAAATTGATATCAATTTCCAATTCTTAGTCAAACGCCTTGAGATATGCTATTTTATTACAAGTCCATAAAATTCCCCAACAAAAAAACTTAAAGAGACTTCTCATTTTAAAAACATACCCTATATATAGATATTTCTGATTGAATTTTATGTATTGTAGTTTCCTTTTTGGCTGCCCTACTTATGTTGATTTCCTATCTAACTTTAGTTGAATAAAATCTGATCGGCATTGTCGGCGGGGGGGGGGGGGGGCAAAATATAAAAAAAAACCAAAAGTATAGAGGCAATTGAAAAACTTTTTTCAGGGTTTGCTGTTTTTGTATTTTTCGAGAATATAAGCCACAAGAAACAAGCATATTGCTTTTTTTGCCCTTCTTAACAAGTTATTGAGCTTTTAACAAGTTATCAAGATTGTAAAGCCTAAATGTATGCAAGTGTTTATTGAAGGTTTCATTTCTTCGATGGAATTTTTCTTAGCACATTGCTGATATGGTGTTTTGTTTTTTCAAGTATTGTTTTTTTATATAAATTTGTTGTTATTGTTGAATTTTCAACTTCCATAGGAAGGTAGGAGAAAATACAAAAACTACCAACATCAGATACTTGCACACAAACCGAGAAATGCTAACGACTTTTCAACTGCTACATGTATGCTGACAACTTAAGCACGATAAACATAAGTTTCTCTTTACAATGATAGAACAAATAAAGGTGGTTCTTATTGCAAAAGTGTTCGCGCTCAAGTTTTCACATACACAACACCATATGTAGAGTATATGAGTATGTGTCAGTCAACAGGATATGAAGAGTAATAGAGGGAGAGATATATTTAGCAGAAAAACGAAAGGCCAAGAAAATTGAAATGACGACTACACAATACCACACCCACTGGGAAAGGACGGACGACAAAAAAAAAAATCCAGGTTTTCACACACAAGACATAGGGCTGGCTATTCGCTTATACACTCTCCATTGCCCTTCCGCTCTCTTTCTACCATTTCGTGACCCATGTTCATACCTTAGGCTTACATATCACAGTAACACCTACCCATAGACAAGCATATCACTCATATGTGTGAAAACATGTATAATATGGGAAGAGTGTGTATGTATTGTTGTTTTTTTTTTTTCTTCAAACATCTCCAAGCTCGTGTAGCTACAGTTATATGTGGTAAATATCAAGGCATTGATATGTGGGTAGGCAGCCCAGTAAAGGGATATAAGGAACTAACGGAAAACTATAAAAACGGGAAACAAGTGGTAATTACATGAAGGCCTATAAAGGAAATGACTGTCTGCCAAGCATACAATAACAAGTCAGATGAGGATGATGATGACGATGAAGGTTCGGGCCAAGAAATGTAAGGAGAGTGGCGAAAAAAAAAAACAACGTCGATGTGCCACCAAACCACAACTCTTGCAAAAATGAAAACGCCGATGTTTAAATGATGGCATACCAAGTATTCGTTAAGGCAGAACATGGTTGGCGTTTGTATTAAACAAAAAAAAAAATTAATAAAAAAACAATCTTTAAATACGAGGAGAGTTGGGGAGTTTTGGGAATTTAAAATTTTGTTTTTGAAATTAGCAAAAAACGGAGTTTGGTTTTTCTTCTAAAATTCTCAAAACTTTTATTTTTATAGAATTATTTGTCAAAATTTTATTTCTTTAGAAAATTTTGTCAAAATGTTATTTCTATAGAAAATTTTGTCAAATTTTATTATTATGGAAAATTTTGTCAAGATTTTATTTCTATAGAAAATTTTGTCAAAATTTTATTTCCATAGAAAAGTTTGTAAAAATTTTATTTCGATAGACAAGTTGGTCAAAATTTCATTGTTATAGAAAATTTTGTCGAAATTTAATTTTTATAGAAAATTTTGTAAAAAATTTATTTCTATAGAACATTTTGTCAAAATTGTACTTCTATAGAAAATTTTGTCAAGATTTTATTTCTATAGAAAATTTTGTCAAATTTTTTCTATAGAAAATTTTATCATAATTTTATTTCTATAAAAAATTTTGTCAATCTTTTTTTTCTATGGAAAATTTTGTCAAAATTTTATTTCTATAGAAAATTTTGTCAAATTTTATTTTTATGGAAAATTTTGTCAAGATTTTATTTCTATAGAAAATTTTGTCAAAATTTTATTTCCATAGAAAAGTTTGTAAAAATTTTATTTCGATAGACAAGTTGGTCAAAATTTCATTGTTATAGAAAATTTTGTCGAAATTTTATTTTTATAGAAAATTTTGTAAAAAAATTATTTCTATAGAACATTTTGTCAAAATTGTACTTCTATAGAAAATTTTGTCAAAATTTTATTTGTATAGAAAATTTTGTCAAGATTTTATTTCTATAGAAAATTTTGTCAAAATTTTATTTCCATAGAAAATTTTGTCAAAATTTTATCTCTACAGAGAAGTTTGTCAAACTTTTATTTCTATGGAAAATTTTGTCAAAATTTTATTTCTATAGAAAATATTGTCAAAATTTTATTTCCATTGACAATTTTGTCAAAATTTTATTTCTATAGAAAATTTTGTTAAAATTTAATTTGTATAGAAAATTTTGTCAAAATTTTACTTCTATAGAAAATTTTGTCAAAATTTTATTTCTATAGAAAATTTTGTCAAAATCTTATTTCTATAGAAAATTCTGTCAAAATTTTATTTCTATGGAAAATTTTATCCAAATTTTATTTTAAATTTTAAAAATTTTATTTCTATAGAAAACATTGTCAAAATTTTATTTCTATAGAAAATTTTGTCGAAATTTTATTTTTATAGAAAATTTTGTAAAAAAATTATTTCTATAGAACATTTTGTCAAAATTGTACTTCTATAGAAAATTTTGTCAAAATTTTATTTGTATAGAAAATTTTGTCAAGATTTTATTTCTATAGAAAATTTTGTCAAAATTTTATTTCCATAGAAAATTTTGTCAAAATTTTATCTCTACAGAGAAGTTTGTCAAACTTTTATTTCTATGGAAAATTGTGTCAAAATTTTATTTCTATAGAAAATTTTGTCAAAATTTTATTTCCATAGAAAATTTTGTCAACATTTTATTTCTATAGAAAATTTTGTTAAAATTTAATTTGTATAGAAAATTTTGTCAAAATTTTATTTCTATAGAAAATTTTGTCAAAATTTTATTTCTATTGAAAATTTTGTCAAAATTTTATTTCTATAGAAAATTTTGTCAAAATTTAATGTCTATAGAAAATTTTGTCCAAATTTTATTTCTATAGAAAATTTTGTCAAAATTTTATTGTTATAGAAAATTTTATTTCCATAGAAAATTTTGTCAAAATTTTATTTCTATAGAAAATTTTGTCCAAATTTTATTTCTATAGAAAATTTTGTCAAAATTTTATTGTTATAGAAAATTTTATTTCCATAGAAAATTTTGTCAAAATTTTATTTCTATAGAAAATTTTGTTAAAATTTAATTTGTATAGAAAATTTTGTCAAAATTTTACTTCTATAGAAAATTTTGTCAAAATTTTATTTCTATAGAAAATTTTGTTAAAAGTTTATTCCTATAGAAAAAATTGTCAAAATTTTATTTCTATAGGAAATTTTCTAAAAATTTTATTTCTATAGGAAATTTTCTAAAAATTTTATTTCTATAGAAAATTTTGTCAAAATTTTATTTCTATTGAAAATTTTGTCAAAATTTTATTTCTATAGAAAATTTTGTCAAAATTTAATTTCTATAGAAAATTTTATCAAACTTTGATATCTATAGAAAATGTTGTCAAAATTATATTTCTATAGAAATTTTTGTCAAAATTTTGTCTATAGAATATTTGGTCAAAATTTTATTTCTATAGAAAATTTTGTCAAGATTTTATTTGTATAGAAAATTGTTAAAAGTTTATTTCTATAGAAAATTTTGTCAAAATTTTATTGTTATAGAAAATTGTATTTCCATAGAAAATGTTGTCAAAATTTTATTTCTATAGAAAATTTTGTTAAAATTTAATTTGTATAGAAAATTTTTTCAAAATTGTATTTCTATAGGAAATTTTCTCAAAATTTTATTTCTATAGAAAATTTTGTTAAAAGTTTATTCCTATAGACAAATTTGTCAAAATTGTATTTCTATAGGAAATTTTCTCAAAATTTTATTTCTATAGACAATTTTGTCAAATTTTATTTCTATAGAAAATTTTGTCAAAATTTTATTTCTATAGAAAATTTTGTCAAAATTGTATTTCTATAAAAAATTTTGTCAAAATTTTATTTCTATAGAATATTTTACCAAATTTTATTTTTTACCAAAACATTCAAAATTTTTTAGTTAGTAAAAAATTATAAATAGAATTTCTTAGTCATTCATAGTACTAAAAATACCAAATTAAAAAAAAAAACTTCTAATAAACGTACTATAAGACGCCTTATTTTCATATGCCTAATTGTATGCAATAAATTTTACTTATAGCCTAAATGGATTATTCTAAAAAAAAATAACATCTTATGCGATATGTTCTAGATATTGGATTTAGGTTGTTATAAACAAACCCCAACTTTCGGTATTTTTATAGTAAATAAATTAAAGCAGGCATGGTTAGCTTTATTGCAGCTAATTCTATTCTAATACCTAATTATAGGTATCTGTATTTAATTTTATTTGATACTAATATGTATTATGCCTTTGGTAGCATAGGTCGAAAGCTTCTATTTTACAGAAATATCCCACAAAACACTGATAATTGGAATTAAAATCCAATAGCTAACAATTGGATTCACCCTAAAGTAGGCAATAGTTTTCTAATGCTACCATTTATGTCGTTTTACTTCAAGGTAATATTTTAAATTTCTGCTTATTTGTTACGACTATGATTATTGTATGCTTAAAACTAAAATAGGATTGACCTCACGTGAGAAAATATCCCAATTGGCCCTCAGAGAAGAGTAATTGCTTCAAAATACTGATGCATATTTCTAGGCTTCACAGAAAAATATATTTAAAATAATGACCAATTCTAGTACTCATGTGTTGCTTATCGAAATTGATGTGTGCTTAAAATTAAACAGCAACAAAGATATATTTGATTTACTATTTTTTAACTGGCAGTTAAAGATTACCAGATCCATCAATTAATTGAATAAAATCTGATCAGAGCTGATAGCAAAAATATCGATTTTTTTATTTCTATAAAATAATATTCATTTTAAACGAGTGTATATCAATGAGTGTTTTTCTATCAATAGGGAAAATTTTTATAGCTTTATAAAGGTTTTCAATAGGGAAATTGAAATAGTGAAGTTGTGTCTGGGTAACAAGATATTAATTTTACTGTTTTGCCTTAAGGTTTGCTATAGAATTCATATCGGAAAATAGCTGATATACCAGCGCAATAAAACTATTGACTAGAAGAATGAGTTAAAGCCTATTATCGACATTTCATAGAAATAAAATTGATTGATTAGCCTCAAGGTCGCTAATTTCCTTCTAATGCCTAAGTGTATGCAACTGATTTCAATTGGTCATTTTCAAATTTCTAATAACTTCCTCCTACACGTCCATGAATATATTAAGGTCTAGGATTTCGAAGATGAAATACTTGTGCCTTCACCTTGGGAAAATTTAATACTTTAATAATTTTTGCGGCAAGAAATCTGTTTTTTTATGCAGAAGGCCTAAAAGTATGCTAGATTTTTGATATTACATACAAATTCAAAATTCTAATTTAAGGTTTTAAATTCAACATCTAACAAGCATTAACTTTGAATAATTTATGAACTTTTTGCATGTTTAAAATAGATTCATTTCAATTGTATGTTTTCGTTGCTATCCTCTAATCATCTGCTTTAAAACGACCTATGCTCTCCGGTCTCGAATATGCAACAAATTCAGAAATAAGGGAAATTTTTACAAATCACTCTGCTGAATGTAATAGAGGCTCGTGTGTATTATAGGAAATGTAACCATGTTTAACAAAGGAGTAGAAAACCCGGGTATTATAATGATTGCCAGAGTACATGTATAGCATATTTTTGGGAGCTAGATGGGTATATGAAGGTAGTTGAATTCATTCGAATCATAATTATCATCACCAACGTCATCACTTTCATATGTAGAAAAGCCCTGAAATCACAAGCATATATAGTTTGAAATTCCTACATCTCATCATCATATCAAAGTTCACATCATATCCAACACCCAACAGTGTTAAGTATGCGTGTCTATGTTTAGTGTATATTCAGGGGGGCTCAGTAGAAGAAAAAAAAACAGAACACTAAATGTTAGAAAACCATAAATCTTGTTTAGCAAAAATTGTAATGTGCTGACATTGCTAGAAAAGAAAATACTGTCTGTCTGTCTACTTGACTGTTGTTCTGTTCTGTCTTTTAGCCTTCCTTCTAACATCCTTATTTTATTTCCATGTTTCATGGAAAATTTCGTTGCCTTGTTCTACTGCAGTAGAACTATCATGTAAATGTTTTTTTTTGTTTTTTCGTCTTGTGCTTAGACACCTATTTCATTTTGCTTCGTTGCTATAGTTTGAACTGTAGTGTTGTTACCAGTACTATACATTATGCAGTACAAGATAGCAGAATGTTTCCGACATAGACATGATGAGAAATCAAAGAGACGAATTAGAAATAGAAATGGAAAATCAAGTGATCGTAGAAGATTTTAAATCTCCCAAAGGTTCTAGAAAATATCTTGAAGCAAAATACGGTAAAATTTTTATAATATTTTTAAATAAAAAAGTAAAGCATACTTTTAGGCATATTCAAAAATTGGAATAGGAATATCAATAACACCGCTAACAATGCACTTTCAAAAAGGGAACAAAAGGGGACAACATTTTCTATAGAAATAAAATTTTGACAAAATTTTCGATAGCAATAAAATTTTGACAAAATTTTCTATAGAAATAAAATTTAGACAAAATTTTCTATAGCAATAAAATTTTGAGAAAATTTTCTATAGAAATAAAATTTTGACAAAATTTTCTATAGAAATAACATTTTGAAAAAATTTTCTATAGAATTAAAATTTTGACAAAATTTTTTATAGAAATAAAATTTTGACAAAATTTTCTATAGAAATAAAATTTTGACAAAATTTTCTATAGAAATAAAATTTTGACAAAATTTTCTATAGCAATAACATTTTGACAACATTCTCTATAGAAATACAATTTTGAAAAAATTTTCTATAGCAATAAAATTTTGAGAAAATTTTCTATAGCAATAAAATTTTGAGAAAATTTTCTATAGAAATAAAATTTTGACAACATTTTCTATAGAAATAAAATTTTGACAAAATTTTCTATAGCAATAAAATTTTGAGAAAATTTCCTCTAGAAATAAAATTTTGATAAAATTTTTTATAGCAATAACATTTTGACAACATTTTCTATAGCATTAAAATTTTGACAAAATTTTCTATAGCAATAAAATTTAGAGAAAATTTTCTCTAGAAATAAAATTTTGACAAAATTTTCTATAGCAATAAAATTTTGACAAAATTTTGTATAGCAGTGAAATTTTGACAAAATTTTCTATAGAAATAAAATTTTGACTACATTTTCTATAGTAATAAAATTTTGACAAAATTTTGTATAGTAATAATATTTTGACAAAATTATCTATAGAAATAACATTTTGACAAAATTTTCTATAGCAGTAAAATTTTGAGAAAATTTTCTCTAGAAATAAAATTTTGATAAAATGTTCTATAGCAATAACATTTTGACAACATTTTCTATAGCAATAAAATTTTGACAAAATGTTGACAAAATTTTCTATAGCAATAAAATTTAGAGAACATTTTCTCTAGAAATAAAATTTTGACAAAATTTTCTATAGCAATAAAATTTTGACAAAATTTTGTATAGCAGTGAAATTTTGACAAAATTTTCTATAGAAATAAAATTTTGACTACATTTTCTATAGCAATAAAATTTTGACAAAATTTTGTATAGCAGTAAAATTTTGAGAAAATTTTCTCTAGAAATAAAATTTTGACAAAATTTTCTATAGCAATAAAATTTTGACAAAGTTTTCTATATCAATAAAATTTGGAGAAAACTTTCTCTAGAAATAAAAAGTTGACACAATTTTCTATAGCAATAAAATTTGGAGAAAATTTTCTCTAGAAATAAAATTTTGACAAAATTTTCTATAGTAATAAAATTTTGACAAAATTGTCTATAGAAATAAAATTTTGACAAAATTTTTTTTACAGAAATAACATCTTGACAAAATTTTGTATAGTAATAAAGTTTTGACAAAATTTTCTATAGAAATAAAATTTTGACAAATTTTTGAGAAAATTTTCACTAAAAATAAAATTTTGACAAAATTTTGACAAAATTTTCTATAGAAATAAAATTTTGACAAAATTTTCTATAGCAATAAAATTTTGAGAAAATTTCCTCTAGAAATAAAATTTTGATAAAATTTTCTATAGCAATAACATTTTGACAACATTCTCTATAGAAATACAATTTTGACAAAATTTTCTATAGCAATAAAATTTCGAGAAAATTTTCTATAGAAATAAAATTTTGACATTTTCTATACAAATAAAATTTTGACAAAATTTTCTATAGCAATAAAATTTTGAGAAAATTTCCTCTAGAAATAAAATTTTGATAAAATTTTCTATAGCAATAACATTTTGACAACATTTTCTATAGCAATAAAATTTTGACAAAATGTTGACAAAATTTTCTATAGCAATAAAATTTAGAGAAAATTTTCTCTAGAAATAAAATTTTGACAAAATTTTCTATAGCAATAAAATTTTGACAAAATTTTGTATAGCTGTGCAATTTTGACAAAATTTTCTATAGAAATAAAATTTTGACTACATTTTCTATAGTAATAAAATTTTGACAAAATTTTCTATAGAAATAAAATTTTCACAAAATTTTCGATAGCAACAAAATTTTGACAAAATTTTCTATAGAAATAAAATTTTGACAAAATTTCTAAAGCAATAAAATTTTGAGAACATTTTCTCTAGAAATAAAATTTTGACAAAGTTTTCTATAGCAATAAAATTTTTACAAAATTTTCTATAGAAATAAAATTTTGAGAAAATTTTCTCTAGAAATAAAATTTTGACAAAATTTTCTATAGCAATAAAATTTGACAAAATTTTCTATAGAAATAAAATTTTGACAAAATTTTCTAAAGCAAAAAAATTCATTGAAACAAATTCATTGATATAGCGAAATTTTTCGTTATTATAACGAATTTTCTGTTAGTCTATGAAACGCTTTTATTGTCTTAATGGAAATGTTTCGTTTATCAATGAAAAATTTTCGTTGGCTCAATTTTAATGAAATTTTCTTTGTGTGTCTTTTTAATCCTGTTTAGTCAAAAATTTATAGTTTCAAAAAAATGTTAATTAAGAATTAAAAAAATTATTATTATTAGTTTATTTAAAATCATAATAAATTATGAAAATAAATAAAAAAGAGGTACTAACAACTATGGTTTTCAACCTAGTTAAAACAAAAAAATATACATAATTGTTTAGGTTAGGTGGCAGCCCGATGTATCAGGCTCACTTAGACTATGCTGCCCATTGTGATACCACATTGGTAAACTTCTCTCTTATTACTGAGTGCTGCCCGATTCCATGTTAAGCTCAATTACAAGTGACCTCCTTCGAGTTCGAACGGCGTTCCACATTGCGGTGAAACCACTTAGAGAAGCTTTGAAACCCTCAGAAATGTCACCAGCATTACTGAGGTGGGATAATCCACCGCTGAAAAACGTTTTGGTGTTCGGTCGAATCAGGAATCGAACCCACGACCTTGTGAATGCAAGGCGGGCATGCTAAGCATTGCACCACAGTGGCTTGTTTAACTTTTTTACTCTACCGAGTTTGATTAAAAAGGTTAATAGTATCAATTAATTTTTTAATTTAAAATTTAAAAAAAAATTCAATCATGGACTTAATTGACTTAATGTTTCTAGGTTGATTAAAAGGTTAATAGTATTAATTTTTTAACTTCAATCAACTTTTTAATTGAGAATATTTTGGTGATATTTTTTTCTGTATTAATTCTCAGACATCCAATAATTATGATTTATTATATAATCTATATTTTTTATTTTTGCTTTTAATATGGTTTCTCAAGTGAATTCAATATTTCATATATATTTCATAAATATGACATTATATCATTGCCGTATGTATAAGAAACACGAAATATGCATTTCAAGAAGAAATTCCATTAAATATACGAAGAAAAAAATCTGTTGTATGTTATTCTTGCCGTAAATGAAACCAGATATAAAACACTCTGGACCATATTCCCTGGCAAGTCAATACAAAAATAAACGTGAGCATGAAACGGCAACGTGAGGGTTTTATAATCATGAAAGATATAAAATGTGAAGTGTTTAATTAACTTAATTACCTGTAGTTTTTTTGTTCGGGCTTTTTTCCCTGGCATATCTGAACTGGTGGATATTTTTTGTAGGTTGGCCAAGGTAAAGTGTTTAAATATATCTATTATGATATTTTTGGTATGCGCGCATGTCACACCTTTGGGAAACTACAAAATACACATGGGTACTTTTATATGGAGTAAAAAACGTGCTCAAGACTCGTTAGTAAAACCAAATATATAATTATTATTTAAATATACGAATTAAACGAACACACATGTGCTCCATATATATATTATAGATACCCATGAATATACACATGTATTGTTGAATAAATGTAACAAAATAAATAAAAGCGTAAAAACGAAAGGCTGGTTATAACGATGAGGACATTTTGTCTGCTCTCATCTTCCAATAGGCCAGAGTTTAATGCACATAAAATGGGTCAGTTGTGTTAAATAAGTAAAAAAAATTAAATTTTGCCTGAAGTTATGCTACACTTTTTTTCTGGTGAGAGCTAGTACAAAATGTCTGGTTAGAAAACAGAACCACATGTTTCTATTCGTGTATGCTTTTCTTTTTGCATTTCTCTCTCTCTCTCTCTCTCTCTGACCCTCGCACTTTATTTTCTTTCTTTTTCCAAAAAGTTGACTCCTTAACTTGTCAATTATTGATTTTTGGCTAAAAACTTTGTCTTATCTCAATCTCTTGGCATTTATCTATAGCTTCTGCCAGTCCACACAAATTCATTTTGAAAAGTTAAACTAGTTTTTCTATTGCCATAGTAGTTGTGAGCTTCTTTTTTAATTAAGCAAAAATTTATAGCACTTTGAGTTTTTCTAGAATTTTGTGCTGAGATGGTAAAAATAAATGTTGAAGAAAAAATATTGCTGTCCATGTAGTGGTAGATTGTTTGCAAGACAACTTTTAAAATTAAATTATTTAATGTTACATAGACAGAAGTAAGACAGACACAAAATCAGTGACACTTGGTGAAAGTCTAATTAGCTAAGATAAACTATTGAAGACGTCATTGACATTCTTATTTATTAAGTCATCCAATATCTAAAGAAAATATGTATGATTTATTTTTGCTATTTCAATTAAAAGAAATACAAACATTGTATTCCAATTAATTTTTAGGATATTTATGTGTTTTAAAGTATGCACAACTTTTCTTGTAAAAAGAAAAGTAAAAAAAATTAATTGATTTACATTCAAAGACATACTTTTGGGGAGCTGGGAAAATTCATAAAAACTAAATGCAATAAGGAATGGGTAAAAATGCATTCACATTAAAACCAATCAATTAAATGTTTGATATAAATAAAACATTTAAATAAAGTAAAAAATAGGTAGCATACTTTTAGGCATATATTGATGGGAATTAGTTGATTTAAAAAGGAATAGAGAAATTAATAACAAGGATAAAGTAACGTCGCCTAATTTAGAGTATACTTTGTCACTTGATATTTAAGAAAAATCCCTACCTAAAGAAAATATGTGTGGTTTAGTTTTGCTATTTCAATTAAAAGAAATACAAACATTGTATTCCAATTAATTTTTAGAATATTTCTTCTCATATAGAATCTACAATATATTCAACTCATTGCTAACTTTTCATTTAAACAACATGATCGCCCCGTTTTGGGAAATTTCCTAAACACCAATTATTAGTATTTATAAAAGTAATGTTATTGCCTATTGTTAGGCGTGACAATATAAAAGCAATGTAAACAACAATTAAACACATTATAATAATGAACCAAATGAACAATAATAATATTTTGAGTAGACTTCTAATAGACTCATATTAATTTTCCTATAAAATTTAATTGGTCTTTATTAAAGGATTTCAAAAAATTGCTCTTCATTGAAGATAGTAGTTCCCTGTCCCAAACAATTTTGCAAGATTTACAAGATAGTCATTATGAAAAATTCCAACAATTGTGGTTCTTTACATAAGAATTTCTTCTTTATATTTGCACAGCATTGATTTGATTTACTTAAGAAATTTATTTCCATTTAAAATTTCACACATCTATGGGTAAACAAGAGGCAATCGCATTCATCCATCCAGCACGATCTTCTTCTTATTTGATTGTTACCACCACAAATAACAAACTCTTTGCTAAACAATCATTTGAATTTATCACTTAAGCGTTGATAAACGAAATCCTTTAAACAACAATTTTACTTACCCTCCCAACATTACCACAGCACAAGAATTTACAAAATAAACTCTAAAGGAAACGTAAACATCCTGCGCTCAACTCAATCCCAATTGATATCGATTCGAAAGTACAACAGAAATGAATCACAAAAACCCTAAGCGGAAGTTAAGCCGAAAAAGGTCTAACGAGGAAGAGGATGAACAACAACTTCATGAGATTAGAGCTATGTACAATTTAGCTGAAACGTAAGGAACAAATTACTGTTTGAAGTAGGCAACCAATACAAACAAACTAACAAAGATGGAAATGTTTCTTCCAAGTATTGGGTAAGTGGTGGTAGTAGTAGTACTAGGGAAAAGTACTTTCCCAATGATATGCAAAGTGGAAAGGATAACAAAAGCCTCGAAGGAAGGATATGCGGATACTCTAATACACTATGTATTCCACCATAAACAAGTAAACAATAAATAAAGCTTGCTGAAAATTTTTTGCAAGCTTGTTTAACAAGCTCCTTCAGAGAAGCGTATGGAAGATGGATGGAATGAGTGGGAACGGGAAAGGATGTTAATGCCGAGCGCAAAAGCATTTGCTTTATACTTGAGAAATATTTTAATCTGCATTTTTAATTTGTTTCAACAATGTCGATTCGTAGACAAATAATTGATTTACATATTCAACATGGTTATTTGCCATCACTTCTGGGTTGTGGGAAGGCAAAGCCTTTGGAGTAATTTTAAAATACACTATTGTTTGATTTCCCAAAGAATTTCTAGAAAAGTCCATAGAACAGCAACTTGCTAAACGTAGAGAGCTAATATCTTTGGCGAGAAAAAGAGAAGGTAGGTTCAATAATGGCAAAAAAGGGAAATCTACTACAAAAGAGATAATTATTAAAAAAAAATATCAATAGCTCTTGGTAAAATAATTTTTTTTTAATAAATCGACCCACCTTTATATATATATATATATATATATATATATATATATATATATATATATATATATATATATATATATATATATATATATATATATATATATATATATATATATATATATATATATATATATATATATAGGACTATATATCCATCTATTTAATAACTTTTAATTAACCATTTTCCAAATCAAATTTTGTCAAAAATTTAAAGAAAATTTTTCAAAATTTTATTTCTATAGAAAATTTTATATCTATTGGAAATTTTGTCAAAATTTTATTTTTTCAGAAAATCTTGTCAAAATATTTTTTAAAGAAAATTTAGTCAAAATTTTATTTTTATAGAAAATTGTGACAAAATTTTATTTCTATAGAAAATGTCGTCAAAATTTTATTTCTATAGAAGATTTTGTCAAAATTGTATTTCTATAGAGAATTTTGTCAATATTTTATTTCCATAGGAAATTTTGTCAAAATTTTATTTCCATAAAAAATTTTGTCAAAATTTTATATCCATAGAAAATTTTGCTAATAGTTTATTTTTAAAGAATATTTAGTCATAATTTTATTTCTTTAGAAAATTTTGTCTAATTTTTATTTCTTTAGACAAAATTTGGCTAAATTTTATTTTTTAGAAAATTTTGTCGAAATTTTTATTCCTAAAGGAAATTCTGTCAATATTTTATTCCTAAAGGAAATTTCGTCAATATTTTATTTCTATAGAAAATTTTGTCAAAATTTTGTTTCTATAGAATATTTTGTCAAAAAATTATATCTGTAGAAAATTTTTATATTTATAGAAAATTTTATATCCATAGAAAACTTTGTCAAAATTTTATTTCCATAGAAAATTTTGTCAAAATTTTATTTCAATAGAAAATTTTGCCAAAATTTTATTTCCATAGAAAATTTTGCCAAAAATTTATTTCCATAGAATATTTTGCCAAAATTTCATTTTTATAGAGGATTTTGTCTAAATTTTATTTCCGTAGGAAATTTTGTCAAAATTTTACGTCCATAGAAAATTTTGTCAAAATTTTATTTCTATAGAAAATTTTGTCAAAATTTTATTTCTATAGAACATTTTTTTATAATTTTATTTCCATAAAAATGTTGTCAATATTTTATTTTTTAGACAAAATGTTGTCTAAATTTTGATTCCTAAGGCAAATTTTGTCAATATTTTATCTATGAAATATTTTGTCAAAATTTTATTTTTATAGGAAATGTTGTCAAAAAAATTTTATACCCTGCGCCACACTGTGGAACAGGGTATTATAAGTTAGTGCATATGTTTGTAACACCCAGAAGGAGACGAGATAGACATATGGTGTCTTTGGCAATAATGCTCAGGGTGGGACCCTGAGTCGATCTAGCCATGTCCGTCTGTCCGTCCGTCTGTCTGTGAACACATTTTTGTGATCAAAGTCTAGGTCGCAATCAAAGTCCAATCGCCTTCAAATTTGGCACATGTTCCTAATTTGGATCAGAATAGAACCCTATTGGTTTTGGAAGAAATCGGTTCAGATTTAGATATAGCTCCCATATATATCTTTCGCCCGATATGCACTAATATGGACCCAGCGGCCAGAGTTTCATACCGAGTTGCTTGAAATTTTGTACAAACATAACACTTAGTAGTATAATCAAGTGTGCAAAATTTGATTGAAATCGGTTCAGATTTAGATATAGCTCCCATATATATCTTTCGCCCGAAATGGAGTAATATGGTCCTAAAAGCCTTAGTTTTTGCCCAATTTGGTTGAAATTTTGCACAGGGAGAAGATTTAGCATTGTAGCTATGCGTGCCAAATTTGGTTGAAATCGATTCAGATTTAGCTATAGCTCCCATATATATCTTTCGCCCGATATGCATTTATATGGACCCAGAAGCCAGAGTTTTATCCCGATTAGCTTGAAATTTTGCACAAGGAGTACAATTGGTAGTATAGTCATGTGTGCTAAATTTGATTGAAATCGGTTCAGATTTAGATATAGCTTCCATATATATTTTTCGTCCGATATAGACTTATATGGCCCCAGATGCCAGATTTTTGGCCGAATTTGGTTGCAATTTTGCACTAGGAGTACAATTAGTAATACAGTTATGTGCCAAATTTGATTGAAATCTGTTCATATTTAGATATAGCTCCCATATATATGTTTTTCTGATTTCGACAAAAATGGTCA
Source organism: Haematobia irritans (assembly GCF_050003625.1). Taxonomy (NCBI): domain Eukaryota; kingdom Metazoa; phylum Arthropoda; class Insecta; order Diptera; family Muscidae; genus Haematobia; species Haematobia irritans. Next base: position 23,984,943 of record NC_134398.1, read on the forward strand.
AAATACCAACATTTTCCTTGTAAAATCGACACTGCTTAGTCGAAAAGTTGTAAAAATGACTCTAATTTTCCTAATCTTCTAATACATATATATCGAGCGATAAATCATAAATAAACTTTTTCGAAGTTTCCTTAAAATTGCTTCAGATTTAAATGTTTCCCATATTTTTTTACTAAAATTGTGTTCCACCCTAGTGCATTAGCCAACTTAAATTTTGAGTCTATAGATTTTGTAGAAGTCTATCAAATTCTGTCCAAATCGAGTGATATTTAAATGTATGTATTTGGGACAAACCTTTATATATAGCACCCAACACATTTGACGGATGTGATATGGTATCGAAAATTTAGATCTACAAAGTGGTGCAGGGTATAATATAGTCGGCCCCGCCCGACTTTAGACTTTCCTTACTTGTTAGATTTAAATTTCTAGAAATTAAAATCTTAAATTTTAAATACCAAATAGAAAATTTTGTCAAAATGTTATTTCTAAAGAAAATTTTGTCAAATTTTACTTCTAAAAAAAATTTTGACAAAATTATTTTTAAAGAAAATTTTGTCAAAATTTTATTTCTATACGAAATTTTGTCAAAATTTTATTTCTAAAGAAAATTATGTCACAATTATTTTTAAAGAAAATGTAGTCAAAATTTTATTTCTATAGAAAATTTTGTCAAAATTTTATTTCCATGGAAAATTTTGCCAAAATTTTATTTCCATAGAAAATTTTGCCAAAATTTTATTTCCGTAGAAAATTTTGCCAAAATTTTATTTCCATAGAAAATTTTGCCAAAACTTTATTTACATAGAAAATTTTGTCAAAATTTTATTTTTATAGAAGATTTTGTCATTGTTGTTGTCTGAAATCAAAAAACAACAACAATGCTTAAAGAAGAAAACCCACAATAACAAAACAAAACGAAAGAAAATTTTATCGATATTTTATTTTTAAAGAAAATTTTGTCATAATTTTATTTCTTTAGAAAATGTTGTCTAATTTTTATTTCTTTAGACAATTTTGTCGAAATTTTTATTCCTAAAGGAAATTTTGTCAAAATTTTTACCTAAAGGACATTTCGTCAATATTTGATTTCTATAGAAAATTTTGTCAAAATTTTATTTCTATAGAAAATTTTGTCAAAAAAATATTTGTATAAAAAATTTTGTCAAAATTTTATTTCTATGGAATGTGATCATTAACGGAAGGAAAAACCATTGGATCCAAGTAAATTTATTTTTAATGTACAAAAACAAAATAGGCCCACCTTAGTGTATGCCTATACAGACGCGTAGTTGCTGTGACTTACATATTCGCCGTATGTTTACTTTTTTTTCAAAATTTACTTCGTGATTGTTTTTTTTTTTTGGCTTTTGGCATAATTTTTGTTATCGCTTTGTAGTCGAAATTGTGTCATTTTTTCGCTTTTATTTTTGGTTTGAATTGTCCTTATTGATACTGCTGCAGGCAGGCATCATGTTTTTCAGTTTATGCCAAAATATCGTTAATCTGTATTCGATCTATTATATACATTTTCATATATACGGATTTCAGACATTTCCATAAAAAAAATATATATATTTTTTTTCTTAAAACTGGCAGAGAGAGAGAGAGAAATGTATGCCACCATCAAGAGTTCATTTTATGCCATGCATATTTTATATATATTGAAAGACATTGTTTTTGTTTCAATTGTTGGCAATTTCTTGTTTGTTATTGCTGATGGACTCTTATTGTTTATTCTGGTAGAATGCCAAAGTCAAGGAAAAGACAAACAAATCGCTAATATGGTACAAGAAATTTTTGACATCGAGAAGGATTGAAAACGATATTTGTCTGTCACCAAGTAATTGATAATAAAGCGAAAAATGGATTTTTGTTGTAATAGAAAAGACATTTTTGGCAAAGTTTTTATGGGGAAGAAAAAAACATTAGCAACAGATTTAATATGGGATAAGTACAAAAGATAGAAGGAAATATATTAAAATACAATTTATGAGATTTAATGGTTAGAAAATGAATACAATTAAAACCAGCCGACACTTCACAAACCAGGATATTTGCTCATCATATATTACTAATACGAAATTCTAAAAATTTCCTTCAATTAAAGCAATAGTTTTTCACCTACTAAATCTAATACCGGCGGTGTTAAACGATTTTTTACCTCTACAAGAGATATCGTGTAAATCGGATAAAAAATGTCCTTCAATTAAAGCAAAATTTTTCTCCTACTAAATATAATACCGCCGGCGTTAAACGATTTTTTATTCTTACAAGAAATATCGTGTAAAGCAGGTAGACTGACAGAAAAGCTTCTTTTGATTCAACTTTCGATTTATGGAAAAAAATTTTCCTAAGACATATATAGTATATCTTTATCACACATAAGAAATATTTTTTGTCTTCAATCACGAAATTAATTGATCCAATAAATTTTTTTTATTGACATGTCTTCAATCACAGAAATGATTGTATCAATCACCAAAATCAATTAAAAATTAATTGTGCCAATTAAAATGTTAACTAATACAAATAACTTTTGTTTCAATTAAAAAATTTGTTGAAACCATTAAATTTTTAATTGAATATTTTTTATATTCAATTAGAATTTTGATTGAATATTTTTTTATATTCAATTAAAATTTTAATTGAAAAAATGTTGGTGATACAGAAAAAAAAATTCTGATTCAATCACGAAATTGATTGATCCATTCAATTTTTTAATTAAAATGTCTTCAATCACAGAAATGATAGTATCAATTAAAAAATTAATTGAAGGTCAATTAAACAATTAATTGATCCAATTAAAAAATTAATTGATACTATTATTTTTTGTGATTGATTTTTGTTTCAATTAAAAAATTTGTTGAACCAATTAAATTTTTAAATGAATATTTTTTAAAATTCAATTAAAATTTTAAATGGAAAAATTTTCGTGGAATTTTTTTCTGTGTATTTTTTCTGTCCACTTTTTTCTATTTTAAAATTTGAGTCAGTATCTACCTCTTTACCACGAAGTTATACAAAATCACAATTGTCGTGTATACTTTTAGGGATTCATTCCATCGTAATGCCTCATTTACACTAGGCAGAAACACTCGCACACCGAAAGGGAATATTGGAAATGTCTATAAGTTATTTGGATCAGATGAGAGTGATTGATAAAAAATAAAAAATAAGGGAAGCATTAGATAGTTTTTTTTTTTAAAAATAAATCTAAAAGAAATCATTCTTCAATTTCGCCTTAAGATAGGCACCTATGTTTTATTGTATTGAAGTTTTAAGTGAGGATTTTGCGGTAATTATAGAATTTTTTTTTTTTTGCTCTAAGACCCCATAATGTATATATTCTGGGTCATGGTGAAATTCCGAGTCGATTTAAGCTTGTCCGTCCGTCCGTCCGTCTGTTCAAATCACGCTAACTTCCGAACGAAACAAGCTATCGACTTGAAACTTGGCACAAGTAGTTTTTATTGATTTAGGTCGGATGGTATTGCAAATGGGCCATATTGGTTCACTTTTACGTAAAGCTCCCATATAAACGAACCCCACAGATTTGGCTTGCAGAGCCTCCAAGAGAAGCATATTTCATCCGATTTGGCTGAAATTGGGTACATGGTGTTGGTATATGGTCTCTAACAACCATGCAGGAATTGGTCCACATCGGTCTATAATTATATAGCCCCCATATAAACCGATCCTAAGATTTGACCTCCGGAACCTCTAGAAGGAGCAAAATTCATCCAATCCGGCTGAAATTTGGTACATGGTGTTAGTATATGGTCTCTAACAAATTGGTCCATAATTATATATAGCCCCCATATAAACCGATTCCCAGATTTGGCTTGCGGAGCCTCTAAGAGAAGCAAATTTCATCCGATCCGGCTGAAATTTGGTACATGGTGTTGCTATATGTTCTCTAATGACCATGCAAAAATTGGTCCACATCGGCCCATAATTATATATAGCCCCCATATAAACCGATCCCCAGATTTGACCTCCGGAGCCTCTTAGAGGAGCAAAAGTCATCCGATCCGATTGAAATTTGGTCCGTGGTGTTAGTATATGGTCTCTAACAACCATACCAAAATTGGTCCATATCGGCACATAATTATATATAGCCCCCATATAAACCGATCCCCAGATTTGACCTCCGGAGCCTCTTAGAGGAGCAAAAGTCATCCGATCCGATTGAAATTTGGTCCGTGGTGTTAGCATATGGTCTCTAACAACCATGCCAAAATTAGTCCATATCGGTCCATAATTATATATAGCCCCCATATAAGCCGATCCCCAGATTTGACCTCCGGAGCCTCTTTGAGGAGCAAAATTCATCCGATCCGGTTGAAATTGGGTACGTGGTGTTAGTGTATGGTCTCTAACAACCATGCAAGAATTTTGTCCATATCGGTCCATAATTATATATAGCCCCCATATAAGCCGATCCCCAGATTTGACCTCCGGAGCCTCTTAGAGGAGCCAAATTCATCCGATCCGGTTGAAATTGGGTACGTGGTGTTAGTATATGGTCTCTAACAACCATACCAAAATTGGTCCATATCGGTCCATAATTATATATAGCCCCCATATAAACCGATCCCCAGATTTGACCTCCGGAGCCTCTTAGAGGAGCAAAAGTCATCCGATCCGATTGAAATTTGGTCCGTGGTGTTAGTATATGGTCTCTAACAACCATGCAAGAATTTTGTCCATATCGGTCCATAATTATATATAGCCCCCATATAAATCGATCCCCAGATTTGTCCTCCGGAGCCTCTTGGAGGAGCAAAATTCATCCGATCCGGTTGAAATTTGGAACGTGGTGTTAGAATGTGGTCTCCAACAAACACGTAAGAATTGGTCCATATCGGTCCATAATTATATATAGCCCCCATATAAACCGTTTCCCAGATTTGATCTCCGGAGCCTCTTAGAGGAAATTTGCAACGTGGTGTTAGTATAAGGCCGCTAATAACCATGCCAAATCACACAAAAATTGGTCCTTATCGGTTCATAATCACGGTTGCCGCTCGAGCCAAAAATAATCTACAAAAATTTTATTTTTATAGAAAACATTGTGAGAATGTTATTTCTATAGAAAATTTTGTCAGAATTTTATTTCTATAGAAAATTTTGTCAAAATTTTATTTCTATAGAAAATTTTGTCAGAATTTTATTTCTATAGAAAATTTTATCCAAATTTTATTTCTATAGAAAATTTTTTCCAAATTTTACTTCTATAGAAAATGTTGTCAAAATTTTATTTTGTTAACATTTTATTTCTATAGAAACTTTAAACTTAATTATATACGTATTTAATCGGCCTTTTTTAGTTTAATATATACCACGTATGGACTATGTGGTATATATTACGGTGTTAGGAAGTTTTAAGATACCTTGCCATCGGCAATTGTTACCGCAACCCAAGTAATTCGATTGTGGATGACAGTCTTCAGTAGAAGTTTCTACGCAATCCATGGTGGAGGGTACATAAGCTTCGGCCTGGCCGTATATACTTGTTTTTTTGTTTCTCATCGGCCGCAGTGGTAATTAAAACTAATGTATATAGATTGTTTTGTAATATTTTTATAAGCTCTTAAAAGTATGCAATACTTTTGGAACATAAATATAAAAGAAGTCTACCTTGGATTTTATAAAATATTTTTTTTGTTTTTTTTTCAGTTTTTCAATCTCTGTCTTCCATTGTCTCATAATACTTTAGAATCTTTGCATTTGCTTTATTTATATTTATCACCTTGTTATCTATATGCTCATACAACATTATCTGCATGTAAGTAATTATGCGTTGTGCTCCTTTGATTTTAGAATTCTTTTGGTAAAAGCCTAAAAATCTAATCTACAATAATTGATGGTAAATACAAAAGACTAAGATCATAACGAGCTTCCCTTCCTTTTGCTGTGTACCATAAAATCATGGTGTGGTGCATTACTCACTCATTGGCCCGTTATTAACAATAGCTCACTAATCAAACTCAAAATTACCAAAACAATAGCTAAAGACTATAGAGGCAAGTAAAAGGAATGGGGTTGAATGTACTCAAAAGCAGGCAAATTCTTACAACAAAAGCAGTAGTTCGTTAATTATTTATGAGCGCTCAATGCTCTAGGATTTCATAAGCAGATAAACGCTTAAGAAAAGCCAACCAACATTTATTTGCCAACTAACAAAGGAGACTAATTTGCTAATGGCAGCAGTTTTTGCTTCTGGCATTGCAGATGATATCAAAAGAAAATGTTGAATATGGGGGGAAAGGGGAACAAATAAAACAAAACAAAAAAAAAAAAAAACGAGGCATTACATGAACTGTAGTGCTTCTCGACCACTGTAGAACCACTTTGATGCTTAGTACTACTGCTCTAGCCTCTTTTTACCTATATATTATATTTATATATTAATAATTTCCTATATTATGTTGTCCAAGTTGATGTCAAAACTAATCTAAACATGAATGTGTTTATTTTCAATTGAGTAATCATTAATATCATATATATGTCCAATACTTGATAGGTTTTCCCTTTTGTCTCATTTTCCCTGAGAGTATGAGGTGGACAATTTCTTTTATACTAGAAATGTATTGAATTATATTTTTGTGTAATATGAGTAGAAAGAGGGTGTCATAGTTTATTTGAACATGTCTTACGAAGTCTGTATGATGGAATATATCAAAACACAATATGTGTATTAGATGGGTTTTTGAAGAAATTACAAAAAAATGCTGCATACTTAAAGGAGCCCTAGAATATAGAGAAATCTCTTAGAACTGGACACCCACACAGAAAAAAATATCTCAAAAAAGAAAAATCCAATTAAAAAGTTGATTGAAAATTTTAATTCTACATAAAATTACGTCAAAATTTTATATCTTTAAAAATTTTTGTCACAATCTTACTTTTATAGAAAATTTTCAGGGGATTTTATTTCTATTGAAAATTTTGTCGGAATTTTATTTCTATAAAGCAATTTTTCAGAATTCCATTTATACAGAAAATTTCTGGCGGAAAAATTTTGTTCAAATTGTAATTCTACATAAAATTTCGTCAAAATTTTATATCTATAGAAATTTTTGTCACAATCTTACTTTTATAGAAAATTTTCTGGGGATTTTATTTCTATTGAAAATTTTGTCGGAATTTTATTTCTATAAAGCAATTTTTCAGAATTCCATTTATAAGAAAATTTCTGGCGGAAAAATTTTGTTCAAATTGTAATTCTACATACAATTTCGTCAAAATATTGTATCTATAGAAATTTTTGTCACAATCTTATTTTTATAGAACATTTTCTCGGAATTTTATTTCTATAGAAAACTTTGTTGGAACTTTATTTCTATAAAGCAATTTTTCAGAATTCCATTTATATAGAAAATTGACGGGATTTTATTTCTATAGACCATTTTTTCAAAATTTATTTGTCAAAATTGTATTTCTTTAAGGAATATTGTCAAAATTTCATTCCTATAAAAAATTTTGTAAAAATTTTATTTGTTTAAGAAATTTTGTCAAAATGTTATTTCTACAGAAAATTTTGTCAAAATTTTATTTCTACAGAAAATTTTTTCAAAATTTTATTTCTACAGAAAATGTTTTCAAAATTTTATTTTTATAAAAAATTTTGTCAAAATTTTATTCCTATACAAAATTTTGTCAAAATTTATATTTCTATACAAAATTTTATTTATATAGAAATTTTTATCAAAAATTTATTTCAATAAAAAATATAGTCAAGGTTTTATTTCTATAACATTTTTTGTCATAATTTTTTAATTGAATATTTTTTTAAATTCAATTAAAATTTTAACTGGAAAAATTGTGGTGATATTTTTTTTGTAGTACTGAAATTGTATAGTTTTTTTTTTTTTTGAACCCAGGTCAAGTTGGAAGAAAACCCATATAAATCGATTTTCGAATATGACATCTTCAGGGCGTAGGTTAGGTTAATGATTAAAGCGACAGCCCGATATATTTTCAGGCTCACTTAGACTATTCAGTGAGTACACATTGGGCATAGAAAATGAAACAATCTGAGGCATTAATAATTCGTTATTTTTATGCGAAATATCAAACTTCAAAATTATCTTAGATTTAAAATACATTTCTATTTTGTCAAAACGAAAAAAAAAAATTAAGCAAGAAAAAACGCATCTATTGTACGAAATGCTCCTATATTTTTTCCCATACTAATGTTATAGAATGTTTTATGCATCATTTTGCAAACACGTGTTCGATAAGTCTTTCCTTTCTAGGTAAGTTAAGTTCTTATTACATGACAGACATTACTGGGGAAAAAATATGCTGCAATATCAACAACAACCATCTGTCAAATACGTCCAATCTTATTACAAATCAATATTAAATTGAATTATATGTGTTGAGGAGAATGGAACAAAATGAGCAAAAACAGAATATGATATGGACAGACACGCACTCATAGAGACACAGCCATAACCATTCTGGACATATGATATTTTATGAAATAGCCTCTGTAATATACAATGATGGATTGCTTGACACCATACAATAATGGAGATGAATATAAGACTAACTTTGCCATTTTTAAAAATGCACTATGAAAAGTATATGATTGGCATAACATTTATGTTCTGAATAATTTCTCATACATTTGACTTTAGTATGACATCCTAAAAGTATGCATTTTCAGTGTAGTCAATTACGAATTTTATGTCACAATTGTTAAGGAATTCAACTCCTATAAATAATTATGGAATAAAATGTGTCTATGGTTAAACTATGATTATTAATGACATGACATATATGATATTATATATGCCTCATCCTGAGAGTAGGCAATAAAAAGTTTCAGAATTGTCCTCCTAAGAGTAGGCAACAAAAAGCTTTAAAATTGTTCACGTATAAAATGATACAATGAAATTTTCAACAAATTAACACAGAATGTAGATTTTTTTTTTAATTTCAATGGGAGAAATATTGGGAATACGTTAGCTTAAGATCCTAGCAGTTGAAGCTTACAATTATATTCATAATTTATATACAAAATGGGAATGTTGAATCCACACCTTGTAGTCTTTTCTTTCCGATAGTTTGTATCACATTTATATATTATTTTAAATATTTTTATATAGTATTTTGTGGCACATAAATTTTTTAATAAACATAACAACATTTTTCATTAATTTTGTTAATGTTGTTTTTTATTTTTATTTTTTGTAATTGACTGATTGGTGGCTAAACTTGTTTTCCAACTTCTTACTATTTCCACAAAAATATTTGCATACTTTTAGGGCTGCACATAAATTTAAAGGCATTGTGATTTCCTAATGGTCCTCATGGAAATGGATCTTCTGGAGTTTTTATTCCCTCCTGAAAGTCTTTTCAATCATTTGCTATGAAAAAAAACACACACACAATTTTCCAAAACATTACATTTACATTCAATCTCATTAAGCAAATGTAGGGTAGAAGTGCACATCAACCATCAAAAAATGTCATGAAATTCAACAATCTACATTTACGGAGGTGAAACAAACTGGTAACTGGTAAAGTTTTTGTATGGAGTGAAAAAAATATCACATTTTACGTTAGACGCCATATACAAAAAAAAAAAACGGCAACATATTTACACATACACAAAATATGTCAGAATATCTTCCATCACAAAAATATGACAAAAGTACAAAACAAAAACAAAAACATATTTTATTCTCGTTTTTTAAGTGTTACAGTTCATTCGTATATTGTTTTACCTTACACATGACACAAATGGTTGCGCATTACTTTGGGGGCAGCCACATGAAGAATTGTTTTAGAAAAATTCAAGGAGAGGAAATATTTATATTTAATATTTAAAAAAATCATATAATTCTACATTCTATACAACATAAAACTAGCACTTATTTTTTTAATATATTTTTCAAATTTATACATTTTTGTATTGCATATTATTGGGAGCTATTGAATACTATGATAAAAAGTGAAAATAGGAAAGAATTATTAATATATATTGTACATTATATTAATTGAGTATACAGAAGGACTCGAATCCATTGCGTTAAGGCTTACTTAGTGCATTACAATTTTTAACAAAAAAGAGTTTTTAAAATTGTATACTTTTGGAAGCTTTATTTTTTTCGTTTGCAAGCTTCTTTTTGTGTTACGGATATATTCGAAATTGTGATGTAGTTTATATTAAAAAATAAGAGTACCATACTGTTAGTTAGGAATAATTACAACTAAATAAAATATCATACAATAATCCCTCGGTTAAAGTGCCCGATTAAATTTCAGGCTCACTTAGACTATTCAGTCGGTAACTGATGAACAAATTTTTATGTTTTAAAACATTTTTAAAAATTTTCATAAATCCGATAAACAAGCGTTACCGTTTTACCACGTTGGCTGTAAAAATGTTCTCTAGTGCGGCATATAATAGCCGTATATTCGTAAGCAGCAAAAAAAAACAGTGAATATTTTTCAACTACTATATGATAAGCATCATATAAATCCTCCTAAATGTATGCAATATTTTCAAAAGGAAATTCAAATAGATTTGGTTATAATTTGATAATACCAACACCAAGGAAACTGAACAAATAACTAATTCAATTATAATGTTCAATTTTTCGAACATCCAATAATCTGCTCAAAGTCTACATGCTAGCAAATAAAAAAGTTTCTATTTTGAAATTTTTGATCAAATTTTTGTGGTTAATATTAAGAAATATTATTTCTTCGAAAGAAATGTTTTATTATTTTATTTTAGTTACTACTTCTACCAAAAAGGAAGAACTGACACACATGGGACTTTGATAGTAGGACCTAACACGAAAATTAAATATTTTAAAAATATTGAATTTATAGAAAATTTTGTCAAAAATTTTATTTCTATTGAAAATTTTGTGAACATTATATTTCTATAGAAAATTTTATCAAAATTTTATGTCTTTAGAAAATTTCGTTAAAATGTTATTTTTATAATAAATTTTTTCAAAATTTCCTCTCCTAGAAAATTTTGTCACAATTTTATTCCTATAGAAAATTTTGTCACAATTTTATACCATTAGAAAATTTTGTCAAAATTTTATTTCTATAGAAAATTTTGTGAACATTTTATTTCTATAGAAAATTTTGTCAAAATTTTATGTCTTTAGAAAATTTCGTTAAAATTATATTTCTATAATAAATTTTTTCAAAATTTCCTCTCTATACAGGGAGCAACAGGGATTCCTGCTACGACCGAACACCAAAAAGTTTTTCAGCGGTGGATTATCCCACCTCAGTAATGCTGGTGATATTTCTGAGGGTTTCAAAGCTTCTCTAAGTGGTTTCACTGGAATGCCGTACGGACTCGGCTATAAACAGGAGGTCCCTTGCCATTGAGCTTAACATGGAATCGGGCAGCACTCAGTGATAAGAGAGAAGTTCACCACTGTGGTATCACAATGGACTGAATAGTCTAAGTGAGCCTGATACATCGGGCTGCCACATAACCTAACCTAACCATAGAAAATTTTGTTAAAATATTATTTCTATATAAAATTTTGTCAAAATTTTATTTCTATAGAAAGTTTTGTCAAAATTTTATTTCTTTAGAAAATTTTGTTAAAATTTTATTTCTATAGAAAATTTTGTCAAAATTTTATTTCTATAGAAAATTTTGTCAAAATTTTATTTCTATAATAATTTTTTTCAAAATTTCATCTCTATAGAAAATTTTGTCAAAAATTTTATTTCTATTGAAAATTTTGTGAACATTTTATTTCTATAGAAAAATTTGTCAAAATTTTATGTCTTTAGAAAATTTCGTTAAAATTATATTTCTATTATAAATTTTTTCAAAATTTCCTCTATAGAAAATTTTGTCAAAATTTTATTTCTATAGAAAATTTTGTCAAAATTTTATTCTTATAGAAAATTTTGTCAAAATTTTATTTCTATAAAAAATTTTGTCAAAATTTTCTTTCTTTAGAAAATCTTGTTAAAATTTTATTTCTATAGAAAATGTTGTCAAAATTTTATGCCTTTAGAAAATTTCGTTAAAATTATATTTTATAATAAATTTTTTCAAAATTTCTTCTCTATAGAAAAATTATGTCAAAATAGTATTTCTATAGAAAATTTTGTCAAAAATTTTATTTCTATTGAAAATTTTGTGAACATTTTATTTCTATAGAAAATTTTGTCAATATTTTATGTCTTTAGAAAATTTCGTTAAAATTATATTTTTATAATATTTTTTTTCAAAATTTCCTCTGTATAGAAAAATGTTGTCAAAATTTTATTTCTGTAGAAAATTTTGTCAAAATTTCATTTCTATAGAGAGTTTTGTCAAAATTTTATTTCTATAATAATTTTTTTCAAAATTTCATCTCTAAAGGAAATTTCGTCAAAATTTATTTCTATAGAAAATTTTTCCAAAATTTTATTTCTTTAGAAATTTTTGTAAAAATTTCCTCTCTATAGAAATTTTTTTCAAAATTTTATTTCTATAGAAAATTTTGTCAAAATTTTATTGTTTATTTATTATTTAGAAAAAATTTTCCCAAAATTTTATTTCTATAGAAAATATTGTCAAAATTGCATTTCTTTAGAAATTTTTGTCAAAATTTCCTCTCTATAGAAAATTTTGTCAAAATTTTATTTCTATAGAAAATTTTGTCCAAATTTAATTTCTATAGAAACTTTTGTCAAAATTTTATTTCTATAATAATTCAATTATATAGAAAATTTTGTCAAAATTTTATTTCTATAATAATTTTGTTCAAAACTTTAAATCTATGGAAAATTTTGTCAAAATTGTTTTTATTGAAATTTTTTTTTAGAAAATTTTGTCAAAATTTTATATCGTTAGAAAATTGTGTCAAAATTTTAGTTTTTATTTATTATTTAGAGAAAATTTTCTCAAAATTCTATTCCTATAGAAAATTTTGTCAAAATTTTATTTCTATAGAAAATTTTGTCAAAATTTTATTTCTTTAGAAAATTTTGTTAAAATTTTATTTCTATAGAAAATTTTGTCAAAATTCTATTTCTATAGAAAATTTTGTGAACATTTTATTTCTGTAGAAAATTTTGTTAAAATTTCATTTCTATAGAAAATTTTGTCAAAAATTTTATTTCTATTGAAAATTTTGTCAAAATTTTATTTCTATAGAAAATTTTGCCAACATTTTATTTCTATAGAAAATTTTGTCAAAATTTTAATTCTATAGAAAATTTTGTCAAAATTTTAATTCTATAATAAATTTTTTCAAAATTTTACTTCTATAATAAATTTTTTCAAAATTTAGTTCTATAGAAAATTTTGTCAAAATTTTATTTCTATTGAAAATTTATTAAAAATTTTTATTTCTATAGAAAATTTTGTCAAAATTTGTATTTCTTTAGCAAATTTTGTCAAAATTTTATTTCTATAGAAAATTTTGTCATAACTTTATTTCTATAGAAAATTTTGTCAAAATATTATTTCTATTATATTTTTTTTTCAAAATTTCATCACTATAGAAAATGTTGTCAAAATTTCTACGTAGAAAATTTTGTCAAAATTGGGTAGTATTTCTGATTGGTGTCGAAGTAACTACATCGATATTAATATAGCGAAATCTAAATCTATGATCTTTGATTGTTCGTTCGTCTCTTATATACATTTTTATTTCTATAGAAAATTTCATCACTATAGAAAATTTTGTCAAAATTTCTACGTAGAAAATTTTGTCAAAATTGGGTAGTATTTCTGATTGGTGTCGAAGTAACTACATCGATATTAATATAGCGAAATCTAAATCTATGATCTTTGATTGTTCGTTCGTCTCTTATATACATTTAGCTTTGAACGGTTGCACTCTTCAGAATGTAAAGTTTATGAAGGTTTTGGGATTTTATGTTGATGACAAGCTAAAATTTGACGTTCATGTGTCTAGGATAGCTTCGAGATTAGCCTACCTCTTGCGAAGGTTATATGCCACAGGGGTCTCACTTCCACTTGAGGTCAAGAAAGTAGTGGGAAAGTCTCTATTATTGCCACATATATTATACGGAATTGAGGTTTACTCGGGGGCCCCTTTGGGTACGCTTGATCGCCTCCGGTTACTATTTAATAGGATTGTTCGCTATGTTTATGGTTTGAGTTACTACGACCACGTCAATTCTTATGTGTTGCAGTTTCTGGGGTGTAGTTTTGGGAATATGGTTAATCTAAGAGCACTTTTATTGTTGTATAAGGTCATGAAGCACGATAATCCACCATATATGGCTTCGAATTTTGTGTTTGGGTCTTCAACTAGGACTCATTCATTGCAGCTGCATCAGTACCGCTCTCTAATTATGCAGCGTTCATTTCGTGTCCGGGCAATACGATTATGGAATTCGGTAGTACCATATGATAATAGGAACTTTTCGTATTCATGCAATCAATTCCGGGACATTGTTCTGCAGTGTTTTTGATGGCCTTCTTGGATTTTAATTATGCTAATGGTCCCATAGATATTCGATTTCGTCATCCATTTTCGTTCCACTAATTACTTTAGAATAAGCATTAGTTTATAAGTTTGTATTTTAATTTTTTAAGGATTTTTTATTAATTGTGCCTATATATATTAAACTGCGTAATCAATTAGGCCGAATACGGCTCACAGGTTATTGAATGAACAAATAAATGAAATGAAATGAAATGAAAATTTTGTCAAAATTTCTATATAGATTTTTTTTAAATTTCATCCCTATGGAAAATTTTGTCAAAATTTTATTTCCATAGAAAAATTTGTCAAAATTTTATTTCTTTAGAAAATTTCGTCAACATTTTATTTCTATAGAAAATTTTGTCAAAATTTTATTTCTTTAAAAAAATTTGTCAAAATTATATTTCTTTGGAAAGTTTTGTCAAAATTTTATTTTTAGAGAACATTCTGTCGAAATTTTATTTCTATAGAAAATTTTGTAAAAATTTTATTTCTATAGAAAATTTTGTAAAAATTTTATTTCTATAGAAACTTTTGTCAAAATTTTATTTCTATAGAAAATTTTGTCAAAATTTTATTTCTATAAAAAAATTTGTCAAAATTTTATTACTATAGAAAATTTTATTTTTTTAGAAAATTTTGTCAAAATTGTATTTCTATAGAAAATTTTGTCAACATTTTATTTCTATAGAAAATTTTGTCAAAATTTTATTTCTATAGAAAATTTTGTCAAAATTTTATTTCAATAAAAAATTTTTAAAAATTTTTATTTGTAAAGGAAACATGTGTAGTAGCTCTTGTTGGAGAGGAATATTTTGCAAAATTTATAAAAACATCCAGAATTCTAGCAATCTACCATACAGTAGAAAATGTATAATTTTTGGTAGAATTCTAAAAAAGTAGAAATGTCCTAGGGTATGATATTGAATACACCATGGTTTAATACACGGACGAAGTAGTTAGTTTTACTGAGAAAACTGTTTACTTTACTTTAGGTTACAAAGCATATAGTTAGGCGCTAAGGAAGACTTTGGTATAATTCGAAAGTTAACAATCGATTGAAATTTATACAAAATATGAATTAAATCCTCTTTAGGGTCTTTTTCACCAAAAACAAAAGTTAATTTTAAACTTATCACACCATAGCCAGAAAGACTAACAAATAGCTTCCTATTTTCATCTGAGATAAAAGTCATCCATTGCATTTGCCATAATGGCAGTTGGAAATCGCAAACAAATCATAAAAACTTTATCCCACAACCATTTACAGTGGGTATGGGTAATGGCTACAAACTTTCGTATAAACAGCCTGTGGTTGTGGTACTCAATATGCCTGAAATTATGCAATACATATTTCTCCGCATGGATACTATACCATGTATACCCCAAACATATATGGAACATTTTGCTATCGTTTCGTAACTCATTCCCAATTGTTTGTATCGCAGCAACATTATGTTTGTCACATGACAAATTTTAAGTGCTTTACGTTTGACAAGCAGACACACCGCCACTCTAAAAAAAAATTTCCGCTAGGTCATATGTCAATGGCTTCTGCCATTTTAAAATGACTGGACTTCTGTTTGCTTTGTTTATTAGTCATTTGCTAAATTGTGTTTGAGTTGCAAATATTAGCCGAATGCTATATATGAAGATGCAGGCATGCGTGTGCAATATACTTTGTTTTTCGGCGAAATTAATCGTTTCCCCTACAAAACTGCCACTTTGTATGACATTTTTATAGTGACACATAGTATGAATGCTAAGGCCTCCCATGGTCAAAGCTTTAGTCTGGGTTGCATATTTTGTGCTTAGGCAAAAATCATTTTTATTCATCCAACGCCTAATGGTAGGCTTTAGTATAAATAAGAAACTATCCATGACAACAACAATGTATATAGCATGCATTATGCGAAAAGTGTACTATATATTACTACATACTAGAATGAGCGTTCTTCCTATATCCATTGTTTACGAGAATATTACCGGATTTTGTTTATAGTCAACATTGCAAAAAATGCCACATCCGCCATATAAAGGGTGATTTGTTAAGAGCTTGATAACTTTTTTTTTTAAAAAAACGCATAAAATTTGCAAAATCTCATCGGTTCTTTATTTGAAACGTTAGATTGGTCCATGACATTTACTTTTTGAAGATAATTTCATTTAAATGTTGACCGCGGCTGCGTCTTAGGTGGTCCATTCGGAAAGTCCAATTTTGGGCAACTTTTTCGAGCATTTCGGCCGGAATAGCCCGAATTTCTTCGGAAATGTTGTCTTCCAAAGCTGGAATAGTTGCTGGCTTATTTCTGTAGACTTTAGACTTGACGTAGCCCCACAAAAAATAGTCTAAAGGCGTCAAATCGCATGATCTTGGTGGCCAACTTACCGGTCCATTTCTTGAGATGAATTGTTCTCCGAAGTTTTCCCTCAAAATGGCCATAGAATCGCGAGCTGTGTGGCATGTAGCGCCATCTTGTTGAAACCACATGTCAACCAAGTTCAGTTCTTCCATTTTTGGCAACAAAAAGTTTGTTAGCATCGAACGATAGCGATCGCCATTCACCGTAACGTTGCGTCCAACAGCATCTTTGAAAAAATACGGTCCAATGATTCCACCAGCGTACAAACCACACCAAACAGTGCATTTTTCGGGATGCATGGGCAGTTCTTGAACGGCTTCTGGTTGCTCTTCACTCCAAATGCGGCAATTTTGCTTATTTACGTAGCCATTCAACCAGAAATGAGCCTCATCGCTGAACAAAATTTGTCGATAAAAAAGCGGATTTTCTGCCAACTTTTCTAGGGCCCATTCACTGAAAATTCGACGTTGTGGCAGATCGCAAGTCTATTCATGATGAAATGTCAAAGCATACTGAGCATCTTTCTCTTTGACACCATGTCTGAAATCCCACGTGATCTGTCAAATACTAATGCATGAAAATCCTAACCTCAAAAGAATCACCCTTTATCAAAAAACTATTTTTTTGTTAGCCAATTTAAATCTCATGAAAAATAGATCTCTATGATGAGGTATTATAGGTTTTTGAAAATTTTGCAAATTTTCAATATATGGCATGAAAAATTTTAATTAGGTTTCCCATGATTTAATTCCATGCCATATTACTAAGAGGCCTTTATTTAATTAATTTATAATAACGGAAATTATATTTAATTAAAATAATACATTTAACTAATATATCAAAATTTATATTATAGGAAAAATTGAATTCTGATTTAAGAGTTTTACTTCGAGGATTGTTGCCTACTTTTAGGCATGCAATAAATGTTGTGGGGGAAAATGTACACCAAAACGACTTTATGTTATGTTGCATTGAAAGCTAATTTAAAAAAAAAAACAAAAACATTCAGGAAAGCCATATAGTTTGTGGTATTAGGTATATGGTTGAATTGCATACTTTCAGGCATACATTGTATTACCGAATAATGTAACCAAAGAGACCTTATATGCCTTTGTGGCATAAAAATGTTTACTTCCATTTTAAAACCAAAAAGAAGGAAAACAAGTGAGCTATTTGGCATATTGCAAATATACTTTGAACACTAAAAAAAATCAAAAAATTATTCAAATTTTTTGTCTAAGTGTGATTATCTAAATTAGGTTTTGTATTGCCATAAGAACATTTTTTCGTTTTGTTTCAACAAATATTTGACTTTCTAATAGATTGATCGGCAAATAAAACTATTTCCTGAATTAAAAAAAAAATCTATTTAAATTTAGCATATTTTCAGGCGATCATATTTAAAAAGACAAAAACAAGAAAAATTAATAAAATCCATTTACATTAGATTTTTTTGTCCAAGCAATGATTGACTGACATAACAAAAACTATCACTTCATTTTAAATGTTTTAATTCATAATGGAAAGATGGGAAACAAAACCTGTTTGCTTGGTTACAAAAAATGGCTGCATACTTTCAGGTGGCCCTGTTTTACTCTAACGCACACGAAAATGCGGATTTTTTTTTTACAGGACGAGTCACTTCCGTAAGATGTAAGTGTGTTGGAAATAAAACTGTTAGGATTAATGTGAAAATATCAAAAATTGATAAAAAAAGTATAAAAAATTAAGAATCCAATGATCGGAAAAATAATTAAATTTCATAAATATAAGGCAACAGATGCATACGTAAAAACTAAATTACCTCAGAAATGAATTTTTTCATTGCGTCATACTGGATTACAAATTTTAAGTATTTTCATTAAAATAAATAAAAAACAAAGCATACTTTTAGGATTATTATAAAAAATAATTATGCCCACATTTACCGAAAGATTTTGGGAGAGAAAAGTAGGTTTATAGTTTAATTTACCATTTTTGAATATGGGAGTTATTAGATAACTGATTCCGACTAATTAATAATATTAGTATTATTATTCTTTCTTTCTTTAAAACATATTTTAGTATTTTAAAAAATGGCTGCATACTTTCAGGTGGTTCTGTTTTATTCTAATGCACACGAAAATGCGGATTTTATTTGCAGGACGAGTCACTTCCGTAATATGTAAGTGTGTTGGAAATAAAACTGTTAGGCTATAAAAGGATTAATGTGAAAATATCACAAATTGATAAAAAAGTATAAAAAATTAAGAATCCAATGATCAGAAAAATAATTAAATTTCATAAATATAAGGCAACAGATGCATACGTAAATACTAAATTACCTCAAAAATGAATTTTAAATTGATAGGTTTTCATAATGCGTCATGCTGCATTACAAATTTTAAGTATTTTCATTAAAAAAAAAAAAAACACACAAAACAAAGCATAACTTTAGGATTCTTACAAGAAATAATTATGCCCACATTTACCGGAAGAATTTGCGAGAGGTTTGGTAGGTTTAAAGTTTAATTTACATTTTTTGAATATGGGAGTTATTAGATAACTGATTCCGACCAATTAATAATATTTGTATTATTATTCTTTCTTTCTTTAAAACATATTTTAGTATTTTTATTGATTCTGAGACGTATTTTATTAGATTTTCCTAATTAAACAAAAATGCTTTTCGTTTAAATCACCCACCCAATGTTCACTTCAAACCTTACAAAATTCCATATCATTCCCTACCATTTAATAAACTACAGTTCCATTATTCTCTATTTTACTTAACCCAACCTTAAAAACAATTAGCATATTTTTAGGCTTTATAAGGCAAAACTTTCATATACAATTTTTTTTTTTGTCTCAACACACATAACTTCCGTTTATTATAAAAATTTTCTTTTGGCAAATATTTTTTTCCTCATTACCATCTTTAATATGAGTTCTTGAAGTTATCCTGATTCATGGGCAAAAACAAAAATAACCAAGAAATAAAAAAAGGTTATTATAATGTTTTACGTTAACACGCAAATACTGCTGACTTGAGTCATGCTAACAAAAATTCGGATGCCTTTTGCTATAAAACCATAGTTGTAATAGGAATACATTTAATGTCATTGAAAAAAAAAAAAAACAAGAAAGACTGATAGACAATGTATAAGCCAAGTCTGCAATATTTTTACTATCAACTAGTTTCAACAAAATTATACACACAACACAGAGAATACAATGTATTATTTGAGATTTTAAGAGAACATTTTTGGGCATATTTATTTTGGATGGTGCCACCTACCTTGTTTGTCAAGGTGCTTTTTTATGAAAATATAATCAATAATTTCTAAATCAATCATTTACCTATAATTGATAATAAATAAATCATTAAACCGAACACCACAAAGGTAAAATAAATGTTGTCTATGCCATATATAATAAAGTTGTCTTAAGGTTATTATTTGTTCGAGCCCAAAAATAGGCAATAAATTATAGGCTATAACAATTTTGTAAGAGAGACTAAAAGAATGTTTAGATAAACAATGGTAAAGTACTAGCATTTAATGAATTTAAATGAATTGTTTTCTTTGTCGGTAATAACTTAGGGTTCGTGTCAATATTAAATGACTAAATATCAACACTAATAATTGTAATTGATTTTTTTGTCGTAACAAAAATAAAGACTAACAGTTATATTATTTTTCTGTAGAGCAGATCTTAAAAATTGCGTGGGTACAATAAACAATTAAAAAAATAATTTAGAAGACAACATTATTTGTTATGAAAAATTGCAACTATGAATTTCGTTATATACACTTATAATAAATTGGAGCATACTTTTAGGGTATACAAAAAAAATGAGAAAAAATAATCTAAATCTATAGAAAATCAGAGCATACTTTTAGGGTAGAAAAACTCCAGAAACTAATTCAAATTCAGAAACACGTGGCATAGTGTGGTTTGATTTGCCTGAAGGCGATCCTTATCTTTTTTTTGGTAATAACAATATGAAATGACTAAATATCCACACATATATGTTAAATGTTATTGGTGTTTCTGTTTTAACAAGACTAACAGTTATACCTTTTATATATACAGAAGATCTGAAAAGTTTTGTGGAAATGATAAACAATTCAAATATAAAATTTCGTTATGACAAATTGTAAATATGAATTCTGGAATATTCTCTTATAGCAAATTAAAGCATACTTTTAGGGTGTACAAAAAAAGTGAGAAATACATAACCTAAATTTATAGAAACTCAGAGCATACTTTTAGGCTATAGAAAATTGTGTATAGTTTGATTTGTATGAAGGCGATTTTTACCTTTTTTCGGTTTCGTGTCAATATTACATGACTGCCTATCAACACTAATAAATTTTATCGGTGTTTTTATTTTAAAAAAGACTAACAGTTATACCTTTTATATATACAGAAGATCTGAAAAGTTTCATGGAAACGATAAACAATTCAAAACAAAATTTTCGAAATAAAAATATTTGTTATTTAAAATTGAAAATATGATTTCCGGAATATCCACTTATACTAAATTAGAGTATACTTTTAGGATGTACAAAAACTGAGAAATACATAACCTAAATTTATAGAAACTCAGAGCATACTTTTAGGCTATAGAAAATTCTAAAACACGTTCCATAGTGTAGCTTGATTTGTATAAAGGCGATTTTTACCTTTTTTTCGGTTTCGTGACAATATACATATATATATATATATTTATATATATATATATATATATATATATATATATATATATATATATATATATATATATATATATATATATATATATATATATATATATATATATATATATATATATATATATATATATATATATATATATATATATATATATATATATATATATATATATATATATATATATATATATATATATATATATATATATATATATATATATATATATATATATATATATATATATATATATATATATGTATATATATATATATATATATATATATATATATATATATATATATATATATATATATATATATATATATATATATATATATATATATAGAAGATCTGAAAAGTTAAACAATTAACAAATAAATTTTCGAAATAATAATATATGTAATGACAAATTGAAAATATGAATTCCGGAATATCCACTTATAGTAAATTAAAGCATACTTTTAGGGTATACAAAAAATGAGAAATCCATAATTTACTGAAAATCGGAGCATACTTTTAGACTATAAAAAATTCAGAAACACGTGTCATATTGTAGTTTGATTTATATGAAAACGATGCTTCTCGAAATTTCGCTCGCACTACCATCGTTAAATATACTTACGAGTCACTTGCTGACACGTTCGACCCTATGTTTGCAAGTTATTTTAGCTTTAAGACCATATAGATTTTGGTATTGTTTCCGGGTCAAAGATGATGCTTCTTTCAAATCTTTTTTAAAATAAAGACATCCAGCTATCCAGTTTTAAATTCAAGATCTTTAAATTTAAAAATAAAATTCATATCTCCTTTATGGAATTTTTGTTGCCTTCTTGCGATATATTAACGAAGCTATTCATGAACAAAGAAATGCCAGTTTAAAAATTCAAATTATAACATACACTTTAAAACAATTTGTTTAAATTTCAAAACAATTTCAATACAAAAAAAGAAAGAGAGATGGAAAGTTCTCCAAATAAGTTTAGGCCCATTTTTGAAGATTTTTAAACTTTAGTCAAAAGCATCAATGTCTCTGTTAAAAATTATTGCTTTAAATCAAAATTGTTTTTCTTTACTTTCAAAAAAATTTGCCTTATTTCAAAGACATACGACTTACACACGAATTTTTGAAATTTACGCCGCCCGGTGTCCTAGATTTAAAGAAATCAATTCCTAAAGCAAAAGTTATGAATTTTTAATTAAAATTTCTTTATTTAAAAAAAACTGTCCTAACTACTGGTAAATTGCATATCTTAAATTTTAAGTGACATAATCTACCATATTAACATTCTTTTGCAAAAGTTCCATATTAACATTCCATATTAACATTTTAAAGCAAAAGTTATGAATTTTTAATTAAAATTTCTTTATTAAAAAAAACTGTCCTAACTACTGGTAAATTGCATATCTTAAATTTTAAGTGACATAATCTTCCATATTAACATTTTTTTTTTTGCAGTGAAACCAGCCCTTCAAATAGTACAGGATTGTCATGAATATTTTTAATTTTGACAAAATTTTCTATAGAAATAAAATTTTGACAAAATTTTCTATAGAAATAAAATATGGACAAAATTTTCTATAGAAATAAAATTTGGACAAAATTTTCTATAGAAATAAAATTTTGACAAAATTTTCTATAGAAATAAAATTTTCGATAGAAATAAAATTTTGACCAAATTTTCTATAGAAATAAAATAAATAAAAATTTTGACAGAATTTTCTATAGAAATAAAATTTGGACAAAATTTTCAATAGAAATAAAATTTGGACAAAATTTTCTATAGAAATAAAATTTTGACAAAATTTTCTATAGAAATAAAAAAAATTTACAAAATTTTCTATAGAAATAAAATTTTGACAGAATTGTCTATAGAAATTTAATTGTCTCAGCCATATCGATTTAGGTTTTAGGCTTAGAATTAAAACAAAAACCTAAATAAACATTTTCTAAAAAATTGTTCCTTGTAAAACAATAAACCAATAACATTTTCAGAATTTCCGTTTATGTCAAAGTCATTAATTACTTTGCAAGTAATTAATTATTACTTTAAAGCCTCCCTAAAGTAGGCAATGACATGCAATAAAATTATGACCACAAATTCATATATTTTTTTGTTTCACATTTTAATTACATTGCTTTTAGTGGTTTTTCTCAAAAGAAACAATACAGTCTAGTCATTATTAAATTCTCCATGGAAATGTTTTTTTTATAATTAAAAGTAATTACATTTGAAAAATTTTCGCCTGAAAATATGCTAAATTATAAGAGCAATAATATACAGAGAAAGTGTATACTTTTGGGAATGGCATAACTAGAAAAAAACACTCATACATATCCGTTTATAAGTGATGAATGCATTTAAAATTTCTGTTCAACTTTTCCTGAACTAAAAATCTCTAAAAGAAACAAACAAACACCCGGCTATAAAAGGTAGACGGTCTTCAAGTATTTGCAAGAAATCTCACCAGGAGTACTAAGGAAACCAGGCGGTAAAATCAAGCCTAAGGTAAGAGAAAAACAAACAAAATATATATGCGCGTTTGTAAATACGTAAGAATGACGAGTAGAAAATTTTTAGTTTTTAGTTTCAGGATTTTGTTGATATTTTTGTTTTTTTTTTGTGTTTGGAGAAATTCAAAGCGACAAATGCAACAACTTGACATGAAAACGTGTCCCAACACGAATATGAAAAATAGCTACAAGGCAAAACGGTCACAAGCTATTGTATTTTCTACCAGCCAACAACTACTGGTTTACCTGTAGCCCAAGGCAGTCAAGCAGACACAAGGACCAAGTGCCAGTCAGCCAACGAATTATTCAGCCAGCTAAGCAACACCAACAATACTAACCCAAATTGGTGACGTTTATGGAGAAGAATGACAATGGTGGCATGACTTTTTTGTCTTAGTGCAAAACAAAAAGAAGGTAAAAGAAATTACAACTGGTATTGTTTACAATGTGACAACAAGAGTTTGTCTAGAGCATGGGGTGCTTCACAAGGATCGTGCTATAGAAAATATACCAATATACGTATAGATATATCCATATGTGTAAGCACTTAAATACATATGCATAAAGGACAAAAAACAAGGTGTTAGTAACTTAGATTACATTTGATGGCAAAAGGAAGACAATGAGATAAGGAAAAATTTAAAGTAAATGAAAGGGGTTTTCAAGAAGAAATTAAGAGAACCTTATAAAGAGTGGGTTATCTACCACGGTTGCCACATTTGGCAAAATTCTACCAAACTGGTAGATTTTTTACTATAGAAATATTTTTTACTATTGACAAAATTTTCTATAGTAATAAAACTTTTGCAAAATTTTACATAGAAATAAAATTTTGACAAAATTTTCTATAGAAATAAAATTTTGAGACAATTTTTTATTGAAATAAAATGTTGACAAAATTTTCTATAGAAATAAAAATTTGACAAAATTTCCTATAGAAATAAAATTTTGACAAAATTTCCTATAGAAATAAAATTTTGACAAAATTTCCTATAGTAATAAAATTTTGACAAAATTTTGTATAGAAATAAAATTTTGACAAAATTGTGTATAGAAATAAAATTTTGACAAAATTTTCTACAGAAATAAAATTTTGACAAAATGTTCTAAAGAAATAAAATTTTGAGAAAAATTTCTATTGAAATAAAATGTTGACAAAATTGTCTATAGAAATAAAATTTTGACAAAATTTTCTATAGAAATAAAATTTTGAAAAAATTTTCTATAGAAATAAAATTTTGACAAAAATTTTTCGGCAAAATTTTCTATAGAAATAAAATTTTTGCAAAATTTTCTAAAGAAATAAAATTTTGAGAAAAATTTCTATTGAAATAAAATGTTGACAAACTTGTGTTTTGACAAAACTTTCTATAGAAATAAAATTTTGAAAAATTTTCTAAAGAAAAAAAATGTACAAAATTTTCTATTGAAATACAATTTTGAAAAATTTTTCTATTGAAATAAAATTTTGAAAAAATTGGCTACAGAAATAAAATTTTGACAAAATTTTCTATAGAGATAAAATGTTGACAATATTTTGTATAGATATAAAATTTTGACAATATTTTCTATAGAGATAAAATGTTGACAAAATTTTCTATGGAAATAAAATGTTCACAAATGTTTCTATAGAAATAAAATTTTGACAAGATTTTTACAAACTTTTCTAAAGAAAAAAAATTGACAAAATTTTCTATAGAAATAAAATTTTGACAATATTTTCTAAAGAGATAAAATTTTGACAATATTTTCTATAGAGATAAAATTTTGACAAAATTTTCTATTGAAACCAAATTTTGACAAAATTTTCTATTGAAATAAAATGTTGATAGAATTTTCTATAGAAATAAAATTTTCACAAAATTATCTATAGAAATAAAATTTTGACAAAATTTTCCATTGAAACCAAATTTTGACAAAATTTTCTTAGAAATTAAATTTTGACAAAATTTTCTATAGAAATAAAATTTTGACTAAATTTTTTATTGAAATAAAATGTTGACAAAATTTTCTATAGAAATAAAATTTTGAAAAAATTTTCTATAGAAATAAAATTTTGACAAAAATTTTTTGACAAAATTTTCTGTTGAAATAAAATTTTGACAAAATTTTCTATAGAAATACTATTTTGACAAAATTTTCTATAGAAATACTATTTTGACAAAATTTTCTATAGAAATAAAATTTTGACAAAATTTTCTATAGAAATAAAATTTTGACAAAATTTTCTATAGATATAAAATTTTGACAAAATTTTCTATAGAAATAAAATTTTGACAAAATTTTCTATAGAAATAAAATTTTGACAAAATTTTCTATAGAAATAAAATGTTCACAAAATTTTCTAAAGAAATAAAACTTTGAGAAAAATTTCTATTGAAATAAAATGTTGACAACATTTTCTATAGAAATAAAATTTTAACAAAATTTTCTATATAAATAAAATTTTGACAAAATTTTTTATAGAAATAAAACGTTGACAAAATTTTCTATAGAAATAAAATTGTCTATAAAAATAAAATTTTGACAAAATTTTCTATAGAAATAAAATTTTGACAAAATTGTCTATAGACATAAAATTTTGACAAAATTTTCTATAAAAATAACTTTTGACAAAATTTTCTATAGAAATAATATTTTGACAAAATTTTCTAAGAAATAAAATTTTGACAAAATTTTCTATTGAAATAAAATTTTGACAAAATTTTCTATAGAAATAAAATGTTGACAAAATTTTTTAAAAAAATAACATTTTGACAAAATTGTCTATTGAAATAAAATGTTGATAAAATTTTCTATAGAAATAAAATCTTGACAAAATTTTCTATAGAAATAAAATTTTGACAAAATTTTCTATAGAAATAAAATTATGACAAATTTTTCTATTGAAATAATATTTTGACAAAACTTTCTATAGAGATAAAATTTTCTATAGAAATAAAATTTTGACAAAATTTTCTATAGAAATAAAGTTTTGACAAATTTTTCTACAGAAATAAAATTTTGACAAAATTTTCTATAGGAATAAAATTTTGAAAAATTTTCTATAAAAATAAAATGTTGAAAAATTTTCTATTGAAATAAAATTTTTAGAAAATTTTCTATAGAAATAAAATTTTGACAAAGTTTTATATAGAAATAAAATTTTTAGAAAATTTTCTATAGAAATAAAATTTTTAGAAAATTTTCTATAGAAATAAAATTTTTAGAAAATTTTCTATAGAAATAAAATTTTGACAAAATTTTCTATATGATAAGATTTATTCCTTTGGCATGGAACCTAGACTTAACCACTGGCAATATTACCTAAAAATATGACTTCAATAAATATGGAAATATGTTTGGTTCATAAACTAAAACATACTTTAAATTAAATTTCTTTAAAGTAAATTTTTTCCATTATATGAAAACAAAAACAACCTTAAGTTTAAACAAATTTATCCCTTCCTCTTCCAAAAAATTTCGAAAAATGTTGCCACTACATCCAAGATTTCATGTTTGTATTTATTTTGAAGTATTTATTTACACCTCAACGCCTTTCTATAGTATATATATATATATATATATATATATATATATATATATATATATATATATATATATATATATATATATATATATATATATATATATATATATATATATATATATATATATATATATATATATATATATATATATATATATATATATACATATGTATGTATGAAGGGGAGAGTATATGCAAGTACATATACACCTTGTAAGTGTGGCCTAATCCGAGAAGAATGTGCAAAAAGAATAAATTTTAGGCATTCTTGTTATTTTAATATTCTCCTATGCTAAACAACTCGAAAAATCTTGTAAATATTTGAATAAGCTGACCCTAACCAGTAGATATTTCATATGTTGGTTATATTTGGGTTGTAAAATTCAAGATGCCTTAAAGTATGCTATAGTAAATGTTATTGTGGTTATGACCTATGCAATTCATGTGAGAGGAGTAAACAACAAAGACATTTAAAGTTCAACCTGCCTAATGGTATGCTTTAATATATTTTTTTTTGTGAGAGCTCAAAAAACAAACTCACTTTTCGTAAACAAAAAATTTACGATGGCAAATTGAGTTTTATGTAAATAAAGGATACAGGATTTTTATTTGCTGAGGGATAAAAAAAACATTAAATTTTTTTTTTTGTAAAATCTATAGTAAATTTCGAGTAAAAATGTTTACCTAAATTTTATTCAAACTACATGAGGATGGACTACTGGCATAATGGCTACAGTAACTTTTAGACTCTTTTATTTTATCTTTTTTGTTAAGACACAGAACGGAAAAGCTTGTTGGTTAGATATAAGTTTTATTGTGATTCGTTTTTGGGCAAAATGAAGAAAAAATATTCACAGAAAAAAATATCTGCAATATTTTTTCATTTAAAAGTTTGATTCAATTACATCAATCACATAATGTACTTGGATCAATTAAATTTTTAATGGTATCAATTCATATCACATCAAATGATGTTGTTGATTGCTATTAAATAGCATTAAGAGGTTTCAATTAAAATATAATTGGATCAATAAAAATTTTATTAGTTCAATTATTTTTGTGATTGACTACAAAAAATATTTTTATCTGTAATGTAAAGGGGAAAATGCGCCTAAAATTAGGCAAAGCTAAAATAAAATCGAAAAATCGAAGTAAAAAAAATAGTTTTCAATTGAACCCTGCATCTGCTATGGTACCAATAATTATATATTTTAATGAAACTTGTTCTTAGGCTGCATGAAATTATTGAACTATTTAAAAACTATAGAAAAATTGCACCTAAAATTAGGCAAAGCAAAAATGAAATAATGTATACTTCAAATTATGGTAGAATTGAAGCGAAAAATTACACAAAAAGGAATAGTTTTCATTCGAACCCCACAAATTCTATAGGGCCAATAGTTATGTATTTCAATGAAACTTGAAACTGAGGCTACATGAAGTTATAGTGCCAGTATTGTATAGAAACTTAAAGCAAGCTCGTTATATTTTGAATTCGTTTCAAACACAGGGTGACATATGCAATTTGTTCGAAATATCTGCGTTGTTGGATGTTTTTAGCCATATATCGTAAAATCTCCTAAAACTATGCAATATATCAAAGTAAAATTCTTCCTGATATCAGATATTAGCAAAAGGTAGTTTTGTGTGCATTCAATTCCAATAAAATGTATGGCATTTAATATCAAAATGAAACAAAAGCATTTTTAAAACTTTTTCTTTGAAACTAACGACTAATGTATGAACCCATTCAAACCACGTCTATGAATTTCTTTTCATAGTTTCTATGTACACATGAGTCTTACAGTATTTTATTGAACTTTTATTGGGCAAATGTAAAAATCCATATATATATATATATATAAAATACTATAAAGTCTTATAAGTGTTACTACATATAGAAAATATTAAAATGACAAACCCTAAAAGTATGCTAAAGAAACAAACAAAAATTGTTTTAAAAATAAAAATCATTCGAGGTGCTTCATATACAAAAGTCCTAAAACTTTAGCATTTTCGTTAAAAGTGAAAAATTGCCATTGAAACGAAATGCCTTGCATTTGCCAACACTTGCCTCTCTGTGCATCCTAAAAGTCTGCCAGAGTAAAATGGGATGGAAAAATCTCAAAAATATTTTACCAGAACAAAACTTTAAGAAAAATAGAAAAAAAATCATAAGCGTATGAAAGATGTTGAAAAAAGTTTTTTTTTTAGAATTTTACTGTTTCTTTTTTAAAGTTGGTTCGGGGTTTATAGGATAGAGAATTGTCTACATTTTTGTTACAGTTTTTATCTCCTCATCTGGAAAGTTACGTTATACATATAAAATAATCCATATAGATATTTTATCCTTGGCATATGCTCAATGGAGGGCAGTTCAAGCAACACATTACAGTATTTGTGCAGTAATCATTAAAATCTTATGCTTGAATAAGTTTTCTTAAAGGAAATGCCAAGGAAGACACAAAGGCTACCTTTAAAATAAAATTGTGAAAAAGGAAAGGAAGACCAATTTTTAGTAACATTTAAATAGAATATCGATACGAACAAAAAAGATTATTTAAAAGTATTCTAAACTCCATAACGATTAGAAAATATATAAAAAATCCATTACAAAAAAAAAATTACAAATATTATTTCTATAGCAAATTTTCTCGAAATTTTATTTCTATAGAAAAATTTGTCAAAATGTTACTTCTATAGAAAATTTTGTCAAAATATTATTTCTATAGAAAATTTTCTCAAAATTTTATTTCTATAGAAAATTTTGTTAAAATTTTATTTCTATAGAAAATTTTGTCAAAATTTTATTTCTATAGAAAATTTTGTCAACATTTTATTTCTATAGAAAATTTTGTCAACATTTTATTTCTATAGAAAATTTTGTCAAAATTTTATTTCTATAGAAAATTTTGTTAAAATTTATTTCTATAGAAAATTTTTGTTAAAATTTTACTTCTATAGAAAATCTTGTCAAAATTTTATTTCTACAGCAAATTTTGTCACAATTTTATATCTATAGAAAATTTTGTCAAAATTTTATTTCTATAGAAAATTTTGTCAAAATTTTATTTCTATAGAAAATTTTTTCAAAATTTTATTTCTATAGAAAATTTTATCAAAATATTATTTTGATAGAAAATTTTGTTAAAATTTTATTTCTATAGAAAATTGTTTCAAAATTTTATTTCTATAGAAAATTTTTTCAAAATTTTATTTCCATAGAAATGTTTGTCAAAATTTTATTTCTATAGAAAATTTAGTCAAAATTTTATTTATATAGAAAATTTAG
The DNA here is from genome assembly GCF_050003625.1 of Haematobia irritans. Lineage (NCBI taxonomy): Eukaryota > Metazoa > Arthropoda > Insecta > Diptera > Muscidae > Haematobia > Haematobia irritans. The sequence continues at coordinate 24,015,790 of NC_134398.1, forward strand.
TCAAAATTTTATTTCTATAGAAACTTTTATTAATAATATAAAAAATTATGTCAAAATGTTATTTCTATGGAAAATTTTCTCGAATTTTATTTCTATAGAAAGTTTTCTCGAAATTTTATTTCTATATAAAATTTTCTCAAAATTTTATTTCTATAGAAAAATTTCTCAAAATTTTATTTCTATAAGAAAATTTTTTCAAAATTTTATTTCTATAGAAAATTTTTTGAAAATTTTATTTCCATAGAAATTTTGTCAAAATGGTATTTCTATAGAAAATTTTGTCAAAATTTTATTTCTATAGAAAATTTTGTCAAAATTTTAAATTATGCCAAAATTTTTTGTCTATGGAAAATTTTTCAAATTATCCTAGAGTTGTTTATATTGCCATCATTATTATTTAAATTGGATATGATGGCCTCTTTCCATTTTGTAATTTATACCATTTTATAACATTAAGTATTTTTTTCACTTTTTGCTTCTTGAATTTCAAAACACTTTTGAATTTCATTTTGCAAAATAACCAAGTTGACATTTGACATAGTTTCTCTATGTGACGTGTCATCAGGAAAATAATTATTTGTTATTTTTGCACTTCTACCATGATAGGTACTAAGTACTATATGCCATGGATTGTTTTTTTGTTACGGGCCTTTTTGACTTTCCTCATGTCCAAGTTTTTGGAGTGCGATTATATTTTATGTCTACCAGGTTCAAAGGAAATGACACAAAAACAAAATATAATTTTTTTACTGAGTAAAATATTTTGTTTCTTTTTGTTCGCCAAGACCATGTCATGCCTGTTGTTCACTCATGAATTCCATGTTGAGCAAAAAGGCCGAAATAGAAAACATATTTGGCAATTGCATAGTTGAAAAGTTTTGCGTGTTGAATGAATATGGTCAAAGGAAGTATACGAACTCTTTGTTTTTTTGACCATCCATTCGAAAAAAACGAGTTGAGAGGGGGTGTGGGTCGACATCTTGGGCTAGTAATAATAGTTAGTTACTGTTTCCGTTAAGCATACATTTAATTTTTCATAGCATACATGAAGGCGCAGCTTAACCATCAGTCAGTTTGTTTTGTTTTCTGACAGGTTTATGTTGACTTTAAGATGCCCTTTTGCCACAACGAGTGAAAAGCTGGGAATATAAATCAATCGGATATGGTGTCAAAAAGTTGGCTGGGGTAATCGAAATGAAGGGTAATACATAATTGATCCCAATCTATATACTATACTTTCATTCAATTGCAGGTTATTATTGTTTTTGTTGTATATAATATTTTCATTGTTGTATCAGGTTTTAATATAAAAATGCGATCACTATATTTTTCAATGTCAGACAAATCAGACACATGCTATGTTCATAAAAAGTACAAATCTTAACAATTTAATAAAAAATTGTAGCATAATTTTAGGAGATACACTTTCTACAATAGAAATAAAACAATAACTCTTGGGATATGATAGTTTAGGAATTAATAAATACCAAGTAATACAATGTCTATATTACATGGAAATGTGTGAAAAAATATAAATCTCCAAAATTTATTTAAGAAATTTTAACATACTTTTAGGAGTTACAGTTATGTACAATTAAAATAATATATTATAGTCGTATGCTTTTATTCATAATAATTTACTGTAGGTTTATCGAAGGAATTTGTATGGTAGGTTTAAAATTGATGTTAACTTTTATGAATATGGGGATTATATTTTTCATTAAAATTTTCTGCATATTTTTAGGAGTCACAGTTATATACAAACAAGTATAGTTAACTGAACGGTAAGATCGTCAAACACATATTAGCGTTAATTTATATTTTTAGAAATATAAAATTAACATTTGAAGGACGAAATAAGGAGAGTCCATATTTTACCAATATTATAAATAATATATTAAAAAAGCGTACATTTTTAGGCAATTTTTTAGAAAGAAGTATGAACCATTTTCTATAGAAATAAAATTTTGACAAAATTTTCTATAGTAATAAAATTTTTACAAAATTTTCTATAGAAATAAAATTTTGACAAAAATTTCTATAGAAATAAAATTTTGACAAAATTTTTTATAGAAATAAAATTTTGAGAAAATCTTCTATAGAAATAAAATTTTGATAAAATTTTCTATAGCAATAAAATTTTGACAAAATTTTCTATAGAAATAAAATTTTGACAAAATTTTCTATAGAAATAAAATTTTGACAAAATTTTCTATAGTAATAAAATTTTTACAAAATTTTCTATAGAAATAAAATGTTGACAAAATTTTCTATAGCAGTAAAATTTTGAGAAAATTTTCTCTAGAAATAAAATTTTGAGAAAATTTTCTCGAGAAATAAAATTTTGAAAAAATTTTCTATAGAAATAAAATTTTGAGAAAATTTTCTCTAGAAATAAAATTTTGACAAAATTTTGTATAGTAATAAAATTTTGACAAGATTTTCTATAGAAATAAAATTTTGACAAAATTTTGTATAGCAATAAAATTTTGACAAAATTTTCTATAGCAATAAAATTTTGAGAAAATTTTCTCTAGAAATAAAATTTTGACAAACTTTTCTATAGCAATAACATTTTGACAAGATTTTCTATAGAAATAAAATTTTGAAAAAATTTTCTATAGCTATAAAATTTTGAGAACATTTTCTATAGAAATAAAATTTTGACAAAATTTTCTATAGAAATAAAACTTTGACAAAATTTTCTATAGCAATAAAATTTGACAAAATTTTCTACAGAAATAAAATTTTGAAAAAATTTTCTATAGAAATAAAATTTTGACAAAATTTTCGATAGCAATAAAATTTTGACAAAATTTCCTATAGAAATAAAATTTTGACAAAATTTCTAAAGCAATAAAATTTTGACAAAATTTCTTAAGCAATAAAATTTTGAGAAAATTTTGTCTAGAAATAAAATTTTTACAAAGTTTTCTATAGCAATAAAATTTTTACAAAGTTTTCTATAGCAATAAAATTTTGAGAAAATTATCTCTAGAAATAAAATGTTGACAAAATTTGCTATAGCAATAAAATTTGACAAAATTTTCTATAGAAATCAAATTTTGACAAAATTTTCTATAGAAATACAATTTTGACAAAATTTTCTAAAGCAAAAAAAAATCATTGAAACCAATTCATTGATATAACGAAATTTTTCGTTATTATAACGTTTTCATTGTCTTAAATGAAATGTTTTGTTTATCAATGTAAAATTTTCGTTGGCTCAATTTTAATGAAATTTTCTCAATTTTAATGAAATTTTCTTGTGTGTCTTTTTAATCCTTTTTAGTCAAAAGTTTATTGTTTCAAAAAAATGTTAATTAAGAATTAAAAAAATTTTTATTATTAGTTTATTTAAAATCATAATAAATTATGAAAATAAATAAAAAAAGAGGTACTAACAACTACGGTTTTCGACCTAGTTAAAAAAAATATATGCATAATTGTTTAGGTTACGTTAGGTTAGGTGGCAGCCCGATGTATCAGGCTCACTTAGACTATTCAGTCCATTGTGATACCACATTGGTGAACTTCTCTCTTATCACTGAGTGCTGCCCAATTCCATGTTAAACTCAATGACAAGGGACCACCTTTTTATAGCCGAGTCCGAACGGGGTTCCACATTGCAGTAAAACCACTTAGAGAAGCTTTGAAGCTCTCAGAAATGTCACCAGCATTACTGAGTTGGGATAATCCAGCGATGAAAAACGTGTTGGTGTTCGGTCGAAGCAGGAATCGAATCCACGACCTTGTGTATGCGAGCCGGACATGCTAACCATTGCACCACGGTGGCTCCAGCAGTCTAACACTGAATCTAATAACCCAATAAGAAAAATATACATTTTTCTTAAAGGTTTTTTTATGAAATTCAAAGGAAACTATTAGTTTTTTCCTTTAAAATTTTGTGGACAAGATAATTTTAAATTTCTATAATTTTAAATCTCTAAAATCAAATGAAGATCCAAGGCATAACTTCTAAAGAAATGTGAAAGATCCGAAAATGAAGTATTTCTACCATATGACAAGAAGATTTAAACTTCATTAGAGATGATCAAAACGGAGAAATCGAAACCATTTTCTTGTAAACTCTGTTTTAAATGGCTATAATATATTTTACTGCAAAATGCATTGCCTACTTTCAGGTGTTTCGTAAATGTTTATCATATGGTTTATGAAAGTCTTATCGTGACGCTTAATAACTTTTGTCTCTTTCTGTTAGGAATACTTATATTGCATTTGAAAAACCAGTAATGTTCTGCGTATAATAATTCTACAGAAATCTTTAAAGGTAAGCATTAAGTGCACTTTTTGCCACTTTACAATGCATTTACAAATTTCTCGCACAAAAAAAATTAATTACACGCTTTGGTAAAAAAAGTGGCTAAGAGAAACCAAACTTAATGGAAGTAGGTTAGGTTTTTTTTTGCTTAACTCAACGACACGCAAAATCTTAAAGCTGTGCCACACAAACTCGCTTCACCTTTCATTTTCACCCTTTGGTGGCATACTCTTGGCTATTGGTCTTTGCCTTATATTGCCGTGACGACCTGATGACTTTAATAAGTTAATATTAAGCTATAATTTCCAACAGTTTCCTTGGTTCTGTTCTATTTTTTTTTTATTGGTGAAAGAAACAAAAATTCTCTTCAGGCTGACATATAGGCCTCAACCTGATTCTTTTGACAAAGCCTTGAATTACAGAGAATGTAGTAGTAGTCCCCTTTGTAATTCTATCAAACTTTTATGTACTTTCCCCCACAAAAAAGAAACCCTTATGAAAATATTAAGAGTCAAAGTAATAAAAATAATTTAATTTCTTAACATAAAACAGTAATCCTATAGGAAAACTCACGGATAAGAAAATATTCAAACATAAAATTAAATGTTTTATTAAATACAATTGTTATATATCCATAAGAAAATTGCCAAAGTTTACTCTTTACTCAAGGCTAGCAGCAATGAGGCATTGCGAAAACCTCTTAGCCATTATACAATATTCTTTAATGGCCAAATGAAATTGTGAAGTAATTCAACAATACTGAAGTAAATATGAAAGTAATTAAAATTTATTAATAACCAAGTCAATGGCATTTCGGGCTCCAAAGCTGGGGCACATAGGGTGTGTCCCACATTAAAAATAGACCATTTATTATATAAAAGAAGAAATTAATTAAGAAAAGGACAAGAATTTTTTTTGGTAAAGGAGAATATGTAATGGTCATTAAAAACAAATTGAGTTACCTCCCCCCGCCCCAAAAAAAGGGATAATAATGTTTGGATAGCTATAATGGCTATGTTATGGTCAGTGTTATGTGGTTAATAATAATTCCAAAGGGAGCTATGCTATATGAAATCATAAAGGCTACCACAAGTTGGCAAGCGAGGGGATGGGAGCTTAAATTAATTAAGAGCATCATAAGCCACATAAAGTTGTTATTACGAGTATATACCTGTAACAATTTAATTTGCAATGTTTAATAAAGTAGAACATTTTATAAGATAATTGAAAGCGCTTGAGGTAATTATATTACTCCCAAAAGTATGCTATGAAATGTGAAAGATATGTACAAATATAAAGGAGTTTATTTCTGTTGGAATTGTTGATATAAAATAAATTTAATTAAAAAAAATAATATTATCTAAATTAAAAAAATTTTAGTTATATTTAAGAAAATGTTTTTTTAGAAACCAATCAATGCCTTTGGTTTTATAGTAAAACAAGTATAAACGGCCATAAGTTCGGCCAGGCCGAATCTTATGTACCCTCCACCATGGATTGCGTAGAAACTTCTACGAAAGACTGTCATCCACAATCGAATTACTTGGATTGTGGTATCTTAAATCTTTCTAAATCGGATGAATTTTGCTTCTCCAAACGGCACCGGAGGTCAAATCTGGGGATCGGTTTATATGGGTGCTATATATAATTATGGACTGATATGAACCAATTCCTGCATGGTTGTTGGATACCATACACTAACATCACATACCAAATTTCAACCCAATCGGATGAATTTTGCTCTTCCAAGGGGCTCCGGATGTCAAATCTGGTGATCGGTTTATATGGAGGCTATATATAATTATGGACCTATTTCGACCAATTTTTGCATGGGAGTTTGAGGCAATATCTTAACACCTCGTACCAAATTTCAACTGAATCAGATGAATTTTGGTCTTCCAAGAGGCTCCGGAGGTCAAATCTGGTGATCGGTTTATATGGAGGCTATATATAATTATGGACCGATGTGGACCAATTTTTGCATGGTTGTTAGAGACCATATACTAACACCACGTACCAAATTTCAGCCGGATCGGATGAAATTTTCTTCTCTTAGAGGCCTCGCAAGCCAAATCGGGGGATCGGTTTATATGGGGGCTATATATAATTATGGACCGATGTGACCCAATTTTTGCATGGTTGTTAGAGACCATATACTAACACCATGCACCAAATTTCAGCCGGATCGGATGAAATTTGCTTCTCTTAGAGGCCTCGCAAGCCAAATCGGGATATCGGTTTATATGGGGGCTATATATAATTATGCACCGATGTGGTCCATTTTTTGCATGGTTGTTAGAGACCATATACTAACACCACGTACCAAATTTCAGCCGGATCGGATGAAATTTGCTTCTCTTAGAGGCCTCGCAAGCCAAATCGGGGGGTCGGTTTATATGGGGGCTATATATAATTATGGACCGATGAGGACCAATTTTTGCATGGTTGTCAGAGACCATATACTAACACCATGTACCAAATTTCAGCCGGATCGGATGAAATTTGCATCTTTTAGAGACCTCGCAAGCCAAATCGGGGGATCGGTTTATATGGGGGCTATATATAATTATGGACCGATGTGGACCAATTTTTGCATGGTTGTTAGAGACCATATACTAACACCATGTACCAAATTTCAGCCGGATCGGATGAAATTTGCTTCTCTTAGAGGCCTCGCAAGCCAAATTTGGGGGTCCGTTTATATGGGGGCTATACGTAAAAGTGGACCGATATGGCCCATTTTCAATACCATCCGACCTACATCAATAACAACTACTTGTGCCAAGTTTCAAGTCGATAGCTTGTTTCGTTCGGAAGTTAGCGTGATTTCAACAGACGGACGGACGGACGGGCGGACGGACGGACGGACATGCTCAGAACGACTCAGAATTTCACCACGACCCCGAATATATATACTTTATGGGGTCTTAGAGCAATATTTCGATGTGTTACAAACGGAATGACAAAGTTAATATACCCCCCATCCTATGGTGGAGGGTATAACAACAAAATTACACACTTGTTACAAATTTTTAGTAACTATATTGTCGACAGCAATGACCTAGAGTGGTGTATTTAAAAAAAAAAAAAATTAAATGCTATTTTATTTTGAAGCAAAATTTACATGCCAAAAATTTTGATTTTTTCATCAATTTTTCATTTTCCCCTAAAAGTATATGCATATTATGTTAAACATAACATGTTATGTTAAACATAACATTTTGGTTCTGTTATAAAAACATTTATTAGACAAAAAAAAAATTAAATTTTAATATTATTGTGAATAATTGTGATTTCTAAGGCTTCAAAAAGAATCCTCTTTAAATATAAATTTTACTTTTGCAGCAAAAACTACACGCCAAAATTTGTTTTTCAATTTTTCCCTTACTTATAAAGAATGTTCCCATATAAATGAGAAAAGGAAGGAATGTCACTCATAAACAAAAAAACAGAAAAAAACGAGATGCAAAGACTAAAATAACGCCACATGAAAATGCATCATACAAAATTTCTACCCACATTCTGGTACACTGCCTTTCTACTGTCACATAAATGCAATTCAAAAAAAAAAAAAAAAAACAGAGCAGTGGATGTTTGTTCGAGTGTCCCAGAAAACAAATCCCCTCATTTTAAAGCAAAAGAAGCAAAAAAAAAACGAACGATATGCAAATTCTTAAAACGGAAAATGTAGTAAGGCAACAGCAACTGCTGCAACTATGTTTTGGAATAAAAGAAATCACTGTAATTCTCAAAGAGACAAACGCGAATACACAACGAATGAAAGAACAAAAAAGAAAACGAAAAAGAACAAAATCAAGAAAAATCTTAAGAATTCAAAATCAGATTCTTGGTGTTTTTTTTTTTTTGTGTGGCACAATAAGAAATAAAATTTGTCCTGGAGTCCTATGAATTTCCCTTACTAAGCAAAGGGTTGTAGTCAAGAGTTGTTTTCTTTTTTTTTTGTTTTATATAAATAGAAGAAAAAGGGAAAACCAACATGTTCCACCAACAGAACATGATGCTACCAATGATAGTTTGTACTTTGTCAAAGCAGCAATTCAAGCAGCTAGGAGAATCATACAAATATCAAACCCATTGCCATCTAAGAAATGTGCAAAGAAAAATACCTTGGAGAAATGACAATAAAGAAGGGATTGCGAGATAAAGAATTTACTGAGATTTTTTTTTTTATTTTCCAGGTTGCATATTTGCTATTTAGCTAGAGATGTATAGGAAATCCTTTGATTTCAAGAGAAAATGGGGTTAAGAGGTTAAATACATAAAGTCAGTGACCTAACTGAAAGTCTTCCCATATTTATTTGTAGGAAATGTGTAAATATGGATATTATATCTACATTTATTTGGAATTTTTGTAGTACTTCTTGAGATAAGGAAAAAGCATGTTTTGAAGGCAACATGGAAACTAGCCGAAGGTTAAACAATTAAAGCCTAAATATATATGGGCGAAAGTTCTTGGGAGAATTTTTAAAATGGACTAAATAAGGTTCGAAAAAGTCAAACTTGAAAATGGTATTATATGAAGCATATAACGTATGGAACCATTTCGGTCATGATATTAAAGGGAATAAATCTCATAAGCCGTATTACAAACAAATCGAATCAAATGTATTCACAGTCTGAAATCCGAAGATTTGAGTAATAGAATTTTTTACTTAAAAAAATTAGATGAAAATATACATGGAAATATACGTGGAAAGTTATAACTAAATTGTTTCAAAATTTCTCATTGTATCCGGCTAGATAGTAGTAAAGTAGCAAATTGTAGTCTACTTCAAGGCGTATGTATATAAAAAGGGAATATCGAAAAATGTGAAAGAATTGGCTTCGTTAACTTCGTATGGTACTAAAGACATTTTTGCAATTTTGAACTCCAATATTTTTCCTTCAAACTTTGAAATTTTCTTTAAAAATAAATATAAAATATAAATATAAAATTCAGGAAAAATATTCAGTTAGGCTTTAGCTTTTCCAAATCCCAATTGCTGGGCCTCACGCTTGACACTTGCCATCAGATTTTGTACAGTCACCTTGTCCACCTTCTACACCGCAGAAAGTCAGTTTGTCTTGAACTGCTGCTCGTCCTTAGCAGTTTTTTGGTCTTCTTTAGGTTCCGCTTGACAATAGCTCAGTATTTCTCAATTGGGCGGAGCTCTGGCGTGTTGGGAGGGTTCTTGTCCTTGGGAACCACCTGCATGTTGTTGGCGGCGTACCACTCCATGGCCTTTTTACCGTAATGGCAAGATGCCAAATCCGGCCAAAACCGTACGGAACAACCGTGTTTCTTCAGAAAAGGCAGCAGACGTTTATTCAAACACTCTTTCACGTAAATATCTTGGTTGACAGTCCCGGAAGCTATGAAAATGATGCTTTTCAAGCCACAGGTACAGATGGCTTGCCAAACCAGATATTTCTTTGCGAACTTTGACAGTTTTATGTGCTTGAAAATATCTGCTACCTTTCCCCTTCCTTTTGCCGTATAAAACTCCTGTCCCGGAAGCTACTTGTAGTCGGCTTTGACGTAGGTTTCGTCGTCCATTACCACGCAGTCAAACTTCGTCAGCATCGTCGTGTACAGCCTCCGGGATCGCGCTTTGGCCGTCGTATTTTGTTTATCATCGCGATTTGGAGTCACTACCTTCTTGTAAGTCGATAGTCCGGCTCGTTTTTTGGCTCGATGCACGGTTGTAGACGATACACCCAGCTTATTTGCGGCATCTCGGAGAGAGATGTTAGGGTTTCGCTTGAAACTACCGCCAACTCTCTTTGTCGTCTCAGCGGCTTCCGGTTTTCGATTTCCTCCCGATCCAGACTTCCTGGCTGTCGACAAACGTTCGCCAAACACTTTAATTACATTTGTAACGGTTGATTTGGCAACTTTTAAGGATTTTGCCAGCTTTGCGTGCGAGTAGCTCGGATTTTCGCGATGCGCGAGCAAAAATTTGATACGCTGCTCTTCTTACTTGGACGGCATTTTGACAACTGAAGAGTGAATTCAAAATAGGAGCAACATTCTACACACACACACCTTCAAAATGAGGGGTGTTCAGGTTTTTTAAATGCAAAATTGAAAGAAATACGTCAAGTTTATATTGACCAAATTAAATAAAATTAATCTCTAAATAAACGGACATATTGAATCTATGAAGTAAAATTAACAAAGACCTATACTGTCCTCTAACAACCGTAACAAAATTGTTCCGTACCGGTGCATATATATTTAGAGTAGATGTGTGCACGTGACACGAAATTGGTGACTCACGCTCATTGCAACGGCGTGAGTGTGCGTGAGCGTGATTAAAAAACCAAAATTTCGTGCGAGAGTGTGAGTCTCGAAAACAATATCTTCGTGAGTGTGCATGAGTAACGAATTACGCTCACGAAAATAACCGCGCTCTCAAACATAAAACACTTAACAGTTAAATTCATTTGCAATTTTAGTGTCAAAAAATTATTCGTGAGTCACGACATATTTCGTAATAAAATTCAATCTATGTTTGTTTATTTGTTTGTATGTTCCGAGTTGGCTTCGAAACGGCTGAACCGATTTACTTGAAATTTTCAGAGATCGTAGGGGGCGTTCATGTGGTGAAAATAGGGTACCTCATTTTTTGACACCTGGTGGCGGAGGGGGACCTCCCCTTTGTCGGACTTTTTGAAAATTGGACCAAAGTTGACCGATTTGCTTGAAATTTTCATTGAAGGTTGGGTTTGGTATCTAAACAAAGATCCGCTACTTTATATTTCGATATTTGGTGGCGGAGGGGGACCACCCCTTTGTTCGACTTTTTTTTTAAGTACAGTGAAAAAACTAAAATTCTCTAAATTATCTGAGATTTACAGAGAACATGCGGTGAGGTTATGGAATTAATATGGGGTACCTGATGGTTTCATATGTGGACGGGAAGGGGGACCTCCCCCTTGCCCTACTTTTTTAAATTTGGAACAAAATTATGCGATTTGCTTGAAATTTTCATTGAATGTTGGGGTTGGCATCTAGACAAAAATCCGCTACATTATTTTTCGATATTTGGTCGGGGAGGGGGACCACCCCTTTGCCCGAATTTTTTTGTTTGAAAGTACAAACAAAACTAAACTCCCCCGACTGAAATTTTACGGAAAAAACGGGTTATGAAATTTTTATCAGGTTCTCGATTTTTTAATAAAAATAAAAGGGCATAGGGAGACATCCGCTTCTCTTAAGTACATACAGAGAAACAATTAAAATTTTACCGAGTTACTTGAAATTTACAGAGGACTGGGGAGAGGTTACGATTATTAATAGTTGATACCTGATTTTGTGATATGTGGACGGAAGAGAGGCCGCCCTTTTAGGCCTATAAGTTGCTTGACATTTTCTGGGACGTTTACAAAAGATACGCTACATCACTTTTCGACATTTAGTCGGGGAGGAGGTCCTCCTCTAAAACTGCAAAAAAAACAACAATTCTTAAGTTTTCATGAAATTTACATAGGCAGTGGGGGAAGGTTATGAACGAAGAGGCAACCTTCCTTGCCCCACACTTGAAGGAAAGTTTCAAGAATTTTCAGGGAAGGTGACGTCCCTTTAAAACAATAGAGCAAAATTTAAACATCGCCGATCTACTTGAAATTTACAGGGAACGTGGGAGGAGGTGATTAAATTAGTATATGATTTTTTAATTAAATTAGTATATGATTTTTCGATATCTGGTTGGGGAAGGGGAAAATTGAAATAAACTTTGTCGATTTACTTCGATAGAATTTATAGGGACCATTGAGTAGTTGCGAAATTAATATAGGGTACGTGATAGTCCGATATTAGGTTAGGTTAGGTTATGTGGCAGCCCGATGTGTCAGGCTCAATTAGACTATTCAGTCCATTGTGATACCACAGTGGTGAACTTCTCTCTTATCACTGAGTGCTGCCCGATTCCATGTTAACCTCAATGACAAGGGACCTCCTTTTTATAGCCGAGTCCGAACGGCGTTCCACATTCCAGTGAAACCACTTAGAGAAGCTTTGAAACCCTCAGAAATGTCACCAGCATAACTGAGGTGGGATAATCCACCGCTGAAAAACTTTTTGGTGTTCCGTCGTAGCAGGAATCGAACCACCGACCTTGTGTATGCAAGGCGGGCATGCTAACCATTGCACCACGGTGGCTCCCTATTAGGTCGGAGTGGAGCGAAGGTGGGGGAGGGTTCCCTTTTGTCCGTTTTTTTTTCTTAAATTGAAAGTAGAGGGTTGTCCGTAAATGGGAACTCGGTACATAATTTTATGATTTTTGCACAGGCTTCTGCCAGACTTCTTTTTAGTAAAGAACTTTAATTTACATGAAATTGGCAGCCAACGGTGCATATTTTTCCCACATTTTAGCATATGTTAATGTGGTAAAATTTTTTACTATTTTTGCTTTTTCCGATTTATTGGATGGGAAGCAGTAATTCTTTGTATGTTATTATAATATAGTGCTTAATTTTCAGATATGTTGAGGAGAAGGATACCTTTCCTTGACAAACCACACTTAAAATTCACAAGAAATATAGAAGAAGGTACACCCTCTCCCGCCGTATTAGTATCTATAAACGAAAAATCAAGTAGTCCTATTTGTTTAAAAGAATTAAAATCTTTTCGAATTTGTTCGCAGCACGAAGGATATAGTTGACTAAGTTAACGCAAATTGTTCCTCCAAATACGCTTCGGAAGGCGCAGCGAAGCGGGCCGGGTTACGCTAGTGTCTAATAAATTTTCTTGAATTTGACAAAAAATATTGCGTTTGTAATACAGCTTAGTTAAAATTTTCTAGAATTACCCAAAATGTTTATTTTTTTCTGGAGGGTTCACTGCACTGTAAGTGCAGGGAACTACGAGCTTTTCTAATAGTTGTTTTTTTTTCAAACTGCACAAGATAGCTCTTTATTTATTTATTGAAAATGTATGGAAAGTAAACCTGATAAGCTCGTAGATCAAAAAATATATAAAATATATAGCATGCTTTTGGGCACTCGCTAAATTGAAAAGCAAAAATATGCAGTCTGCCCTAAATTAATTACGCCTTATTTATCCAAATATTTTAGATCTACAAAATGTATTTAAAAAACAAGCATATACGGCCGTAAGTTCGGCCAGGCCGAATCTGATGTACCCTCCACCATGGATTGCATAGAAACTTGTACTGAAAACTTTCATCCACAATCGAATTATTAAAAATCGAAATTCGAAAAAATTAAAATAAAATTTTGACAACATTTTCTATAGAAATAAAATTTTGACAAAATTTTCTATAGATATAAAAATTTGACAAAATTTTTTATAGAAATAAAATCTTGACAAAATTTAGTATAAAGGGTGATTTGTTAAGAGCTTGATAACTTTTTTTTTTTAAAAACGCATAAAATTTGCAAAATCTCATCGGTTCTTTATTTGAAACGTTAGATTGGTCCATGACATTTACTTTTTGAAGATAATTTCATTTAAATGTTGACCGCGGCTGCGTCTTAGGTGGTCCATTCGGAAAGTCCAATTTTGGGCAACTTTTTCGAGCATTTCGGCCGGAATAGCCCGAATTTCTTCGGAAATATTGTCTTCCAAAGCTGGAATAGTTGCTGGCTTATTTCTGTAGACTTTAGACTTGACGTAGCCCCACAAAAAATAGTCTAAAGGCGTCAAATCGCATGATCTTGGTGGCCAACTTACCGGTCCATTTCTTGAGATGAATTGTTCTCCGAAGTTTTCCCTCAAAATGGCCATAGAATCGCGAGCTGTGTGACATGTAACGCCATCTGGTTGAAACCACATGTCAACCAAGTTCAGTTCTTCCATTTTTGGCAACAAAAAGTTTGTTAGCATCGAACGATAGCGATCGCCATTCACCGTAACGTTGCGTCCAACAGCATCTTTGAAAAAATACGGTCCAATGATTCCACCAGCGTACAAACCACACCAAACAGTGCATTTTTCGGGATGCATGGGCAGTTCTTGAACGGCTTCTGGTTGCTCTTCACTCCAAATGCGGCAATTTTGCTTATTTACGTAGCCATTCAACCAGAAATGAGGCTCATCGCTGATCAAAATTTGTCGATAAAAAAGCGGATTTTCTGCCAACTTTTCTAGGGCCCATTCACTGAAAATTCGACGTTGTGGCTCGTTAGTAAGTCTATTCATGATGAAATGTCAAAGCATACTGAGCATACTAGCGCAATGTACTACGTTTCACCACGTACCAAATTTCAACGGGATCGGATGAGCTTCGGAGGTGAAATCTGGGGATGGGTTTAAATTGGGGTTATGTATAATTAAGACCGGTATGAACCAATTTTTGCATAGTTGCTAGAGACCATATACTAACACCACGTACCATATTTCAACCGAATCGGATGAATTGTGCTCATCCATGAGGCTCTGGAGGTCAAATCTGGGTATCGGTTTATATAGGGGCTATATATAATTATGGACCGATGTGGACCAATTTTTGCATGGTTGTTAGAGACCATATACTAACACCACGTACCAAATTTCAACCGAATCGGATGAATTTTGCTCATCCATGAGGCTCCGGAGGTCAAATCTGGGTATCGGTTTATATGGGGGCTATATATAATTATGAACCGATATGGACCAATTTTTGCATGGTTGTTAGAGACCATAGACGAACACCATGTACCAAATTTCAACCGGATCGGATAAAATTTGCTTCTCTTAGGGGCTCCGCAAAACCAAATCTGAGCGTCGGTTTATATGGAGGGGACCGATATGACCCATTTGCAATAACATCCGACCCACATCAATAACAACTACTTGTGCCTTGTGTTTCAAGTCGATAGCTTGTTTCGTTCGGAAGTTAGCGTAATTTCAACAGACGGACGGACATGCTTAGATCGACTCAGAGTTTCACCACAACCCAGAATATATTTATGGGGTCTTAGAGCAATATTTCGATGTGTTACAAACGGAATAACAAAGTTAATATACCCACCCCCCCCCCCCCCCCCATCCTATGGTGAAGGGTTTTTTAATCTTGAACTTCCATTTTAATTTCGAACTGTCATTCGCCTTTAAACCGCTTGGTAAATAAAAAAACACATCTTCTATTCAAACTTTAAAATGTCCCCAAAAGTTAAAGTTACTTGGAAAATCTCTGCCCTTTTGGCGGAAAAACATTTAGGAAAACAAATGTCTTGGCATTACATTTCTTCTTTTACACATTTCTAAATTATCATAGTTGTATGAAGACATTATCGTAAAGAAAGCAAAAAAAAAAAAACAACTGAACAGAGGAACCACTAAAAAAAAACATATACAAAGACATTGTAAACAATACTAAAGCATACTTTAAGGGGCCGTTATATATTACCATAGATAAAATGACAACAAGAAGGCGGCAGACGGTAATGACGGCGAAAAAAAAAAAACAAGTTAAACATAAATTAAATAAATTATAGACCACCAAACAAGGCTCCAAGGGGCAACTACAATTAAGTTGCCACCTCCTACGTTGGTTATGCTCATTGTTGCGGCTGATGTTGTTAATACAATGGTTGGCAATGTTGTTGCAAAAAACAAAGTAAGCGAGACCAAAACCAAAATCACTACAGTAACACCATATTTATCACTTTGAACACCATAAGAACATACACAAACACATACACACACACACATATACAAATAAAATTTCTCCCACCCAACCACATAAGAGGTGGCAACAGTGGGCGGCCAGTTAACAACTTTAGAAGTCTAGTAGCTGTAGCAAGAGGCACTACACAACAATAACAAAATCGACCCTTAGAGGTCATGAATGTCTTCAACAGACATTATAAAATGGCCACAGAGTGTTGTTATATTGGTCCTTATTGCTTACCATACTAGGCTATGACGACAGTCTGGCTGCTTGTATAGTGGCCTAATGACAATGTGGTGACCCCTCCTTTTCTCACCAAAATCACAGTATACCAAACAAACATTACTTTACCGCCGATGGGAAAATTATATACATATACGCCTGGTAATACAAACAACATCACTATTGTATTAAAATACCGTGAAATATTTAAATGGCCATTAAAGACATTAAAGCCCACCTCAAATGGAAAACAGCACCGATGACAAAGAAATATTTAAACATTAAGGACGTTTTTCTTTTTTTTTTTTTGTTGGGGCTGTAGTGAAAAAGCAGAGAGAGAGAGAGAGAGAGAGGACGGACACCAAACAAATATTTTATTGGCAAAATGTAAATATTTATTTTCGGAGATTGCATAGAAAATAAAATAAACAAATATATTAAGGCATTTCCTTGATGGCTTCTTTAAATTTAGGTCTTACAATAAAATATGAAAATTTATTGTTATCAGTTTTAATGGGCCAGAAGATAGTTATGATGTTATGAAATATGTTGCCTTATAATGAATTAATAATTAAATTAAGCAAATAAATTATAGTATACATTAAGGATCAATAGGTGTTGTATACTCCGAGGAGGAAAGCAATGTGTAAATTACACGGAAATGCCAAAATAACTACAATATTAAAACATTATCTGACACAATTATTATTTTAATTAAATTAAAAAACTAATAAGAATTACAGTCAGCGAATAAATTATATCATATATTAAGGATCAAAAGCAGTTGCATAGTCCTAGGGGGGGAGTAATATATACATTTTGTATTTTTGAGAATATACGCAGAAAACCCAATGTAACCAATTAAGTAGTCAATTTACTCTGAGAACATAATTAAAAAAAAAATAAATAAAATAAAACTAATTAATAAAAATTAATAAATTAACTGATACAATTAGTTTTTTAATTAAATTAGAAAATAAATCCAGTCAAGAAAATCATTGTAATTTTTTGTGTTCTTAATTAAAATAGCAATTATTCCAATTAACATTTCAATTATCTATATCAATCTATCTATCTATTATACCAATTAACATCTTTAATTTTTAAGGTAAGTAAAATATATTAATATTTCCAATTTCCAATTAAAAATGAATCTGAAAACTTAATCAATTAAAGATTTATCTGACACAATTAATTTTTTAATTAAATTAGTTAAAAACTAAGGCCAGTCAAGGAAATCAGGAATGTATTTTTTTTTTTGGATCCCAACTAATATTTTAATTAATTAAACAAGCGAGTAAAGTAGAAAATCGGAAGAGGGCGACTATAACATACACTAAACCAACTCTATCGACTTAATAAATCTATGTATTTGAAAATAAATTTGAAATATAAACCTAATAAATTTGAAATTTAAACCTAAATTTCAATGATATTTCGAAAGGTTTGTTTGATACCACAGCAGGTTACCTTTAGCTAAATTTGAGTAAGATCCGGTAAATAAATGAGATTATTATGGTCTCTGGTGTATAAGGATATTAGGGCCAAATTTCATCAAATCGGCCCTTACATTTATATAAGAGCTACATCTTCATTGGATTTCGAAGATTTTTTTCAGGAAAGGAAACTTATGGGCTACACTGTTGTCATTCGAGTCAAACAAAAAACTACCAACATTTTTGAAAACATTTTACCAAAAAACTTCCAAACAAAAAAATCTTATTTTGCAAAATTTTGTTTCCATAGAAAAATTTGTCAAAATATTATTGCATTAATTTTTTTTTCAAAATTTTATTTCTACAGAAAATTTTGTCAAAATTTTATTTCTCAAGCAATTTTTTTCACAATTGTATTTCTTAAGAAATTTTTGTCAAAATTTTATTTCTAAAGAGGGTTCAAGTGTGGTTTTTGTTGGGTTTAATAAACTGCCTGAATTTATTCTGATAATTGGTTGATAGTTTTGCTGCAAGTAGAGGATGCTGATGAGGAATGTGGTAATTCCGAAACGTGCGTCCATCCAACCATCTTGCAGTCTATAGGGCTTTGCCCAAATAAATTTGACAAACATTCTTTTCCTCTGTTGGTTAAGCTACTCTTGTAGTTTAGTCAATGTATGGTTTTAAGCTGAAATAAAAAATGACAACAATGCTTAAAGAACAAAACCAACAATAACAAAACAAAACAAATGGAAAAAGAAGAGGAGGCACGCTCAAAATAAACCCAGCCATGTGAATTCAAATCGATGATTTGACAGTGGCATAGGAAAAGAGATATGTTTGTTTCGAATTTATTTCGGCATAAGCCGGCTATCAATGTACAACCTTTTTTCGGAGGGTTCAAGTGTGGTTTTTGTTGGGTTTAATAAACTGCCTGAATTTATTCTGATAATTGGTTGATAGTTTTGCTGCAAGTAGAGGATGCTGATGAGGAATGTGGTAATTCCGAAACGTGCGTCCATCCAACCATCTTGCAGTCTATAGGGCTTTGCCCAAATAAATTTGACAAACATTCTTTTCCTCTGTTGGTTAAGCTACTCTTGTAGTTTAGTCAATGTATGGTTTTAAGCTGAAATAAAAAAATGACATTTCTAAAGAAATTTTTTTCAAAATTTTATTTCAATAGAAAATGTTATTTTTATAGAAAATTTTGTCAAAATGTTATTTCTAAAGAAAAAATGTTAAAAATTTTATTTATGTAGAAAATTCTATCAAAATTTTATTTCTATTGAAAATTTTGTAAAAATTGTATTTCTAAAGAAAATTTTGTCAAAATTTTATTTCCATAGAAAATTTTGTCAACATTTTATTTCCATAGAAAAATTTGGCAAAATTTTGTCAAAATTTTATTTCTATAGAAAGTTTTGTCAAAATTTTATTTCTATAGAATGTTTTGTCAAACTTTTATTTCTAAAGAAAGATTTGTAAGCATTTTATTTATATAGTCAATTTTGTCAAAAATTTTGTCAAAATTTTATTTCTATAGAAAATTTTGTCAAAATTTTATTTCTATAGAAAATTTTCTCAAAATTTTATTTCTATAGAAAATTTTCTCAAAATTTTATCGCTAAGAAAATTTTTTCAAAATTTTATTTCTGTAGAAAATGTTGTCAAAATGTTATTGCTATAGAAAAGTTTGTCAACATTTTATTTCTATAGAAAAATTTATCAAAATTTTATTTCTATAGAATATTTTGTCAAAATTTTATTTCCACAGAAAATTTTGTCAACATTTTATTTCCATAGAAAAATTTGGCAAAATTTTGTCAAAATTTTATTTCTATAGAAAGTTTTGTCAAAATTTTATTTCTATAGAAAGTTTTGTAAAAATTTTATTTCTATAGAATGTTTTGTCAAACTTTTATTTCTAAAGAAAGATTTGTAAACATTTTATTTATATAGTCAATTTTGTCAAAATTTTATTTCTATAGAAAATTTTGTCAAAATTTTATTTCTATAGAAAAATTTTGTCAAAATTTTATTTCTATAGAAAATTTTGTCAAAATTTTATTTCTATAGAAAATTTTGTCAAAATTTTATTTCTATATAAAATGTTATAAAAATTTTATTTATATAGAAAATTTTGTCAAAATTTTATTTCTATAGAAAAATTTATCAAAATTTTATATATAGAGAACATTTTGTCAAAATTGTATTTCTATATAAAATGTTATAAAAATTTCATTTCTATTGAAAGTTTTGTCAAAATTTTATTTCTATAGAATGTTTTGTCAAGCTTTTATTTCTAAAGAAAGATTTGTAAACATTTTACTTATATAGTCAATTTTGTCAAAAAATTTGTCAAAATTTTATTTCTATAGAAAATTTTGTCAAAATTTTATTTCTATAAGATTTGTAAACATTTTATTTATATAGTCAATTTTGTCAAAATTTTATTTCTATAGAAAGTTTTGTCAAAATTTTATTTCTATAGAAAGTTTTGTAAAAATTTTATTTCTATAGAATGTTTTGTCAAACTTTTATTTCTAAAGAAAGATTTGTAAACATTTTATTTATATAGTCAATTTTGTCAAAATTTTATTTCTATAGAAAATTTTGTCAAAATTTTATTTCTATAGAAAAATTTTGTCAAAATTTTATTTCTATAGAAAATTTTGTCACAATTTTATTTCTATAGAAAATTTTGTCAAAATTTTATTTCTATATAAAATGTTATAAAAATTTTATTTATATAGAAAATTTTGTCAAAATTTTATTTCTATAGAAAAATTTATCAAAATTTTATATATAGAGAACATTTTGTCAAAATTGTATTTCTATATAAAATGTTATAAAAATTTCATTTCTATTGAAAGTTTTGTCAAAATTTTATTTCTATAGAATGTTTTGTCAAGCTTTTATTTCTAAAGAAAGATTTGTAAACATTTTACTTATATAGTCAATTTTGTCAAAAAATTTGTCAAAATTTTATTTCTATAGAAAATTTTGTCAAAATTTTATTTCTATAGAAAATTTTGTCAAAATTTTATTTCTATAGAAAATTTTGTCAAAATTTTATTTCTATAGAAAATTTTGTCAAAATTTTATTTCTATAGAAAATTTTGTCAAAATTTTATTTCTATAGAAAATTTTGTCAAAATTTTATTTCTATAGAAAATTTTGTCAAAATTTTATTTCTATATAAAATGTTATAAACATTTTATTTATATAGAAAATTTTGTCAAAATTTTATTTCTATAGAAAAATTTATCAAAATTTTATATATAGAGAACATTTTGTCAAAATTGTATTTCTATATAAAATGTTATAAAAATTTCATTTCTATAGAAAGTTTTGTCAAAATTTTATTTCTATAGAATGTTTTGTCAAACTTTTATTTCTAAAGAAAGATTTGTAAACATTTTATTTATATAGTCAATTTTGTCAAAAATTTTGCCAAAATTTTATTTCTATAGAAAATTTTGTCAACATTTTATTTCTATAGAAAATTTTGTCAAAATTTTATTTCTATAGAAAATTTTGTCAAAATTTTATTTCTATATAAAATGTTATAAAAATGTTATTTATATAGAAAATTTTGTCAAAATTTTATTTCTATAGAAAAATCTATCAAAATTTTATATATAGAGAACATTTTGTCAAAATTGTATTTCTATATAAAATGTTATAAAAATTTCATTTCTATAGAAAATTTTGTCAAAATTTTATTTCCATAGAAAAATTTATCAAAATTTTATATATAGACAAAATTTTGTCAAAATTTTATTTCTATAGAAAATTTTGTCAAAATTTTATTTCTAAGAAAAATTTGTAAAAATTTTATTTCTATAGATTTTTTTTTTTCAAAATTTTATTTCTATAGAAAATTTTGTCAAAATTTTATTTCTATAGAAAATTTTGTCAAAATTTTATTACTATAGAAATTTTGTCAAATTTAATTTCTATAGGAATTTTTCTTAAAATTTTATTTCTATAGAAAATTTTGTCAAAATTTTATTTCCATAGAAAAAATTGTCAAGTTTCTATAAAAAATTTCGTCAAAATTTCATTTCTATAGGAAATTTTGTCAACATTTTATTTCTATAGAACATTTTGTCAAAATTTTATTTCTATAGAACATTTTGCCAAAATTTAATTTCTATGGAAAATTTTGTCAAAATTTTATTTCCATAGAACAATTTATCAAAATTTTATTTATATTGAAAATTTTGTCATAATTTTATATATAGAGAAAATTTTGTCAAAATTTCATTTCTAAAGAAAAATTTGTAAAAATGTTATTTCTATAGAAAATTTTGTCCAAATTTTATTGCTATAGTAAATTTTGTCAAAATTGCATTTCTATAGAAAAATTTATCAAAATTTTATATATAGAGAAAATTTTGTCAAAATTTTATTTCTATAGAAAATTTTGTCAAAATTTTATTTCTATTGAAAATTTTGTCAAAATTTTATTTTCATAGAAAAATTTATCAAAATTTTATATATAGACAAAATTTTGTCAAAATTTTATTTCTACAGAAAATTTTGTCAAAATTTTATTTCTAAAGAAAAATTTGTAAAAATTTTATTTCTATAGATTTTTTTGTCAAAATTTTATTTCTAAAGAAAAATTTGTAAAAATTTTATTTCTATAGAAATTTTTTTCAAAGTTTTATTTGTATAGAAATTTTTTTCAAAATTTTATTTCTATAGAAAATTTTGTCAAAATTTTATTTCTATACAAAATTTTTTCAAAATTTTATTTCTATACAAAATTTTTTCAAAATTTTATTTCCATAGAAAAATTTGTCAAAATTTTATTTCTATTTAAAATTTTGTCAAAATTTTTATTTCTATAGAATATTTTTGAAATGTTTATTTGTGTAGAAAATTTCGTCAAAAGTTTATTTCAATGGAAAATTTTATCAAAATTTTATGTATATAGGGCTTTGCCCAGATGAGTTTGACAAATATTCTTTTCCTTTATTGGTTAAGCTACACTTGTAGTTTTGTCAATGCGTGGTTTTAAGCTGAAATAAAAAAACAACAACAATTTTGTCATAATTTAATTTCTATAGAAAGTTTTGTTAAAATTTAATTTCTACAGAAAATATTGTCAACATTTTTTCTATAGAATTTTTTTTTAAAACTTTACTTCTATTTAAAATTTTGTCAAAATTTTATTTCTATTTAAATTTTTGTCAACATTTTATTTCTATAGAAAATTGGGCCAAAATTTTATTTCTATAAAAAACTTTGTCAAAATTCCTTCAGAAAACTTTGTCAAATTCCATAAAAAAAAAATTGTCAAAATTTTATTTCTATAGAAAATGTTGTCAAAATTTTATTTCCATAGAAAATTTTATCAAAATTTTCTTTCCATAGAAATATTTATCAATTTTTTTTTCTTTGTTTTTGTTGTTTTCGTTCAGTCGTTTTGTTTTTAAATGTTTTAATTTTAAATTTTTTTCTATAGAAAATTTTGTCAAAATTTTATTTCCATAGAATATTTTGTCAAAATTTTATTGCTATAGAAAATTTCTTCAAAATTTTATTTCCATAGAAAATTTTGCCAAAATTTTATTTCTATACAAAATTTTGTTAAAATTTTATTTCTATAGAAAATTTAAATATATTCTTTTTCTTTGTTTTATTCTATATAAAACATATTTATATAAAATATAGTCCCACATTCCATTGACTAAACCAAAACAAAAATTTCTTAACAAAGAACCTCCAAGCAATTAATTCTATTGCATATTGTCAGGCTGAAGCAAAATAGACCATTAGGTGGATAGTGTTATCAGATTCCTAAATATTATTTAAATAAAAACAAGAGTTTAAAAAGAACTAAAGTCGACATGATTAAAGATTTTATTGGTTTAATATTTTACAAACTATAGAGCTGAGAAAATAATACCAAGTAGTTAAGTTCAATTAAAAGGTCTCGAATTTGTTTATTTTACATTAAATTTTTCGTTATCCAAAATATAATCTTTGTTTCATAGTTTCTTTTAGTTTGGTTAGGTTAGGTTAGTTTAGCTTAGGTGGCAGCCCTATGTATCAGGCTCACTTAGACTATTCAGTCCATTGTGATACCACATTGGTGAACTTCTCTCTTATCACTGAGTGCTGCCCGATTCCATGTTAAGCTCAAGGGACCTTCTTTTTATAGCCGAGTCCGAACGGCGTACCACTTTGCAGTGTAACTGCTTAAAGAAGCTTTGAAACCCTCAGAAATGTCACCAGCATTACTGAGGTGGGATAATCCACCGCTGAAAAGCTTTTTGGTGTTCGGTCGAAGCAGGACCCACGAACTTGTGTGTGCAAGGCGGGCATGCTAACCATTGCACCGTAAGGCGAAAAATGTAAACATTTAATCTTATGAAGAACAATTTATTTTACTGAAAAAAATCTTAGGAAAACCATCAATAAAGAATTAAAGTGAACGCCTTTAAAAAAAAAAATTAATAAAAATTAATTTTATGAATTATATTTTATAGAAAAAAAACATTAACGAAAAACAAAAATTAGCACAATTGAGTATCTTAATATTTTTTTTTGGTTTGTTTTTTGTTTAATATTCAACAAAAATTATTGAGCTGAAAAATTTAGGCTATTACTCTAATTACAAAAATATATACACTTTAAATTGGCCAATTTAATAATTACAGCTATATATTCATCTTTGCACTCTCTACTTTCCTTTACCGGATTCGGAGCTTAGAATCGGTGACGAGAACAACAAAATGACATTATTGTTTTCCAGACACTAAGAGGGCATTTTGTCAACACCACAAAAAAAAATGACATTATATATTGCACGTCATCCATAGCCGACCTAGACTACTAAAGAAGTAGGGATGAACAATGTTTCCGAGAAAAACTTCTTGGGTGCTGACCATAAACATTAGCTATTGGCGTGTCAAAAGGTAATAAAGAATAATAAAGCAGCAGAAGGCAGAAACTGGACGTCTATTCTTGCGGAAAAATAAAACACCCACTTAGCGTAAAAAATACAGAAAAAATGCGTTTCGTAAACGTTAATGGCTACCTAGAATGGGTCTAAATACTATTATTGGTGTAGGTGAGGATGGTGTCGCGGTAACATGTTACGGTAGTGAATGGGTGCAACAAGAATTGCTTCCTCCCCAAAATGAAGGGCTTAAAGGCTACCAACTATAGAAAATATCCATGTATTGACAAAAAATATTTTTTTTTTATAATTTTTAGGTTTATACGAGCAACACGTGCTAATGAATTGAAATAACAACGAAGAAAACAAAATCATACTTTAAGGATTTCATGTCACAAAAGCATTAAAGCATACTTTTGGGAACTTTGCAGGAATCAAAATATTTTCAGTTTAACCAACTAATTTGTGTTGCCATCATTAAAGCTTTACACAATACACAACAAAGAAATTCCATAAAATAAATTAGAAATATTAAAGAGGTAATTATGAAAATTAATAAACATAAATACCTAGCCTAATGGGTGGAAAGGCCAAAAATGTACATACAAGAGGTCCAGACGGACCCGCAAACCACACCTTTAGCCAGGGAAATGGTAGCTCAGTCAACAAAGCATAGGTTTGAGAAAACACCAAAAAAAAAGGCCCACAAACTCATTTGTTCTTCTGTTTGCAGCAACAAGCCCATAATAAAGCGTTTCAAGGAAAGGGTTTTTTGCCCTTATTTAAATTATAAGCTTTTAAGTGTAATTGTCTGACGGCAGGTGAGATTTGCTTGTAAATTAATTAAAAGCCAGAATTGTGAAATATGTTCTTTGAAAATGAGAAAATTGTTTTCGCACAATGTCGCGAACAGCAAAGTTTTTTTTTGTTTTGGCTAAGCCCAAAAGTATGCAATATACTTTTGACAATATTTAATTAAAATTATTTTACTCATTACTTGGTTGGGCTAGCTTTGCGTTTCTTCGAAATTTTCTTTTTGTCTAACACCTTTTCCAAAGAAAGTTTTCCCTGTTAATGACATTTTACAAGGGGAACTTTTTTACATTTTCTGATAGCATTTCAAACATGAATTTCCAATGAAATGAAATTCTACTTTAATTTTTACAAAAATAATGCGTTCACTCAAAATTCTTTGCCATTATTATCCACATTAAATTATATTTTCATATTGTAGTAAGCATTCAATAAAGATTGCCTTAAGCCTGAAAGTAGGCCATGTGGCGTTTTGTTGTTTGCTTGCTGCGAGGCGAATATAGTCATTGCTTTAGTAAACTTTTCCTATACATAAAATACTTGCTACCAAAGTTTCCTGTTGGTGGTCATAATTTCTAATGGTATACTCTCTGGTAAAAATATTCCCCTTTATAACTAAACGACCAACCCAGGCAACTAATCAACTCTTTTTTTTCCTTTGCTTTGCGGTGGGTTAAAATTCCCCGTATGACTTATGAGATTGTATGTCACATGAGCATGGCTGAACGAAGGGTTAAATGTGGCCAATCCTGGAAAATTGAATAAAGTTTACTTAAAACACATTGCAAAGGGGGAAGGGGCAGGCGATCAACCTGTTGTTTTGTAAAAGGGTCAATGAAAAGGCATTGAATACAATCTGTGGTACGTAGCATAATTTAAGGGGTAGGTTGGCAAAAAAAAAAAATGTGGCATATATATAGGAGGATTTGGTGTGATCGAAGATTTTTTCGACAATTAAGGGGAGCATTCGAAGGCCTTCTGGCAAAGCATGATAATTTGGTTTAGAATATTACAAAAATATGTGACATATCGAAAAGGTATGAATAACTTTTTTTCTCTAGAATAAGGAAAGTAACGAGATTCTATAGTAAGGCGAAGATTAACTGGACAAGATAACTTCGGCTGAGAGAAGATACTGAAAATTACACAAAATTACCCAATAAAAAATCTTTTGTGGTTATCATTAAAAAAAATTCTTAGGTTGTATCGTTTTATTTTAACAGTTTTTATTTTTATATATTTTTTATTTATTTAAAATGTAGTCAAAAATTTATTTATATAGAAATATTTCATTCCGCAATTTTTATTTTAAAATTTTCTTTTCTATAGAAAATTTTGTAAAAATTTTATTTCTATAGAAAATTTTGTAAAATTTTTATTTCTATAGAAAATTTTGTCAAAATTTTATTTCTATAGAAAATTTTATATCTATAGACAATTTTGCCAAATTTTATTTCTAAAGAAAATTTTGTCAAAATTTTATTTCTATAGAAAATTTTGTCCAAAATTTTATTTCTGTAGAAAATTTTGTCAAAATTTTATTTCTATAGAAAATTTTGTCAACATTTTATTTCTTAAGGAAATTTTGTCAAAATTTTATTTCTATAGAAAATTTTGTAAAATTTTATTTCTAGAGAAAATTTTGTCAATATTTTATTTAAAAAGGAAATTTTGTCAAAATTTTATTTCTATAGAAAATTTTGTCAAAATTTTATTTCTATAGAATATTTTGTCAAAATTCTATTTCTATAGAACATTTTGTCAAAATTCTATTTCTGTAGAAAATTTTGTCAATAATTTTTTCTAAAGGAAATTTTGTCAAAATTTTATTTCTATAGAAAATTTTGTCAAAATTTTATTTCTATAGAAAACTTTGTCAAAATTTTATTTCTATGGTAAATTTTGTCAAAATTTTATTTCTATAGAAAATTTTGTCAAAATTTTACTTCTATAGAAAATTTTTCAAAATTTTATTTTTATAGAAAATTTTGTCAAAATTTTATTTCTATGGTAAATTTTGTCAAAATTTTATTTCTATAGAAAATGTTGTCAAAATTTTATTTCTATGGTAAACTTTGTGAAAATTTTATTTCTATAGAAAATTTTGTAAAAATTTTATTTCTATAGAAAATTTTGTCGAAATTTTCTTTTCTAAAGAAAATTTTATCAAAATTTTATTTCTATGGAAAATGTTGTCAAAATTTTATTTCTATAGTAAATTTTGTCAAAATTTTATTTCTATAGAAAATTTTGTCCAAATTTTTTTTTTTTAGAAAATTTTGTCAAAATTTTATTTCTATAGAAAATTTTGTCAAAATTTTATTTCTATAGTAAATTTTGTCAAAATTTTATTTCTATAGAAAATTTTGTCAAAATTTTATTTCTATAGAAAATTTTGTCAAAATTTCATTTCTATAGAAGATTTTGCAAAATTTTATTTCTATAGAAAATTTTGTCAAAATTTTATTTCTATAGAAAATTTTGTCAAAATTTTATTTCTAGGGGAAATTTGCGAGGTACTTGTTGGAGAGGATAATTTTGTAAAAACAACCAAAACATCAAGAATTCTACCAATCTATCAAACAGTAAAAAATCTACCATTTTTAGTAGAATTCTACGAACCGTGGCATCCGTGCTATTACGTTGTCTCTCATGAATTTTTTACAAATATGCAACTTTTTTTATATTTTTTGCCTCTTGTCCCTCAAGTAATAGATGTTTAAGACTATAAATACCTGACGTTTAGTCATTATATACTTATAGCAATTAATTGGTCCGCCAGAAAGTATGCAAAATTTGTAATAAACACCGGATCCGTAATAGGTTAAAGATTAGATGAAAGTGACAGCCCGATTTGATTCAGACTCACTTAGACTATTCAGTCTATTAACAGTTATAATAATCTCAGAAATTGGCGAAGAATTTTTTTTATTATAAATCGTTCTATGTCACCTTAAATTTCTTCTAAAAAATAACGGTTGCATACTTTGCGGGTGCATTAAATGTAATCCACATGGTCATCTACAAATTCTTCTATATTATTATAATTGTGTAAATAATTATATATAAATATACTTAAATTTTTGTAAATTAAAAACCATTGCCTACACAAAGGAGACCGGCGAACGGAGAGCGATTACTATAGCATACAATAAAACGAAATTTTCCTTTGGTGTATGAGTGTCGGTATATGTTAGTGAATATCTCTGAATACATTTTTTTTAGCTATATAAGACAAAAGAACTCAAAATGAAGTGTGAAAAAATGTTGCATACTTTTAGGCGGTACTAAATAAGAATAAAGAAAGTAATTTGCTATTAATTCTACACGAAACTGTTGATCTGTGTAATGAACTATAAAATTACAAATAAACCCTGAATAAATAATTAGAAAAAGATTAGTAATGTGTGAAAATTTTTTTCCATTAAACATATTAATAAAAAAAACATTGCCTATCTTATGGATAAAAAAAACAAAAAAATTATTAGACACGAACCAAAGAATATTTTAATGGCAAAAGATTTGCAAATACAATTTAAGGTTTTGACATCAAGAACGCTGTAAAGATTTCTGATTATTGACTATTATCACTAGCAGATTTCTTGCAAAATTCCTCTTAATACGAATAAAACTGAAATGAGTATCTGAAATGTTCCTCTTATAGGGTAGGGAGCCACCGTGGTGCAATGGTTCGCATGTCCGCCTTGCATACACAAGGTCGTGGGTTCGATTCCTGCATCGACCGAACACCAAAAAGTTTTTCAGCGGTGGATTATCCCACCTCAGTAATGCTGGTGACATTTCTGAGAGTTTCAAAGCTTCTCTAAGTAGTTTCACTGCAATGTGGAACGCCGTTCGACTCGGCTATAAAAAGGAGGTACCTTGTCATTGAGCTTAACATGGAATCGGGCAGCACTCAGTGATAAGATAGAAGTTCACCAATGTGGTATCACAATAGACTGAATAGTCTAAGTGAGCCTGATACATCGAGTTGCCACCTAACCTAACCTAACCTAGGGTAGTTAAAAATAATCAGATACGACAACGTTGATTTGTCTCTAGTGTATTTTAAAAATCTTTTTGAAAAAAATTAAAAATTTATAAATACTGTTGCCTACCTCAAGGAGGTAACCCCATTTCAGAACTTCATAAACTATTACAATATCCCAACAATATTCTTCTTAGCACATCCCATCATGATTTGTCTCAAGTTTATTTTAAAAATCTTTTTGGAAAAAATTTTAAAAAATTCTAAATAATGTTGCCCACCTCAAGGAGGCAACCCCATCTCAGAACTTCATAGACTATTACAATATCCCAACAATATTTTTCTTGCCGCATCACAAGATGATGATTCGTCTCTCGATTAGTTTAAAAATCATTTTTGAAAAAATTTTAAAAATTTCTAAATAATGTTGCCTATCTCAAGGATGCAACCCCATTTCCGCACCACATAAACTATTACAATATCCCAACAATATTTTTAGTGCTGCATGACAGGTTCCGTCCATTGTTGTATTTTCAACAACCAATTTGACAATAACCTTGTATCATTCTCAAATGTAACCGTTTTGTTGTTGTTGTTCTTGTTTTTTTTTTTAATATAGCCAAAGCATTTTGTATGTCGTTCTTCATTAGATCTGCATAGTTAAGGCTCATTTTGTGATTTTGATTGTGGTGAAATTTTGATTCCCCCTTCATTCATTCTCTACAATTGACCAAGCAAAACATGTTTTGTTCTTTTGTAAAAACAGAATTGTATAACCCTAAAAGTATGTCACAAAAAAATCATACAAACACACCAACTCACTGACATGCAATTATTATGAAAATTTAGAGGAACAAAATTGCAAAGCAGGAAAAACGAAATCAAGTATAACACCCTCTTAACTATCAAAGAAAAAATAAAACATACCACAGCAGCCTTCACCTAAACATGATTTTCACATGTCCTTTCATTTTCCATTGCTTAGGGGTTTTAGGGCCCAAGAAGGGAGGTCCAGGAAGCATGATAACTTTGCACTTTTGCATACAAATAGGAACCTAAATTACACCAGAGCCATACGATACCATGGTGGTTTATGGAGAAGAAAATACAGAGAAAAAAACACAAAAAAAAACTATGCAAAGACCAACCTCAATGGAAACGATTTGCTTTGGTGGTTTTGAGATGATGTTCATGAAATGAAAAAAAGAAAAGAACAAATCAAACAAACGCAATAAAACCCTGTTTGCATGCATGGGCCTTTTTCTCTCCCACCAACATTTATAAACAACAACAAAAATTGCAGCGTATAGAAATTTGGCCTCATTTTTTTAAAGGGGAAACCAACTACGAGAAACAAGCAAACTTCTTTTGAGAAAAAAATGTGTATTTTGAAGCATACTCTTAGGGTTATCTGCATTTACTAAACTAGCAAAAGTCTAGGCAATTTAAAGGGAACAATCTGATTAGTTTTCCACATTTTCAAAATGATGTAGATAAACTTTAACTCTTATGCACAGGAAACATACAACATTTCTAATTAATCTTTGTTGGTGGAGGGGTGGGTGAATTTTTCATTATTAGTTTATGTTTGTGAAACATTTTGCATTTGGGTTAAAACTTAAATCATGTTAGTAGGCTATGGATAGGCTCTTAGCTTTTCGTTTTAGATTTCTATGAGAATGTTCTATTTTAAAACTTTCTGCTTTGATTTTTGTTTCTCATACTTTGATAATAGGTCAAAAATCTTCGCTGTGCAAAAGTTTTGGCAAACATTTTTTGCAGATGTAGTAGAAACAATTCTATTTTCTATTTGGCACACAAATGAAACCATGCACATGTGGGTAAAAGAAATTAAAGAAAAATTAATAAAATACTTTGAGGTTAAGGGGCTTCCTGGACAAGAGTAAAATTAGTCATATTAGATGCTGGAGATAAGACCACAACATTGCGGTCGAAATTATTTGAATAAAACTATTTTAGAATTTTAATAAATAAATTTTAATAGAAAGTAGCATATCTACAGGCTAACACAGCGAGGGAGAGAGAGCAGTCTTGGTAAGCCACATTTGAAAATAGAACATAATTATGTAGGAATTTAAGTTTTAAAATATTTAGTGTCCTGCATGGAAATAGTCTAGATTTTTTCCAATAAAGAAATCAAATATACTAGAAAATATACCCGTCCGAAAGTCATACGACAGGAAGTACTTGGCGTCAATTTGTTATACAATAAGACAAATCATACGTCAAGGTGTACATATTTAACTAGCAATTAATATAGCGTATACGCCATACAGCGTTACTAAAAGTGGCACAAAAAGTGTCACTTGCAACAGAAGGTTGCACATTAACTTTAAAAAGGTTACACACTTTTTTATGAGCCATAAAAAAATGAACTAAATGAATTTTAGAAGTTTTTCTAAGAAATTATATCTCGTGCTTTTGTTTTTCAAATCAAATCTAAATAAACCCAACAATAATAATTTTATTTCCATTTGATCGAAACTCAATCTTTAATTTCTACTACAGAAAAATTTCTTTGCATATTATCAGGCGCCCCAGTTGTTAGCTATGGTATGATAAAAAAAGGTTCTCAATCTTATAATAATAACTTTAGTTAGATTTTATATATGTAGGCAACCGATCACATATGTAATTTTAAAGGGATCAGGAACACAGTTGCACTCGATCCAACAATTGAAAATTTTACCCAAAAAACTAAAAAAAAAAAACTTAGTTTGCAAAATTTTATTTCTATAGAAAATTTTGTTCAAATTTAAATTCTATAGATAATTTTGTCAAAATTTTATTTCTATAGACAATTTCAAAATCAAATTTTATTTCAATAGAAACTTTTCTGAACATTTTATTTCTATTAAAAATTTTCTGGAAATTTTATTTCTATAGAAAATTTTGTGAAAAATTGTATTTCTATAGAAAATTGTCAATATTTTTATTTCTGTAGACAATTTTGTCAAAATATTATTTGTATAGAAAATTTTGTCAAAATTGTATTTCTGTAGAAAATTTTGTCAAAATTTTATTTCTATAGAAAATTTTGTCATTTTATTTCTATATAAAATTTTGTCAAAATTTTGTTTCTGCTTTGTAAACTTTCTAGTTCTATAGAAAATTTTGTGAAAGATTTTATTTCTATCGGAAATTGTCAAAATTTTTATTTCTGTAGAAAATTTTGTCAAAATTTTATTTCTATAGAAAATTTTGTCAAAACTTTATTTCTATAGAAAATTTTGTCAAAATTTTATTTCTCTAGAAAATTTTGTCAAAATTTTATTTTTGCGGAAAATTTTGTCAAAATTTTATTTATATAGAAAATTTTATAAAAATTTTATTTCTATAGAAATTTTTTTCAAAATTTTATTTCTATAGAAAACATTGGCAAAATTTTATTTCTGTAGAAAATTTTGTCAAAATTTTATTTCTACAGAAAATTTTGTCAAAATTTTATTTCTATAGAAAATTTTGTCAAAATTTTATTTCTATAGAAAATTTTGTCAAAATTTTATTTTAACAGACAATTTTGTCAAAATTTTATTTTTGTAGAAAATTTTGTCTAAATTTTATTTCTATAGAAAATTTTGTCAAAATTTTATTTCTGTAGAAAATTTTGTCTAAATTTTATTTCTATAGAAAATTTTGTCAAAATTTTATTTCTATAGAAAATTGTGTTAAAATTTTATTTCTGTAGAAAATTTTGTAAAAATTTTATTTCTATAGAAAATTTTGTCAAAATTTTATTTTTACAGAAAATTTTGTCAAAATTTTATTTTTACAGAAAGTTTTGTCAAAATTTTATTTCTATAAAAAAATTAGAAAATTTTGTCAAAACTTTATTTCTATAGAAAATTTTATCAAAATTTTATTTCTATAGAAAATTTCGTAAAAATTTTATTTCTATAGAAAATTGTGTCAAAATTTTATTTCTATAGAAAATTTTGTCAAAATTTTATTTCTATAGAAAATTTTGTTAAAATTTTATTTCTATAGAAAATTTTGTCTAAATTTTATTTCTATAGAAAATTTTGTCAAAATTTTATTTTTACAGAAAATTTTGTCAAAATTTTATTTTTATAGAAAGTTTTGTCAAAATTTTATTTCTATAAAAAAATTAGAAAATTTTGTCAAAACTTTATTTCTATAGAAAATTTTATCAAAATTTTATTTCTATAGAAAATTTCGTAAAAATTTTATTTCTATAGAAAATTGTGTCAAAATTTTATTTCTATAGCAAATTTTGTCAAAATTTTATTTCTATAGAAAATTTTGTTAAAATTTTATTTCTATAGAAAATTTTGTCAAAATTTTATTTCTATAGAAAATTTTGTCAAAATTTTATTTCTATAGCAAATTTTGTCAAAATTTTATTTCTTTAGAAAATTTTGTCAAAATATTATTTCTATAGAAAATTTTGTCAAAATTTTATTTCTATAGAAAAATTTTTCAAAATTAGTATTTTATAGAAAATTTTGCCATGATTTTATTTCCATAGAAAAATTTTGTCAAACTATTATCTCTTTTGAAAATTTTGTCAAAACTTTATTTAAAATTTCGAGATTTTATTTCTTTAGAAAATTTTGTCAAAATTTTTATTTCTTTAGAAAATTTTGTCAAAATTTTTATTTCTATAGAAAATTTTGTCAAAATTTTTATTTCTATAGAAAATTTTGTCAAAATTTTATTTCTATAGAAAATTTTGTGTAAATTTTATTTCTATAGAAAATTTTGTTAAAATTTTATTTCTATAGAAAATTTTGTCAAAATTTTATTTCTATAGAAAATTGTGTCAAAATTTTATTTCTATAGAAAATTTTGTCTAAATTTTATTTCTATAGAAAATTTTGTTAAAATTTTATTTCTATAGAAAATTTTGTCTATATTTTATTTCTATAGAAAATTTTGTCAAAATTTTATTTCGATAGAAAATTTTGTCAAAATTGTACTTCTATAGAAAAAATTGTCAAAATTTTATTTCGATGGAAAATTTTGCCAAGATTTAATTTCTATAGAAAATTTTATAAGAATTTTGTTTCTATATCAGATATTTATTTTTAATTTTATTATTATTATTTTTTTTTTTTGTAAAAATGTAATGAAATTCATTTAGTTTTCAATATCTCATGTGATTCATTTTCTTTATAAAAAAAAATACCCTGAAGTAGATATACTATCACAAATTCAGAAAAACAACTACAATTAATTAATGAAGCATCCTTCTCATGCTCTTGACAAACCACTTGGGCCAAAGTCAAAAAGAAAGGAGTAAGAAAATTTAATTTTACCATTCGACATATAACCATCATCATTAAGACAGTAAGAAAAAAAAATGAAGCAAGAAGAAAACAATACAAACTCATTGAGATGAATTTAAGACAACAATTCAACTTCAAGTACATCAAGAGAAACATAGAGAGACAGAGCGTGAATGAAAAAATAGAACGAAGCGATAAAAATATCACTTGACAATGTAAGAACAACAAAAGGCAAGAATAAAAAAACACGGAAGAGTGCAACATAAGAACAACCATCGAAACTGCATCAGTAGCAAAAACCGGCATCGAAAAAGGGGGAAGAGAGCACTTCGGTACTTCAAAATGAGTTGGATAACATACTCAAGAGTTTCAGTTTAAAAATCGGTCGAGCATTTTTCTTTACCAGATGATAAAGAAACAAGGAAGTAAAACTATCAAAAAGAGCATAGTATCGAGGAACAGGAGAGATGAGCAAAAAAACGGAAAATCTTGAAGACGCTACAATTTTATTAGAGATGAATATAAGAGCATAATTTGGGAGATTAGATAAGAAAAAGTTGCGCGTACATCCAAAAAAGGTGGAAAATTTCTCAAACTGTTTCCTGTAAATTTTGCTTATGATCTGGTTCTTCGCAGTTCATCCTCTAATATATACCGGATTCGCTAATTTATTACAAGGACTTTATTGGCCAGTTATCTTATGATTCCTTACAAACCAAGTGTCGGTGTTACAATTTTTTTTTTAATATAATAAATATTATATTCTTATCTCAGTTCCCTAATTTTTTTTATCAAACTCGTGTTTATTAATTGTACAAGAACTTCTCTACTACTTATCCTTCTTTCGCTCACCCCTTATATGCTCACAAAATTGCAGAATGACTATATGTTCTTTGATACTTCAACTGAACATTAAATGTCATTTTTGTATGCTTAACGCCTTAACAGTGATTATACACTCTATCACCATCATCATCATCAGATACAGCTATATCACAAGCTCCTGTTTAAGTATACGGGAACATCATCTCATAGATGAACATCCCACTACTACGACTAGTATCCGAAGACATCAAGAGGACAGTGATGATATTACATTCTATACAGCTGTATATCCTTGCATTGAACGATGGATGGGAAACTTTAGACCGTAATAAAAAGGAAAGCAATGCAGAAAGAAAAAATCGCAAGAGTTTATAAAGAACACAAAGATTGAATTCCCTCTGTGAAATCATCAGAATAACATCATATACCCCCCCTACATACTCACACACACACATAGAGAGTCACACAAATCCACTGATACATGAAAAATCTCTGTTGAAGGATATAAAACGATGGCAATAGCAACCAATTCAGATTGCCATTAATAAAACCATGCAGAGAGGTGTAGATGGGAAAAGCTTTGCAGCGATATTATTCGTTAAATACCATTCATGCTGTGAAATTCAATGCTTGATCACGACGAGTTGCCACTAAAGGACCTCTAATGGCTTCAATGATAGCATTAGAAGCTCTTGATGTTTAAACAAATGTTTGATAAAAAACACTTTATGTTTTCTTTTGTTTTTCAATAAGGGAATGCAAAAAAAAAAATTAATAAAAACTTTTGAAAGTCAATGGTATTTAGTTGGAATATTTAGTGATTAATCGTTAAATTGAATTTTAAATGCATACGGAAAAATTCCTAAGATGTAATTTTGTAAGTGGAAAAATGTAATTAAAAAATTTTAATATATAAATTTGCCTAAAATTAAATTCATTTTTCGTCATTTAGGAAAAACAATAAAAAATCTTAATTCCTACAAAAAAACCTATTGCATACCTCTAGGAGGTTCCTTAAAATTAGTTATGGTTTCTTTTGTAGGGAACGCTTAAAGTTAAAAGTTTTTAAAAGTATTGAGCCTAATATGTAAGAAAATATAAATTACAAAGTTCTTCCAAAATCCATTGCATACATTTAGGAGGATCATCACTTATATATCTCACATAAATACAAATCTTGGGAAAAATAAGTGGCATGTAGGAAAATTCTAATAGATGTTCTATTCTTTAGAGGCATATTGTTCTCCTTAGGAGGGAACATTAGGGACATACGCAGTTGTTCCTGAAAAAAAAAACAATTTCATACCATAAGAATTAAAATTTTTCAAAAATCCATCGAAACTATACAATAGTAGCCACCTTTAAAGTTTAATAAAACATTTAATATAGAAACGCATTTGCCTAAAATATTATTAAGTTTTTTCATTATTTAGGAAAAATAATAAAAAAAATCTTAATTCCTACAAGAAAACCTATTGCATACCTCTAGGAGGTTCCTTAAAATTATTTATGGTTTCTTTTGTAGGGAACGCTTAAAGTTAAAACTTTTTAATAGTATTTAGCCTAGTATTTAAGAAAACATAAAGTACAAAGTCTTTCCAAAATCCATTGCATACATTTAGGAGGATCATCACTTATATATCTCACATAAATACAAATCTTGGGAAAAATAAGTGGCATGTAGGAAAATTCTAATAGATATTCTATTCTCTAGAGGCATATTGTTCTCCTTAGGAGGAAACATTAGGGACATACGCAGTTGTTCCTGAAAAAAAAAACAATTTCATACCATAAGAATTAAAATTTTTCAAAAATCCATCGAAACTATACAATAGTAGCCACCTTTAAAGTTTAATAAAACATTTAATATAGAAACGCATTTGCCTAAAATATTATTAAGCTTTTTGATTATTTAGGAAAAATAATAAATAAATCATAATTCCTACAAAAAAAACTATTGCATACCTCTAGGAGGTTCCTCAAAATTAAAAGACAACACGTTATGGTTACTTTTGTTTTTCAATAAGGCAATGCTACAAATAAAATCTTTTGAAAGCCAATGGAAATGCTAAAAAATAGATCATTAAATTGAATATAATATAGGCATACAAAAAAAATAATTATTTCTTGATTCAATTAAAACAATTAACTGATGCAATTATTTTTTAAATGAAACCTCTTCAATCATGAAAATAATAGTATCAATCACAGTTTTAATTGGACATTTAAAAAATAAATGATTAAAAAATTATTTTATTTCGCTTACAAATTTCAATTAATTTTTTAATTGAATCAACTAAAAATTTAATTGATATTGCTTGCAAAACTCCATTGATTTTTTTATTAAAATCGTAGCTATTTTCAATTAATTTCCTACTTGAAATAAATTTTTAGTTAAGAATAAAATTGTCCTCACTTTGTTTTAATTGACTTAGTCTTCCGAGTATGATTAAAAAGTTAATTGTATCAATTAAATTTTTAAAATGTTCAATCGATGACTTAATTAGCTTTTCTACCATGATTACAAAGTTAATTGTATCAATTAATTTATTAATTGAAACAAGTATATACTGCCGTAAGTTAAGCCAAGCCGAATCTTATGTACCCTCCACCATGGATTGCATAGAAACTTGTACTAAAGACTGTCATCCACAATCGAATTACTTGAGTTGTGGTATCTTAAAACTTATTTACAACATTTTCTAAATTGTGAGTTAGTCCATACGAGGTAGAGAGCCAGAATTTAAATATGGGGGGCTATATACAATTATGAACTTGATATGGACCAATTTTTGTGTGATTGGGGATCGATTTATCTGAGGGCTATAACTATAGACCGATATGGACCTAGTTCGGCATGGTTGTTAACGGCCACATACTAGCACAATGTACCAAATTTCAATTGACTCGGATAAAATTTGCTCCTCCAAAACCAAATCTTGGGATCGGTTTACATGGGGGCTATATATGATTATGGACTGATATGGACCACTTTTGGCATGGCTGTTCAATATCATATACTACCATCAAGTACCAAATTTCAACCAGATCGGATGAATTTTGCTTCTCCAAAAGGCACCCGAGGTCAAATCTAGGGATCGGTTTATATGGGGCTATATATAATAATGGACTGATTTGAACCAATTCCTGCATGGTTGTTGGATACCATATACTAACATCACGTACCAAATTTCAACCGAATCGGATGAATTTTGCTTCTCCAACAGGCACCGGTGGTCAAATCTGGGGATCGGTTTATACGGGGGCTATATATAATTATGGGCTGATACGAACCAATTCCTGCATGGTTGTTGGATACCATACACTAACATCACGTACCAAATTTCAGCCGGATCGGATGAAATTTGTTTCTCATAGAGGCTCCGCAAGCCAAATCTGGGGATCGGTTTATATGGGGGCTATATATAATTATGGACCGATGTGGAGTAATTTTTGCATGGTCATTAGAGACCATATACTAACACCATGTACCAAATTTCAGCCGGATCGGATGAAATTTGCTTCTCTTAGAGGCTTCGCAAGCCAAATCGGGGGATCGGTTTATATGGGGGCTATTAATAATTATGAACCGATGTGGACCAATTTTTGTATGGTTGTTAGAGATCATATACTTATGCCATGTACCAAATTTCAGCGGGATCGGATGAAATTTGTTTCTCATAGAGGCTCCGCAAGCCAAATCTGGGGATCGGTTTATATGGGGGCTATATATAATTATGGACCGATGTGGAGTAATTTTTGCATGGTTGTTAGAGATCATATACTTATGCCATGTACCAAATTTCAGCCGGATCGGATGAAATTTACTTCTCTTAGAGGCTTCGCAAGCCAAATCGGGGAATCGGTTTATATGGGGGCTATATATAATTATGGACCGATTTCGATCAATTTTTGCATGGTCATTACAAAGCATATACTAACACCATGTACCAAATTTCAGCCGGATCGGATGAAATTTGCTTCTCTTAGAGGCTTCGCAAGCCAAATCGGGGGATCGGTTTATATGGGGGCTATAATCAATTATGAACCGATGTGGACTAATTTTTGCATGGTTGTTAGAGATCATATACTTATGCCATGTACCAAATTTCAGCGGGATCGGATGAAATTTGCTTCTCTTAGAGGCTCCGCAAGCCAAATCGGGGGATCGGTTTATATGGGGGCTATATATAATTATGGACCGATTTCGATCAATTTTTGCATGGTCATTAGAGAGCATATACTAACACCATGTACCAAATTTCAGCCGGATCGGATGAAATTTACTTCTCTTAGAGGCTTTGCAAGCCAAATCGGGGAATCGGTTTATATAGGGGCTATATATAATTATGGACCGATGTGGAGCAATTTTTGCATGGTTATTAGAGACCATATACTAACACCATGTACCAAATTTCAGCCGGATCCGATTAAATTTGCTTCTCTTAGAGGCTTCACAAGCCAAATCGGGGGATCGGTTTATATGGGGGCTATATATAATTATGGACCGATGTGGACCAGTTTTTGCATGGTTGTTAAAGATCATATGCTGACACCATGTACAAAATTTCAGCTGGATCGGATGAAATTTGCTTCTCTTAGAGTGCCGCAAGCCAAATTTGGGGGTCCGTTTATATGGGGCTATACGTAAAAGTGGACCGATATGGCCCATTTGCAATACCATCCGACCTACATCAATAACAACTACTTGTGCCAAGTTTCAAGTCGATAGCTTGTGTCGTTCGGAAGTTAGCGTGATTTCAACAGACGGACGGACGGACATGCTCAGATCGACTCAGAATTTCACCACGACCCAGACTATATATACTTTATGGGGTCTTAGAGCAATATTTCGATGTGTTACAAACGGAATGACAAAGTTAATATACCCCCATCCTATGGTGGAGGGTATAAAAATACGGTGGAAGCAAAAACTTGGCTTGATAATGAGTTTCCGGACTCTGCCCCAGGGAAATCAACAATAATTGATTGGTATGCAAAATTCAAGCGTGGTGAAATGAGCACGGAGGACGGTGAACGCAGTGGACGCCCGAAAGAGGTGGTTACCGACGAAAATATCAAAAAAATCCACAAAATTATTTTGAATGACCGTAAAATGAAGCAGAGGCCTTAAAGATATCAAAGGAATGTTGTGGTCATATCATTCATCAATATTTGGATATACGGAAGCTCTGTGCAAAATGGGTGCCGCGCGAGCTCACATTTGACCAAAACCAACAACGTGTTGATGATTCTGAGCGGTGCTTGCAGCTGTTAACTCGTAATACACCCGAGTTTTTCCGTCGATATATGACAATGGATGAAACATGGCTCCATCACTACACTCCTGAGTCCAATCGACAGTCAGCTAAGTGGACAGCGACCGGTTAACCGTCTCCGAAACGTGGAAAGACTCAAAAGTCCGCTGGCAAAGTAATGGCCTCTGTTTTTTGGGATGCGCAAGGAATAATTTTTATCGATTATCTTGAGAAGGAAAAAAAACCATCAACAGTGACTATTATATGGCGTTATTGGAGCGTTTGAAGGTCGAAATCGCGGCAAAACGGCCCCATATGAAGAAGAAAAAAGTGTTGTTCTACCAAGACAACGCACCGTGCCACAAGTCATTGAGAACGATGGCAAAAATTCATGAATTGGGCTTCGAATTGCTTCGCCACCCACCGTATTCTCCAGATTTGGCCCCAGCGACTTTTTCTTGTTCTCAGACCTCAAAAGGATGCTCGCAGGGAAAAAATTTGGTTGCAATGAAGAGGTGATCGCCGAAACTTGAGGCCTATTTTGAGGCTAAACCAAAGGAGTACTACCAAAATGGTATCAAAAAAATTGGAAAGTCATTGTAATCGTTGTATCGCTCTTGAAGGGATCTATGTTGAATAATAAAAACGAATTTTGACAACAAAATGTGTTTTTCTCTGTTAGACCGGGGACTTATCAGCCAACCTGTTATGCTAGACATTTTCGTTAATTAGGATAATATCAAGAGTTACAATTTTTTTTTTTTTCAATCGACTTCATTATTGTTTCTTGGATGAGAATTGATGTATTTTAATTTAAAAAGTGTGGCATACTTTTAAGCTGTTCTCATTTATGGTAAGAGAAACATTGTGAGAAGTCTACACAAAAAAAAAATATTTTTTCGATACAATCACGAATTTTATTGATCCAATTAATTTTTGAATTGATATGTCTTCAATCTTTCTTCTTGGATGGCAATTGTTGTATTTTAGATCACATGAGTTAACTGTGAATAAAAAAGTGTGGCATATTTATAATGCAAAAAAAAACCTATTTTCAAATAATGGTAAAAAAAGTCCTATAAAATTTTCTACGGTATATTAACTAAATATACTATTTACTATTAACTTGATTTATTGGAAATATTTTAATAGTCATTTGTTAACAACAAAAGTTAAGAGAAGTGATTTGTTGCTAAATGCAAAATCGGCCTGCTCGATATTTACATACAATTCTTTATATATGCTTATAAGCAATCTTTTTTTTTATTTTTTAATCAAACAAAATGTCAAGCATATAAAATATTATAGTTTTCAGAAAATATTTGCACACAACAGTTTTGTTTTGCCTTAAGCATTGCCTCATTCAGTTCCAGTGAGCTATAACCAATTGCCAATTACTTTTCAAGTAACAAGTAAATATTGTCAACTTGTTTACCAAAGTCCTTAATTCTCTTAAAACTCTGCATAAACCACTTGTGTGAAGTATACTTTAAGGCATGATATAGCCAGCCAATACAATATCAAAGTCTATTTGCATGTACAATACTTAGCTTTGTTATAAAAATTCTTCAAAAAAAAAAAAACACCATGTGAAAACAATCGAAAAAGTATTTGTTTGCTTTGTAAGCATGGCATTTTTGCAACTTGCATTTTAGTCCAATGCTGTTTACCTCATTTTCTGTCTTTATTTTCTAGGAAAATTAAAACTCAGTAGTGTGTATCTCTTACCATGGTGTCCTTTCATTCAAAATGTAATTCTCAACAAAATAAAGGAGAAACTATGCAGAAGCAATGAAGCAATCGACTGGAGTAAAGTAGGGATTTTTTTGTGGGGGGAGGGGGGGGGGGGTCTATCTTTGTAATATCCCTAGCGCAAGTGAAGAGGGGGCGACGAGAGAGAAAGAGAAAAAAAAATCACTTAAACTAAATCATATAAACACCACTTGAAAAGTAACTCAAGCGTAACTAAGTGCATGTGATAATGCTGCTTCGCAACGACAATAACAACATACTCGTACTCTCTCCCTCTCTCTCTTTCTGTCGCAGAAATAGTAGAACTAGCAACATTTCCCACAAAAAACAAAACCCCAGCAGAACTAACTACCGTTGACTATGTTGATGAAGGTAGAACTGCTTTCAAGTACATTTCCTCAAGGATTCAAATAAAATAAATATTATTTCACTATTACTACCACTATCAATGCTCTCCAACGAACACATATACATACATAAACATATATATATATTCATTCAATAACGCATCGAAAACATTGCAACTGCATTAGCAGCAACCTGTATTCAATGGGCCATAGAGTTCCATTAAATGGGTTCTGGTTTGAATTTTCTCTAGAAACAACATAGGGGAATGAATATGTTTTAAAGTTTCCTTTTCACTACACTGACAGAAAAAAACTAGACCGGTTTCAAAGATTTTGTCTTTACACTAACGATTATGGTATTGATATCGAGTCAAAGAGGTAGAGAAAATTAAAGTAAGGTTACCCTTACGAAAAAAATCTCTTTTAAATTTGACTTTTGCATACTTGATAGTAGGAACGAAAATTGTCAATTTTTATACCCTCCACCATAGGATGGGGTTATATTAACTTTGTCATTCCGTTTGTAACACATCGAAATATTGCTCTAAGACCCCATAAAGTATATATATTCTGGGTCGTGGTGAAATTCTGAGTCGATCTGAGCATGTCCATCCGTCCGTCCGTCCGTCTGTTGAAATCACGCTAACTTCCCAACGAAACAAGCTATAGACTTGAAACTTGCCACAAGTAGTTGTTATTGATGTAGGTCGGATGGTATTGCAAATGGGCCATATCGGTCCACTTTTACGTATAGCCCCCATATAAACGGACTCCCAAATTTGGCTTGCGAATCCTCTAAGAGAAGCAAATTTCATCCGATCCGGCTGAAATATGGTACATGGTGTCAGCATATGATCTCTAACAACCATGCCAAAATTGGTCCACATCGGTCAATAATTATATATAGCCCTCATATAAACCAATCCCCCGATTTGGCTTGCGGAGCCACTAAGAGAAGAAAATTTCATCCGACCCGGCTGAAATTTGGTACATAGTGTCAGCATATGATCTCTAACAACTATGCAGAAATTGGTCCACATCGGTCCATAATTATATATAGCCCCCATATAAACCGATCACCAGATGTGACCTCCGGAGCCTCTTGGAAGACCAAAATTCATCTGATTCCTTTGAAATTTGGTACGTGGTGTTAAAATATGGCCTCAAATACCAATGCAAAAATTGGTCGAAATCGGTCCATATAAACCGATCCCCCGATTTGGCTTGCGGTGCCTCTAAGAGAAGCAAATTTAATCCGATCCGGCTGAAATTTGGTACATGGTGTTAGTATATGGTCTCTAATGACCATGCAAAAATTGGTCCACATCGGTCCATAATTATATGTAGCCCCCATATAAACCGATCCCCCGATTTGGCTTGCGGAGCCTCTAAGAGAATCAAATTTAATCCGATCCGGCTGAATTTTGGTACATGGTGTTAGTATATGGTCTCTAATGACCATGCAAAAATTGGTCCACATCGGTCCATAATTATATATATAGCCCCCATATAAACCGATCCCCAAATTTTACCTCCGGTGCCTTTTGAAGAAGCAAAATTCATCCGATCTGGTTGAAATTTGGTACGTGGTGGTAGTATATGATATTTAACATCCATGCCAAAAGTGGTCCACATCAGTCCATAATCATATATAGCCCCATGTAAACCGATCCCGAGATTTGGTTTTGGAGCCTCTTGGAGGAGCAAATTTCATCTGAGTGAGTTGAAATTTGGTACATTGTTCTAGTATATGGTCGTTAACAACCATGTCTAACTAGGTCCATATCGGTCTATAGTTATATATGGCCCTCAGATAAATCGATACCCAATCACACAAAAATTGGTCCATATCAAGTTC
Source organism: Haematobia irritans (assembly GCF_050003625.1). Taxonomy (NCBI): domain Eukaryota; kingdom Metazoa; phylum Arthropoda; class Insecta; order Diptera; family Muscidae; genus Haematobia; species Haematobia irritans. The sequence continues at coordinate 24,060,378 of NC_134398.1, forward strand.
AAAATTGTATATAGCCCCCATATAAACGACCCCCATATTTCAATTCTGGCTCTCTACGTGCCGGGCAAAAGTCCATATCGACTCGTAATTATTTGTAGACTTACCTATACATACCTTTTTTGTCTAATATATACCACGAATGGACTAACTCACAATTTAGAAAAGGATGTTAAGAAGTTTTAAGATACCACAACCCAAGTAATTCGATTGTGGATGACAGTCTTTCGTAGAATATTTGAAAAAGGTTTCATTTGATTTGAAAACAAAATTCATTTGAAATGAAAAAGGTTTCATTTGATTTGAAAAAGGTTTAATTTGGTTTGAAAAAGGTTTCGTTTTATTTGAAAAAGATTCATTTAATTTGAAAAAGGTTTCATTTGATTTGTAAAAGGTTTCATTTGATTTGAAAAAGGTTTCATTTGATTTGGAAAAGGTTTCATTTGATTTGAAAAAGGATTCATTTGAAATGAAAATGCTATATATGAGAGCTGTATCTAAATCTGAACCGACTCAGATGATATTTTTCAAAATTTGGTTGATATTACAGAAAATTACCTTTTACTAATTTTGCTAAAGATCGGTTAAGAAATTGTATTGGGACGAAAAATAATGGTATTGGGACGAAATTTTTTAAAATCGGGCGATGCATATAAATGGCAGCAACATCTAAATCTAAACCGATTTGGATGATATTTTGCAAGTTTGGTTGATACCACAGAAAGTTACCTTGTACTAAATTTAAAAAAGATCGGTTAATAAATAAGTCTATTATAACCAAATTTTGGAAAATCCGGCGATACATATATATGGGAGCTATCTCTAAATGTGGACCGATTTCGATGGAATTTTCCCCCACATAAAGGATAGTGAATTAAATTAATTTGTACTAAATTTGATGACCATCAATTGGTACAAAAAAAAATATAAACCTATATGTAGAAATCGGGTGAGACATATATATGGGAGCTATATCTACATTTGATCCCATTTTTTCCAAATTCAATAGCATTTGTTATTGGTCGCAAAAAAACATACTCTATGCCAAATTTCATCAAAATCGCTTAATAACGGCGATCGAAATCTTGGGAACAAAAAATATATAGACATACGGAAGGACAAACGGACGGGCACCAATGGCTACATGGGCTCAGGAGGTGATTCTAAGTTGATCGGTATATAGTTTATAGGGTCTAAAATTAATATTTCTTGTAATCATATTTTTTGGTAGATCTACGAGTAAGATATTATATCCTTACCACCTGTATGGTTTAGAGTATAAAATTTGCGTTTTCTTTGCTAAATAAAATTCACAATCATAAATTTAAGGACCTTTGGCCTCACACCAACATATTTTTTTTTTCAGTGTTTATAGAGTACTTCTCCATCTAAGGTTTTGTGTCTCTCTAATTCTTGTCCCTTAAGAGGGAAAGGCAAACCATATATGTATGTTTCAATGGTTGGCTAACATTTACGCACTCACTACGAGATGGTATACTTCAAGGGAAAACATTTTTAGTTAAGTGAACAGCAACAACAACAATGTTGCTTTCCCATAGGAATGCGATAGATATTAGAAGAAATAGAAATTTAAACAAAATCTATGTATAATATAATCTAAATTAATGGAAAAATTCTGGCAAAGCAATACGGTATTAATCAATAAGAAAAATATTGAAAAAAATGAAAAGTTCATAAATTTAAAAGTTCATATATCTTATGAATAGATCACAAATCTTATGAAAAAGTTCATTAAGCTTACGAAAAGCTTAAAAAGCGAGATGTCACGGCACCCATATGAAGCGGATTCTGCCATTACCATTAAGAGTTTGTAAATGTTGGAACAAAATGAGTTACTCGCCAAAAAAAAAAAAACAATGGCAACATTTATTTTTAAAACAGTGGCACATTTTGTCATAAATCAAAAATACAAATGAAATGCATTTATATCCGTATTTATATATATAATTGCGAAATAACTATTTTCAAAATAAGTTTAAATTATCCTGTCATTCATTTTATCTCGATTTCTTCCCATTCTTCTTACCCATTACACACAATTGTTGTTGCATAATTTTAGGCGGTATATATATACACTTCCAAATATTTTTTTGTAAATAAATATTTTTCAAATATTTTTTTATTTTAAAATAAATTGCTTAAATACTGACAAAAGTTTATTAATTAATTTTATTATTATTATTACTAGTCTTTCCTTAGTATTTAACCACTTATTTTATTTTAATAATTCATTCAAATAAACAAACGTTCTTAAATCTTATAAACAAAAACTAATAGTTTTCGGCTTAACATAAGCCTGATAATAAATTTCCCCATATTTAATTTCACTTTTCGCTTATATCTGCATGCAATATCTTATCATAGTTTATTATATCATTTTGAATAATTTTTGCATTGCATAGCCTAATTTTGGGGGAGAAATGTTGTAAACAGTGGTAAAAGTTTTCTAATTATTCTATGTATATTAAAGCGAAATTCAACCACGAAAAAACAAATTTCTCTAACATTATTTTCACTTTTTGTAAGCTACCAAAAAAAAAAAACACACACACTGGAAAACAAGTTTTCAAAGCATTGCAATATTAATAATGTGTGCAGAAAAAAAACAAAAGCTTTATCAAAAAAGTTTTCTTATACACTGCAACCATCAAAAACATATTCACTGAAAATGAAGATAATTAAAAACAAAAAGTTGGCTATAATCATTTTGCTTTTAAATGCATATGAAACGGGGCAAATTAAAGTATAAACTACAATACAAACAAATTTTATTAAATGCATAAAGGTAATATGTTAGGAAAAATCAACAAAGTTTTTATTTTGTTTAATTTAAAAATTTTACAAAGAACTTTCATGGTTATCATTTAGGTAAGGAAAATTAAAAGCAAAATATGTTGCATACGCTAGGGAGTATTCTTGTTTTACGGAAAACTTTCTAACGAATACAAATTTTATAGAAATAAATTTCTGACAAAATTTTCTATAGAAATAAAATTTTGACAAAATTTTCTATAGAAATAAAATTTTGACAAAATTTTTTTATAGAAATAAAATTTTGACAATATTTTCTATAGAATAAAATTTTGACAAAATTTTCTATAGAAATAAAATTTCGAAAAAATTTGTATAGAAATATATTTTTGACAAAATTTTTTATAGAAATAAAATTTTGACAAAATTTTTTATAGAAATAAAATTTTGACAAAATTTTTATAGAAATAAAATTTTGACAAAATTTTTATAGAAATAAAATTTTGACAAATTTTTATAGAAATAAAATTTTGACAACATTTTTATAGAAATAAAATTTTAATTGCAAATATGAGAGTATTTTCTATAGAAATTAAATTTCGACAAAATTTTCTATAGAAATAAAATTTTGACAAAATTTTTATAGAAATAAAATGATGACAAAAATTTTTATAGAAATACAATTTTGACAAAATTTTTATAGAAATAAAATTTTAATTGAAAATATGAGAATAGTTTCTATAGAAATAAAATTTTTAGAAAATATTACACAGAAATAAAATTTTTAGAAAATATTCCATAGAAATAAAATTTTGTATAGAAATAAAATTTTTAGAAAATATTCTATAGAAATAAAATTTTTACAAAATTTTCTATAGAAAAAAAATTTTGACAAAATTTTTTATAGAAATAAAATGTTGACAAATTTTTTATAGAAATAAAATTTTGACAAAATTTTTCTAGAAATAAAATTTTGACAAAATTTTTATAGAAATAAAATTTTGACAAAATTTTTATAGAAATAAAATTTTAATTGAAAATATGAGAATATTTTCTATAGAAATAAAATTTTGAAAAAATTTTTCTATAGAAGTAAAATTTTGACAACATATTTATAGAAATAAAATTTTGACAAAATTTTTAGAGAAATAAAATGTTGACAAAAATTTTTATAGAAATAAAATTTTGACTAAAATTTTTATAGAAATAAAATTTTGACAAAATTTTTATAGAAATAAAATTTTGACAAAATTTTTATAGAAATAAAATTTTGACAAAATTTTTATAGAAATAAAATTTTAATTGAAAATATGAGAATATTTTCTATAGAAATAAAATTTTGACAAAATTTTGTATAGAAATAAAATTTTTAGAAAATATTCTATAGAAATAAAATTTTTGACAAAAAAATTTTGACAAAATTTTCTATAAAAATAAAATTTTGACAAAATTTTCTATAGAAATAAAATTTTGACAAAATTTTCTATAGAAATAAAATTTCGAAAAAAATTTGTATAGAAATAAAATTTTGACAAAATTTTTATAGAAATAAAATTTTGACCAAATTTTTATAGAAATAAAATATTGACAAAATTTTTATAGAAATAAAATTTTAATTGAATATATGAGAATATTTTCTATAGAAATAAAATTTTAATTGAAAATATGAGAACATTTTCTATAGAAATAAAATTTTAGAAAATATTCCATAGAAATAAAGGTTTTAGAAAATATTCCATAGAAATAAAATTATGACAAAATTTTCTATAGAAATAAAATTTTCTATGGAAATAAAACTTTGACAAAATTTTCTATAGAAATAAAATTTTGAAAAAAATTTCTACAGAAATAAAAATTTTCCAAAATTTTCTATAAAAATAAAATTTTGACAAAATTTTCTTAAAAAAAAATAAAACAAAATTTTCTATAGAAATAAAATTTTGACAAAATTTGCTATAGAAATAAAATTTTCTATAAAAATTCAATTTTGACAAAATTTTCTATAAAATAAAATTTTGACAAAATTTTCTATAAAATAAAATTTTGACATAATTTTATATAGAAATAAAATTTTGATAAAATTTTCTATAAAAATAAACTTTTGACATAATTTTATATAAAGGGTGGTTAAATTGCAAGGGCCGATGTTAAATGTGAACCACACAAAAACGCCAAGTTTTTTCCGAATTTTATTTGACATTTCTCTATTTCAGACTTACTCAATTTGAAACATGGACGTCGTGAATGGGCAGAATGGTTCCAAGAAATGGCAACAGTGGAAGATCAATTTTCGAAGAAAATCATCTTCAGTGATGAGGCACATTTTCACCTCAGTGGGCGAATAAGAATCCAAGAGTGATTGTCGAAAAACCAATGCACCCACAAAGAGTGACTGTTTGGTGCGGTTTATGGGCTGGCGGCATCATCGGGCCGTATCTTTTCCAAAATAAGGCCGGTCAGCCAGTTACTGTGAATGGTGTTCGCTATCGTGAGAAGATAACGAACTTTTTATGGCCCGAATTGGAAGATATGGATGTGGAGGATATGTGGTTTCAGCAGGACGGTGCCACTTGCCACACAGCTAACGAAACAATGGCTCTTTTGCGCAACAAATTCAATGGTCGTGTTATCTCTCGTAATGGCGATGTCAATTGACCGCCAAGATCATGTGATTTGACACCGTTGGACTTTTTTCTTTGGGGTTATTTGAAAGAAAAGGTGTACGTCGAGAGCTAAAGGATGGCACATTAACGGCATAGAACCTCCATTATGCCTCAGCGTCATCGAAAATTTGGACCATCGGATGAAGATGTATCAACGAGGTCGCGGCGCCCATTTGGCTGATATTTTGTTCCATACATAATTGAGTAATACCATAATAAAATAAAATTACAATAATTTTCTAAATAGTTTGTGTTTTATTCAAAATCAACATTGGCCCTTGAAATTTTAACCACCCTTTCTTTAGAAATAAAATTTTGACAAAATTTGCTATAAAAAATAAAATTTTGACTAAATTTTCGTAGAAATAAAATTTGACATTTTCTATAGAAATAAAATTTTAATTGAAAATATGAGAATATTTTCTATAGAAATAAAATTTTAACAAAATTTTCTATACAAATACAATTTTGACAAAATTTTCTATACAAATAAAATTTTGACAAAATTTTCTACAGCAATAAAATTTTGACAAAATTTAATATAAAAATAAAAGTTTAACAAAATTTTCTATAGAAATAAAATTTTGACAAAATTTGCTATAGAAATAAAATTTTGAAAAAATTTGAAATTGATTAGGGATTTATTTAACTTTATAGATTTGTGGTAAATTTTTCTTTAAATTTTGGAAGATTATAATCGTGATTAGAATGAACAAAATTTTTAAAATTAAATCAAAAATTTTTAAAATTAAATTAATTGGTCCATTAACAATGTATTCAATTATAATTTGTAATTGATTTTTGTTTTAATTAAAAAAATTATTTGAATTTTAACTGTATAGTTTTTATAATTCAGTTAAAATTTTATTTGGAATAATTTTGTAGATATTTTTATCTGTTCATAATTAATAATTGTATAAATTATTATTTTTTTTTAATTTATTAATTAATTTTTTAGTTTGCTCAATTTATTTTTTAATTGAAGATATTTGGTTTAAAAATTAATTGGATTAATTAATTTCGTAATTGAATATTTCCTATTTTGTAAAACCAACACATATGTATTGCCTACTTTCAGGCTTTTGTATTTTCCAAAGACAAATTGCTTCTTTTTCTACTCTTCAATAATACCCATAATATTTTGTGCTTTAACAATTCTTAATTGAAAATATATATTTTGCAAAGATTTACATTAACACATAATTCCGCTATATATAAAAAAATTAAGATGAACACTATAACCTACCGCAATAAGATTTCATATTGCCTACAAGTGTATATACCACCATATTTTATGCCTTCCAGCCAGGCCGTTTGTCCTGCTGACTGGGTGTCTGATCCCAACACTTGTTTTTATCATTTTTATGTATTTTCTTTTTTCATTTAGTTCTTTTACTTAAGCATCTTGGCCCGAAGGAAGCATTTAAAATGCCATAACATGACCGAGGACACATATACAAAGATAAGAGCTTGGATTCATGGTAAGGAAAATAAGTGGTAACAACAACAGGACAACCACAGACACACTCAGACACACACACAGAAGAAAACCAGGACAAATTAAAAATATAACCCCCCAATAAGCCTAAAGCTATACTATGAAAAAAAAGAAGAATATAAACCAACATTTCACAATGGCTATGGCTATGGAGGGATTTACTATTTCCGTGCGTATGTGTGTTAGTCGAAAAAACAGAAAGAAAAAAGACCTGGGAGTCCTTTAGTTCATGCTGTCATAAGTCTTAATGTGATGTTAGGGCTATATGCAATTGTATAGTTCAACTCAACTATTATGTTGTATATTTTTTTTTCTGTGATATTTTGTAGTTAAGTGTATTTCATTTCTTTTGCATCCTTGTTTATGAGGGCTAAGAAGACCAATGGCCTAAAGCTTAGGCTTAAACATTAAATAAAGAACGAGATATGGTAGACAACTACATATAAAACAGTTCATAATACCATGACAATGCCATAATCGTTGAGCAACAGCAACAAAAAACAAGTATGTACAGCAGTAAGTTCGGCCGGGCCGAATCTTAAATACCCACCACCATGAACCAAATATTAGGGTTTCCTTTGAAATTTCAGGAGGGCTTGAGGACTTTAGGACACAACCCGAAGATAAATTTAAAGATTTCACCTATGAGGACTATATCAGATTCTGGATTTATAAGAACCATTTTTGTTTGAGGTTTAGAGGAATCATTAACATCTCTTGTAAGTGTGCAAGAAAATTATAAAATAACGTCTTGATTTGAAATCTTAAATCTGTAGAAGTAAAATCTGGAAATTTTACATTGAGTTTCAAACAATTTTCATGATCAGTGCGCCTTCTACACCCTCAAGAAGTGAAGTCGGTCTATATGGAGGCATTACCAAATGGACCGATAAAAACTTAATCCGATACACGTTTTTGTGAGCCTAAAATACCAGAATATTTACAATTTCAGGCATATCAGATAAAAACTACGGTTTCTAGAAACCCAAGGAGTTAAATCGGGAGATCGTTCTTATGGGGGCTATACTAAAATATGGACCGATACGCACCATTTTCGGCACACCTCTTTGTGACCCGAAAATACCTCTAGATTTCCAATTTCAGGCAAATAGGATAAAAACTTCGGATTCTAGAAGCCCAAGAAGTAAAATTGGAAAATCGGTCTATATGGGGGCTATACCCAAATATGGATCGATACTCACCATTTTCGGCACACCTCTTTATGGTCCTAAAATACCTCTACATTTCCAATTTCAGACAAATTGGATAAAAACTACGGTTTCCCAAGACCCCAAATCGGGAGATCGGTCTATATGGGGGCTATCCCAAAATATGGACCGATACTCACAATTTTTGGCACACGTATTTGTGGTCCTACAATACCTCTAGATTTCCAATTTCAGGTAAATTGAATAAAAACTGCGGTTTCTATAAGCCCAAGAAGTAAAATCGGGAGATCGGTCTATATGGGGGCTATACCAAAATATGGACCGATACTCACAATTTTTGGCACACATATTTGTGGTCCTACAATACCTCTAGATTTCCAATTTCAGATAAATTGAATAAAAACTGCGGTTTCTATAAGCCCAAGAAGTAAAATCGGGAGATCGGTCTATATGGGGGCTATACCAAAATATGGACCGATACTCACAATTTTTGGCACACGTATTGGTGGTCCTACAATACCTCTAGATTTCCAATTTCAGGTAAATTGAATAAAAACTTCGTTTTCTATAAGCCCAAGAAGTAAAATCGGGAGATCGGTCTATATGGGGGCTATACCAAAATATGGACCGATACTCACAATTTTTTGCACACGTATTTGTGGTCCTACAATACCTCTAGATTTCAAATTTCAGGTAAATTGAATAAAAACTGCGGTTTCTATAAGCCCAAGAAGTAAAATCGGGAGATCGGTCTATATGGGGGCTATACCAAAACGTGGACCGATACTCACCATTTTTGGCACATCTCTTTATGGTCATAAAATACCTCCAGATTTCAAATTTCAGGCAAATTGGATAAAAACTACGATTTCTATAAGCCCAAGACCCCAAATCGGGAGGTCGGTTTATATGGGGACTATATCAAAACCTGGACCGATATAGCCCATCTTCGAACTTGACCTGCCTGCAGACAAAAGACGAGCTTGTGCAAAATTTCAGCACGATTGCTTCATTATTGAAGTCTGTAGCGTGATTACAACAGACAGACAGACAGACAGACAGACAGACGGACAGACGGACATCGTTATATCGTCTTAGAATTTCTCCCTGATCAAGAATATATATACTTTATGTAGTCGGAAATCGATATTTCGATGCGTTACAAACGGAATGACAAACTTATTATACCCCCGTCACCATTCTATGGTGGTGGGTATAAAAAATACATCAGCATTTCACAAGAAAGTCTGGTATAATAGGTGCTGGCTGGTTACTATGGGGACAAATTTAAAATTGAGTTGAATGCTTTATGAGTTTATAATTTACAAAGGATTAGGTGTGGGCGAAATAACCAAAGGAATTCTTTTCTAATAAAGGAATTTTTTTTCTTTTCATAATGGCAGAGGAAATTTTTGTAATTTTATAAAAGGAAAGCAAGCCCAGGTAAATAGTAAGAGATTATTGTATTGTAGATTTTAAAAATAGAAACAAATACTCAAGAAATTTATTTACTATTGAATATTTGTAATGTAATTATTTTTTGATTAGCCAGGACAAAATTTTTATTAATGCATTACGATAAGTTGCAGCCTTAAAATATGCTATAAAGAAAATCGCAATTTTTTCAGAATGGATTTCCAAAATGTTTCCTACAACTTCAGTGAAAAGTTTATCGACATTCTGTCAAGGAAAAATCTTTTCAACGCAGAAATATGTCTTCTTTACTAAAACAATTCGTATTTTATGTTTTAAGGACAATAAATCTTTGTCTCCGCATAGTAGATTTTCAGTATGTTTGCAGTAAATCTAAGCCTAAAATAATGTTTAAAAAAATTCGAGAGCACAAATATTGTTTTGCATTGGGCAATAAAGAGCAGAAATTAGACCGATAACAAAAAAGGAGCATTTAGCAAATCAGGCATTCGTAGCCTTAAAGTATGCTTTTAAAATTTGGAAAATTTTCCGAATGTTCTGGTATAACTTTTTACCAAAGAATTGAAGATGGATCAATTGATCTCCATGGTGGAAGTAGATTAGGTGGCAGCCCGAGATTTCAGGCTCACTTAAAAAAACTCCAAAGCACAAATATTGTTTTGCATTGGGCAATAAAGAGCAGAAGTTAGACCGATAACAAAAAAGAAGCATTTAGCAAATCAGGCACTCGTAGCCTTAAAGTATGCTTTAAAATTTGGAAAATTTTCCGAATGTTCTGGTATAACTTTTTACTAAAGAATTGAAGATGGATCAATTGATCTCCATGATGGAAGTAGGTTAGGTGGCAGCCCGATTTATCAGGCTCACTTAGACTATTCATTTCATTGTGATACCACAGTGGTGAACTTCTCTCTTATCACATAGTGCTCCCTAATACAATGTTAAGCTCAATGATAAGGGACCTCCTCTTTTTATAGCCTAGACCGAACGGCTTTCCATATTGTAGTGAAATCACTTAGAGAAGCTTTGAAACTCTCGAAAATATCACCAGCAATACGGAGGTGGGATAATCCACCGCTGAAAAACTTTTTGGTATTCGGTCAAAGCAGGAATCGAACACACGATCTTGTGTATGCAAGGCGGGAGTGCTAACCATTGCACCATGGTGGAAGTAAGAAATATATGGAATGATGGACGGACGTTTACTGTTTTACTGAAGAAACTTTTTACGATTGCACCACAGTAAATCGAACTCTAAAAAAATGCTTTAAAAACTCGAATGTTAAATGAATATATTTTATTTATTAGCCTTAAGATATGCTTTAAAAATTAAAAAAAAAAATTCCAAAATATTTAGTACCCTTTGTACGAAAGCATGATTTGAAAAATGGGTAATTGATCTCTATGGTATATGGAATGACGGACGAACGTTTATTGTGTTGATGACAAAACTTTTTACGATTGCATAAGCTGTAAGTCGAATCCCGAAAGAATGCTTCAAAAAAAAACTCGAACGTAAACAATAATATATGTGGTGGGGTTGATCAGTGGTTAAACCGAGTTCGAGAAGTTCGAGTCTAAAAAAAGTTCAACAAATTGTGTTAATCTGAAACAGGCCCAAATGACCCTAATGTCACAATCCATATATTGTGTTTAGGTGTATTATGAAGGGCAGTGATAACATTGTATTTTATTAGAGATACATTTTCCAACTATTCAAGCGACCAACCGTTGGGTCACTTTTCTGTGATCATAAAAAAAACCCAATTCTGAAATTTATGAGCCACTTTCGAAGGATTTTTTTTTTTCCACTTTTAGGCTTGTAATTTGTTTGTAAAATAATATTTTTGTTCGTTTAGACCAAGTACAAAATAAGATTATTGATTTCAGTTACGGATAAACACGGTCGCCTAAATTTTCTCCACATTTGAGAGGTTTTCACACAGGGGATGATAATTTTAATATGTCCAATATCGAAAGGTGTCCGCTTTGCAGGGTTTCCAAGTTTCAAATGTTTCACCGTATGCCATTATCTGTCGCAAATAATAGCCCCAGGAAATACATTTATAGAAACTTCTTGACTACATGCAACCTCCTGAAAGTATGCACTTGTATCAAATGGAATCTAAGCATTTATATCTTAATAAAACGAAGAAAATAAAAAAGAACCACATAATTTTAAAATTCAACAATTGCACACCATTCCAACTTTGAACCATTTTACATATTAGTTTTTAACAAAATGCAAGCTCCTGAAAGTATACATTTAGAACCATGGAAATCTTAACACCGATATCAATCAATCCCTAACACAAACTGAATAACAAAAAAAAGTTCCACACAATTATAAAATTAAACAATTCCACAATATTAAATTTTTTAACCATTTTACACAACCTCCTGAAAGTATGCATTTATATCCACGGGAATCTTTTCATTTATACTAACTTCAATTCATAAATTAAACATAATAACAACAAAGAAAAGTCTCATATAATTATGAAAATTAAAAATGCCCCAACATTCCAACTTTTATACAAAATACATAGAAATACATTTAGTAGGAAAATAATATCTAATCTCCTAAAAGTATGCTATAAATACAGAAATACAATTAATATGAAAATTATACCTAATCTCCTAAAAGTATGCTATATATAAAATGCTTATCTCACTCATCTATATATTCTTTGCAAATTGCTAAATTACTTTGCAAATTGAAATCAACAACCCCCCCCCCCCCCCCCGCCTAAGAAATGTCATTCTAAGCCCCAATAGCTTCTCTGTTATTTTGTTGCAGAACAAAGCAAGCATAGCTGCCAAAAATTTCGCAAAGACATCATGATTGAAATGTCAATTTTTCAAACCAAAATCTAGTTTTCAATTTAATCACGATAGTGAGAATGACATCGTCATCGTCTCATGCACTTGGCTCTGTATAAGAAATCAATCGTTATTCCATTATAAGGCTATACATGAACATTTTGCGGCAAATGAATGGCCGTTATATACAATGTACACTGGCTGTGACAATCATTCACGTGTGTGTGTGTGTGTGGGGTATGTGTGTGTGTGTCATACTCTCTCATGGCTTATGACCACACATTTTACTGCATACTGTTAAGCTGCAAGCTGTAAGAGTTCATCATAGGCATCGGGCGTCATCATGAACAATAACATCATGGGTAATAACCCTAAAAACATGCTATGGAAAAGTGACAGCATAAAATGAAAATTTATCGTTTGTTTAATTACCATTGATTTAGAAACTTAATCACTTGTAGAGTAGAATAAGGCAAACGATGGGTCATGCCAAAAATTTAAACATGGTCAAATATGTGCGGGGGATATTATGAGAAATGGAAGAAGGAAAATAAAAAAATATATTTATAATTTTTTTCTTAAAAAAAAAAAAAATAATATATATACTCTAAAAACAGTGTAAATTTATAATTTTTTTCTTTAACAAAAAATAAATAATATATAAACTCTGAAAAAAGTACTGCAGTAAACATGATAATTTCATGTCCTTAGACAACGAATATATTTTTTGCTTAGAATAATATGGTTGGGTATAGAACCTGAACTGGAGGCCCCAATCTAGTACAAACCCAAGTCTATAAAATATAGTTGATCAAATGCTCTGCATTCCATATGTGTGCGAAAATTTTACCATCGTGCCACTTAAGTGACAATTTTGAGAGTCAGCATTTTTGTGCTACCATTTTAAAAAACTGACATAAAATTTAAAAAACAAAATCCAAAATTTTTTTTTATAGAAAATTTATTAAAAATTTTATTTCTATAGAAAATTTTTGTAAAATTTTATTTCTATATAAAAATTTGAAAATTTTGTCAAAATTTTATTTCTATATTACATTTTTGTAAAATTTTATTTCTATATAAAAAATTTCCAAAATTTTATTTCTATTGACAAATTTTCCAAAATTTTATTTCTATTGAAAAATTTGTCAAAATTTTATTTCTATTGAAAAATTTGTCAAAATTTTATTTCTATAGAAAATTTTTTCAAGATTTGATTTCTATATGAAAAATTTTGTCAAAATTTTATTTCTATAGAAAAATTTGTCCAAATTTTGTTTCTATAGAAAATTTTTTCAAAATTTTATTTCCATAGAAAATTTTGTCAAAATTTTATTTCTATAAAAATTTTTGTCAAAATTTTATTTCTATAGAAAATTTTGTCGAAATTTTATTTCTATAGAAAATTTTGTGATAATTTTATTTCTATAGAAAATTTTTTTGTATAGAAAGTTTTACTTTTATAAAAATGTTTGCCAAAAATTTTGTCAAAATTTTACTTCTATAGAAATTTTTTTAAAATTTTACTTCTATAGAAATTTTTTTAAAATTTTATTTCTACGGAAAATTTTAATTCTATAGAAAATTTTGTCAAAATTTTATTTCTATATAAAAATTTTCCAAAATTTTATTTCTATTGAAAATTTTGTCATAATTTTATTTCTATAGAAAATTTTGTCCAAATTTTATTTCTATAGAAAATTTTGTCAAAATTTTATTTGTCGTTGTTTTCAAATCGCCATGTGAATTCAAATCGATGATTTGACAGTGGCATAGGAAAAGAGATATGTTTGTTTCGAATTTATTTCGGCATAAGCCGGCTATCAATGTAAAACCTTTTTTCGGAGGGTTCAAGTGTGGTTTTTGTTGGGTTTAATAAACTGCCTGAATTTATTCTGATAATTGGTTGATAGTTTTGCTGCAAGTAGAGGATGCTGATGAGGAATGTGGTAATTCCGAAACGTGCGTCCATCCAACCATCTTGCAGTCTATAGGGCTTTGCCCAAATAAATTTGACAAACATTCTTTTCCTCTGTTGGTTAAGCTACTCTTGTAGTTTAGTCAATGTATGGTTTTAAGCTGAAATAAAAAAACAACGACAATGCTTAAAGAACAAAACCAACAATAACAAAAAAAAAAAAAAAAAAAAAAATTTTATTTCTATAGAAAATTTTGTCAACATTTTATTTCCATAGAAAATTTTGTTCAAATTTCATTTCTATAGAAAATGTTGTCAAAATTTTATTTCTATAGAAAATTTGGTCAAAATTTTATTTCTATAGAAAATTTTGTAAAAATTTTATTTTTATAAAAATTTTTGCCAAAAATTTTGTCAAAATTTTACTTCTATAGAAAATTTTGTCAAAATTTAATTTCTATAGAAAATTTTAATTCTATAGAAAATTTTTGTAAAATTTTATTTCTATATAAAATTTTGTTTAAATTTTTTTTCTATAGAAAATTTTGTCAAAATTTTATTTCTATAGAAAATTTTTGTAAAATTTTATTTCTATATAAAAATTTTCTAAAATTTTATTTCTATAGAAAATTTTAGTTCAATAAAAATTTTATTTCTATAGAAAATTTTGTCAAAATTTTATTTCTATAGAAAATTTTGCCAACATTTTATTTCTATAGAAAATTTTGCCAAAAATTTTTTTCTATAGAAATTTTTTCAAAATTTTATTTCTATGGAAATTTTTGACAAAATTTTTGCCTAAAATTTTGTCCAAATTTTATTTCTATAGAAAATTTTGTCAAAATTTTATTTCTATCGAAAATTTTGTCAAAATTTTATTTCTATAGAAAATTTTATCAAAATTTTATTTCTATAGAAAATTTTGTCAAAATTTTTTTCTATAGAATTTTTTTCAAAATTTTATTTCTATGGAAAATTTTGACAAAATTTTATTTTTATAAAAATGTTTGCCTAAAATTTTGTCCAAATTTTATTTCTATAGAAAATTTTTTTAAATATTTTATTTCTATCGAAAATTTTGTCAAAGTTTTATTTCTACAGAAAATTTTGTCAAAATTTTATTTCTATAGAAAACTTTGTCAAAATTTTATTTCTATAGCAAATTTTGTCAAAGATTATATTTCTATAGAAAATTTTGTCAAAATTTTATTTCTATAGAAAATTTTGTCACAATTTTATTTCTATAGAAAATTTTATGAAAATTTTATTTCTATTGAAAATTTTGTCAAAGTTGTATTTCTATAGAATTTTTTTTTTAATTTTATTTCTATAGAAAATTTTGTTAAAATTTTATTTCTACAGAAAATTTTGTCAAAATTTTATTTCTATAGACAATTTTTGGCAAAATATCATTTCTATAGAAAATTTTGTCAATTTTTTTTTTCTATAGAAAGTTTTATTTCTACAGAAAATTTTGTCAAAATTTTATTTCTATAGAAAACTTTGTCAAAATTTTATTTCTATAGCAAATTTTGTCAAAAATTATATTTCTATAGAAAATTTTGTCAAAATTTTATTTCTATAGAAAATTTTGTCACAATTTTATTTCTATAGAAAATTTTGTGAAAATTTCATTTCTATTGAAAATTTTGTCAAAGTTGTATTTCTATAGAATTTTTTTTTAATTTTATTTCTATAGAAAATTTTGTTAAAATTTTATTTCTACAGAAAATTTTGTCAAAATTTTATTTCTATAGACAATTTTTGGCAAAATATCATTTCTATAGAAAATTTTGTCAAAATTTTTTTTCTATAGAAAATTTTGTCAAAATTTTATTTCTAAAGAAAATTTTGTCAAAATTTTATTTCTATAGAAAATTTTGTCCAAATTTTATTTCTATAGAAAATTTTGTCCAAATTTTATTTCTATACAAAATGTTGTCAACATTTTATTTTTATAAAAATTTTTATTTCTATAGAAAATTTTTCTTAAATTTTATTTCTATAGAAAAGTCCATTGTAATTCCTTTAATTGGCCTCCTAATATCATTGAAATGCTTAAATAAATGGAAATAAAAACTGAGTAAATAATATAATATCTCCTTGAAAGTATGCAAAAGTTTCAAGTGGAATTTTTTAATGTAAAAAAGAGTTGCTTTACCTGTGGAACAGGCAAAAAGCTTTCAAATTCTATCTACTCAAACAAACAATACCCATTGAAATTCAAGCCTCTAAAAATAACATTAATAATATAATAACATAACCTATTTCCACCTCTTTAATTAACTTTAATAATATGAATGTGGTTTTAGGGGGATATACCAATCTGGATTGTTGAATATGCAATTGAAAGATTTGAAAAAATAAAGCATATGCCTAGGGTAAAAAATTATTTTTGGAAGTTATCGATGATTTATGCATTCAGGTAGCATTATCCTAATGACTTTAAAGACAATTTGAGCCATTTGGGAATAATATTACTAAGCATCTAATAAATTTAAGAAGATGTATTTAAGATTTAATTCTATTTAGAAGATTAGATTTTTATGTAGTCTAATTTAAATATAATGATTTCATTAAAAATTAAAGTATACTTTAAGGCGAATATTTACTGTTCATAAAATTTTTATTATATAGCATAGGTTTAGGCTTTAGTTTATTATGTTTGGAAATTATCGTTGATTTATGCATTCAGATATCATTATCCTAATGACTTTAAAGCTATTTGGGAATAATATTACTAAGCATCTAATATAAGAAGATTTATAGAACATTTAATTTTATTTAGAAGATTAAATTTGTATGTAAAGTCTCTTTTAAATAAAATGGTTTCATTAAAAATTAAAGTATACTTTAAGGGTTAAATTTTCTTTTCATAAAATTTTTATCACATAGAATAGGTTTAGGCTTTAATTTGATTTTTTTTTTTAAAATAAACAAATTAATCTTCTTATTGCCTTTATTGTTATCCTAAGCATTTCAAATACACTGAACTTCATACTTGCAATTTCATAGCATATTAAGAATAATTGATAGCCATAGATTTCCAACAAACAAATCATTTTAACTAAAGCAAAGCCATAATGCGATTTTTGAAGGAAATACGAAAATTTATGAAGCCACATTATTATTCTACGAATCTTCATGGCCAAATTAAGACAAATAATTTTGGAAAATAGCAAAAACAAAAAAAAAAAAACATACTCCATAAGACACATTGTTGTTACTAATACTTGACTGGACCGACCATGAGCTTATTATTTAAGACTGTTCATCATCAGGCTTTAAGTACCGTAATTTATTGTGGCAATTTACGTTAATTATTAATAACCGAATTTATATAAATCTACACCGAAAAATATAGACAATGATACACATACATAGAATGCTATTGATGGTAAAACACCAAATGGACTACAAATAGAAGCATTTAAGGAAAAGCTGAAAGCAGAAACGACAAAAAAATAAGATGAAGAATAAAAGAAAAAAAATCTACCATGTAATTGCATTTAGAACACGAGAAAGAGAGAGAGAGAGTGAGGGAGACAGTGGCCCGGAAGTATATATCATTTGGTAAAAATGGAATGATTTATTTATGTATACGAAACGGAAATACACTCGAGAGGTGTATTACAAAATAAGGGCACAGCATAGGCAGACATCATATTGCAGGACATACAATAGTTGGGTTTTCTAGCAATTGTGGAAAATTCCCTAAGCAGGTATTTCAAAACCTTGAAATTCCAATACCAATCAAAAATATGATATAGATTCGCTCTTATCAATGAGTGCTGACTGATTCTATGTTTAGCTCAATGACAAGAGACCTCTCTTTTATAGCCGTGTCCGAACGGTATTCCAGAGAATCTTTGAAACACTCAGAAATGTCACCGCATTACTGAGATGCGATAATCCATCACGCTGAAAAACGTTTTGGTGGTCGAAACTGGGATTGAGCCCATAACCCTTTGCATGCAAGACTCCCAAAATGTAATATATAGTTCTGCATGAGAGAAAATATAGGACTAAACATAATTTTATATATTGCAAAAATTTGTACTAATTGCCCAACATAATTTCAAGTTCCTAAAAATATGCAATGAATTTGCAAAAAAAAACTATTAAAAAAATTCTCTATGGCAATAAATACTTACTGATTATTTTTACTGAACTTGCATTATTTTGAAATTTTTCGTTTTGTATTAAGATTAAGAAAAATATAATAAAAATCATATTTATAACATCATTCTATGCTCCTAAAAATATGCTATACATTTGTAAAGCTCTATTAAAGAAATTCTTAAGGGAACGAATTTTTACCGAATATTTTTATTGAACCATCACAATTTTAAAATATTTATTCTTTTTTTTTTGTATAAAGAATTAACATATACCCTATACACAAAAAAGGGAGGAATTAGTGAGGAATCACGCCATATTTTTTTAAGAATAGGCAAAATAATGTTGTCAATATTTAGTTAATCCTAAAAACAAGCGATCTCTCGTGCCATGTAATTTTTCTTTTCTTTAAAGTGCTGCTCCTCAAAAACTTCAAAAATTTTTTGTTTTTATTTAAAAGATTTTTTTTTGCGAAAAATATCAATGGACAATATTGAGAGAATATAGTTTAAAAACCATGCTAAATCTCTATTTCGAGAAAATCTTACCCCTAAAAGAGAGAAGTTCACCCACAGTGGTGGTATCACAACCCTAGGGGAAATTAGTGCAAATTGCCACTAATGGACCCATTACAGGACTGGTACTAGTGCTCCAGTTTATCAACATTTTTAATTGTCATATAATTGATTGGTTTTTTTATATTCACTTGATATTAAAATCTTTTTGAATCCACACTTTTACTACAATACAACTATCAGAATTATTTATTGTTCCTTTCTGGTGCGATATGGATGGAAATAGGGTCCTAAAAGTTTGTACCAGACTGTTTCATGAGCACTTGTCTACGGGGTAGTCCTTCTAAGTTGTTCCAGGACGTGTCCTTTGGGATGAGTCCAAGTCGAGTCCTAAAGTGTAAATTTTCCCAGCCAATGACAAACCCGTGTTAAAGTGACCTGTCCATTTCATACGCTTGGACCAGAACTGTGACTGGTCCATACGCACCAGGGACTAACCCTGTACCGGTCCTGGGGTTGATCCATTTCCCGTAGGGAATGGACTGAATAGTCTAAATGAGGCTGATATATCGGGCTGTCACCTAACCTACCCCTAAAATTATGCAATGTTTTTTAATAATTCTTATATTTTACTTGATATAGTTTAACTTTCTTTCTTTAACAGAAAACAATAATAGGTTATAACTAAAATAATTCTGAATATGAAGTTTTTTTAATTTATTTTTTTTATTTTTAGCTATTTCAGGGTTGGTTAGTTACTGATTAAAAGTGACAGTCGGGAAAATGCAATATACCATGGTGATTGCTTTTGACAAACATGTTTGATGAATATTGACATACACAAAAAAAAATTCTGATTCAATCGCGAAATTGAATCAATCAAATTTTTAATCGAATATGTTTTAAAACTCAATTAAGACTACAATTGGAAAAATTTTCGTGAAATTTTTTTCTGTGTAGAAAAAAAAATTATATGGATAAATCTAAAGCTGTTGAAGAGAAATAAGAAAACCTTATGACTAGGTGAAAGAAAGTAAAATAAAACATTAAAAATAAAATTTTCAGTTATTGCCCCTTAAAGTATGCAATATTTTATTTCCTATGAAATTAAGGAAAAAATCGAAACCTGGAATTAATACAAACTAATAAAGGCATTTAATCGGTTACAAAAATGATTCAATCACGAAATTGAATCAATTGAATTTTTTTTAAAACTCAATTATTGTGAATTTTTTTTTCTGTGTAGAAAAAAATTATAGGGATTTATCTAAAAGCTGTTAAAGAAAAATAAGAAAACCTTATGACTAGGTGAAAGAAAGTAAAATAAAACCATCAAAATAAAATATTAAGTCATTGCCCCTTAAAGTATGCAATATTTTATTTCCTATGAAATTAAGGAAAAAAACATTGAAAACCATTTTGAAATAAGAGATCTCAAAATCGAAATCTGGAATTAATAAAAACTAAAAACGGCGTTTAATCGGTCACAAATTAATAAAAACTATAATTAATAAAAACTAAAAAAGGCACTTAAGAATTCCGATATTTTATCAATTAATTAATATTAATAGGGATTTTGACTTAATTTTTTTTTCTTTAAATTAAAGGTAAATGTCTTTTGTCGTTGTTAGTCTGATATCATTGCAGGCTGGCTTATATATACAAAAATACCTTGCGTTTTCCCCAAAAATATTAAACAATTTATTAAGAAATCCATTTTTCTTACCAAAAAACAAAAAAAAAATCACTACTAACTTGCCCTCTGTATAGAGAAGCATTACTTATTTTCATCAAAAATAGAATTGTTTTGCTTAATTTAGAGCTCTTGACTTAAATTTTGAGTTAAGAATTGTTCATCCTTTCATTCTTTATTGTATATTAAAATAATAATTTGTGTTATCCCCAAAAGTATGCAACATATTAATAATAAGTAATTTAAGGGTCTTGACTTAAATTTTGAGTTCAATTTTTTTCATCCTTTTATTCTTGCTTTTTTATATACAATTATACTTTAGTGTCCCCAAAAGTATGCAACAAATTAATAATAAATATTCCACAATTTATTGAGAAATTTATTTTTCTTGCAAAAAAATCACTGCTAATTTTTCCTCTGTAGGAAGAAACACTATGTCTTTTTATCAAAAATAGAATTTTGGCTTAATTTAATGGTTTTGACTTAAATTTTGAGTTAAAATTTTTTCATCCTATCATACATTTTATATACAATTATACTTTGTGTTATCCCCAAAAGTATGCAACAAATTTATAATAAATATCCAACACTTTATTGAGAATTTTTTTTTTTCCAAAACCACTGCTAATTTTCCCTCTGTAGGAAGAAACACTACTTATTTTTATCAAAAATAGAATTTTTGCTTAATTGAATGGTTTTTACTTAAATTTTGAGTTCAATTTTTTTCATCCTTTTATTCTTGCGATTTTTATATACAATTATACTTTATTGTCCCCAAAAGTATGCAACAAGTTAATAACAAGTATCCCACAATTGATTGAGAAATTTATTTTTCTTGCCAAAAAAACACTGCTAATTTTCCCTCTGTAGGAAGAAACACTACGTCTTTTTATCAAAAATAGAATTTTTGCTTAATTTAAGGATCTTGACTTAAATTTGAGTTAAAATTTTGTCATCCTTTCATACTTTTTATATACAATTATACTTTGTGTAATCCCTAAAAGTATGCAACAAGTTAATTATAAATGTCCAATAATTTATTGAGAAATTTATTTTTCTTGCCAAAAACCACTACTAATTTTCCCTCTGTAGGGAGATACACTACGTCTTTTTATCAAAAATAGAATTTTTGCTTAATTTAATGGTTTTTACTTAAATTTTGAGTTAAAATTTGTTCATCCTTTTATTCTTGCTTTTTTTTTATATACAATTATTCTTTATTGTCCCCAAAAGTTTGCAACAAATTAATAATAAATATGCCACAATTTATTGAGAAATTTATTTTTCTTGCCAAAAACCACTACTAATTTTCCCTTTGTAGGAAGAAACACTACGTCTTTTTATCAAAAATAGCATTTTGTCTTAATTTTATGGTCTTGACTTAATTTTGAGTTTAATTTTTTTCATCCTTTTATTCTTGCTTCTAAAATTATACTTTATTATCCCCAAAAGTATGCAACAAATTAATAATAAATATCCCAAAATTTATTGAGATTTTTTTCTTGCCAAAAACCACTACTAATTTTTCCTCTATAGGGAGATACACTACGTTTTTTTTTTATCAAAAATAGAATTTTTGCTTAATTTAAGGGTCTTGACTTAAATTTTGAGTTAAAGTTTTTTTCATCCTTTCATACTTTCTTTTTTATATACAATTATACTTTGTGTAATCCCTAAAAGTATGCAACAAGTTAATTATAAATGTCCAATAATTTATTGAGAAATTTATTTTTCTTGCCAAAAACCACTACTAATTTTCCCTCTGTAGGAAGAAACACTACGTCTATTTATCAAAAATAGATTTTTTTCTTAATTTAATGGTCTTGACTTAATTTTGAGTTTAATTTTTTATCCTTTTATTCTTGCTTTTTTATATAAAATTATACTTTATTATCCCCAAAAGTATGCAACAAATTAATAATAAATATCCCACAATTTATTGAGAATTTTTCTTTTCTTTTTAAAAACCACTACTAATTTTTCCTCTGTAGGGAGATACACTACTTTTTTTTTTATCAAAAATAGAATTTGTGCTTAATTTAAGGGTCTTGACTTAAATTTTGAGTTCAAATTTGCTCATCCTTCATCCTTTCTTTCTTGCGATTTTTATATACAATTATACTTTATTATCCCCAAAAGTATGCAACAAATTAATAATAAATATCTAAAAATTTATTGAGAAATTTATTTTTCTTGATAAAAACCACTACTAATTTTCCCTCTGTAGGGAGATACACTACGTCTTTTTTACCAAAAATAGAATTTTTGCTTAATTTAAGGGTCTTGACTTAAATTTTGAGTTAAAATTTTCATCCTTTTATTCTTCATCCTTCATCCTTTTATTCTTGCTTTTTTATATACAATTATACTTTATTATCCCCAAAGTATGCAACAAATTAATTATAAATGTCCAATAATTTATTGCGAAATGTATTTTTCTTGCCAAAAACCACTGCTAATTTTCCCTTTGCAGGAAGAAACACTACTTATTTTTATCAAAAATAGAATTTTTGCTTAATTTAAGGGTCTTGATTTAAATTTTGAGTTAAAATTTGTTCATCCTTTCATACTTATTATATACAATTATACTTTGTGTTATCCCCAAAAGTATGCAACAACTTAATAATAAATGTCCAATAATTTATTGAGAAATTTATTTTTCTTGCCAAAAATCACTGCTAATTTTCCTTTTGTAGGAAGAAACACTACGTCTTTTTATCAAAAATAAAATGTTTGCTTAATTTAATGGTTTTGACTTAAATTTTGAGTTAAAATTTTTTCATCCTTTCATTCTTTCCTTTTTTCTATATACAATAACACTTTGTGTGATCCCCAAAAGTATGCAACAAATTATTAATAAATTTCCTTGTTTGTTTTGGAAAAAAAAACACTACTAATCTACCCTCTCTAGAGAAACACACAATCAAGGAAGTATTACTTAAACAAAAGGATATATAAAAGGACCTTGCATCCTATGGGTTTCTTCCGCTTAAGCCATACCAATAGAAATCAACGAAAACTAATGTTTAGGCGATTATTTGTTTAGGAAGTTAATGCTAAAGATAATACGAAAGACCAAACTTGATGGGTACGCTTACTATTGGCAAGAGAGCATTAGTGGAGACCAAACACCCAAAAAAAGGACATTAGGCTTAACGAAGCTTCATCTGTTGGACGAAGGAAAAAGGAAAATAAGTTGTAGATGTAAGGTAATGAAGTGACATAAAATAAAATTAACACAAATGGGTGTTTATTATTTTGCCCCCCTCTGCTGTTGTTTTGTGGTTCACACAAATATAAGACATTCATCCACATACACAAGTTTAGCATTCTATACAAGAGGCACTAGATCCTCAAATATGTACGAACGAATGCAAACAAAAAATGCCTATTATGTTATGGGTTATGTGTATTCGATGTTTCTATGACTATGAGCAAGTTCATGTAAAAATGGAAATTTAATTCCGTAGGAAAGGAAAAATATATTCCTTCAGATTTTCAATAAAAATTTTGAAGAATTGAACAGACTTAACTCAAACTAGTGGAAGAAGGAAACACCACTTCTATAGCAATTGGAGGATATTATATAAATAGTTTTACCACAGGTATATAGTTTAACACATTAACTTTATATAAATTAAATAATACATATACAACCTAAAAGTATGCAACAATTTTTCCAAATTCTTTTTCTATATAACACATATTTTGTAAAACCGTGTGGGCTGGTTTGTTTTCCAGGAAAAGCCCCATATAGAATGTAGACTATTCATCAAGTGACCTAACTTTGTATCTATTGCTCCCTTACAAATATTGGTTTTTTGTTCTATTATGTTTCATTTATTTTTTGAAGCATTCACTTTTAATTTATGGTCATTTTTAGCAGTGTTCTATTATTTAGATTTATTGCCAAAATATATGTTCACTATGTGTTCATTGTTTGCTTTCTATATCACTGTGCTTTTGAGACCACAATGAACAATGAACGTGCCGCAAACAAAAAAAAAAACAAAAAAAATTAACAGACAATATTTGGTGTAGATTCTTTTCTACTTTTGACATCGCAAAAGGACTATGTCCTTGGTGTTGTTTTTTCCCCTATATGTTTTGTTTTGCTGTCTGACCATCAAACATCACCAAATGTATGACTCTGTATTATTTATTTGAAATGAAATAATTTGTTTTAAACACAATAAAGAGGAAAAAAAGGCGAGTATAAAAAATGAACCTAGACCATGATTAATACGAAAGGAAATGAGTATGTGCAGTTTTATTAATTGCTTTTTCTGGATACATTTATATGTATGGTTGGAAATTGTGGGTTTTTCTAAAAGCTACCAGAAATAAATATATTTGGAATAGTAATAAGCTAAGTTCAGGCCACATATGTACGTAAAGCCATCGTATTGTATATATTTGAATACATCAAGGCCATTGAAATAGAAGCATATTTTTAGGGTTATTAGAAAAAAAAAAAAACAGAATAATAGACAAGATTGTAATGTTAATGGTTTTGATATCAAATATTCTATACACTGAAAAAAAAGCATGAGCGATTCCAAAGATTTTGTCTTTACTTTAACAATTTTGGTATTGATTCCGAGCCAAAGAATCGGAGATCACAAGTTAGGATATTTTAAAGACACAATTCTTTTTTAAATTTGGATTTTGTGTATTTGCTTCTGGGAAGCAAATTTTGATTTTCCTTTTTTTTTAGATTTTATTCTTCATATGCTATCAAAGTTCTTTAAAACTGGTTTTTAATGACAACTTTATTTTCCAAATTCAGGCTCGACTTCCAGCAGAAATTATGCTATGTTGCAAGTAAAAAACATCTTTAAAATAAAGAGTTGAAAAACATGTCCTATTTTTGTAAGATGTTTGGCTTTGTAGTAAAGTTGCATAAAGGCAACAAATTTAAATTTCTTTAAAATTTTAAAGAATTTTTTCTGAACTTTTAAAGTCAAGTTGACCTTAGCCCAAAAATTTATTTTTTCTTGTTATGATACCAATTTTTAAGTAAATTCACTTAATTATAAGGACAATACGACTTCAGTGAAAAGCTTATCGACTTTTGGACAAGGAAAAAAAAATTATATTAGAGAAATGCGTCTTCTATGCTAATCAAAATGTGCATTCAATGCAAATTGAAAATTTCGTATAGAAGTAAATTTTAATGAAATATCCCATAAAAAGTAAATTTCGACAAAAATTTCCTAAAGAGAGAAAATTTCGATCAAATTTCCTACAGAAAGTAAATTTCAACAAAAATTTCCTAAAGAGAGAAAATTTCAAGGAAAATTCCTATTAAAGTAAATTTTGACGAAATTTACTATGGAGAGAAAATTTCAACCAAATTTCCTATGGAAAGTAAATTTTTAAGAAATTTCCTATAGAGAGAAAATTTTGACCAAATTTCCTATATAAAGTAAAATTTCCTATATAAAGTAAAATTTCCTATATAAAGTAAAGTTCGCTATAGAGAGACAAATTCCAGGAAATTTCCTACAGAAAGTAAATTTCAATGAAATTTTCTATATAAAGTAAATTTTGTCGAAATCTGCTATAGAAAGAAAATTTCCCCGAAATTTCCCATACAAAAGAAAATTTCGACGAAATTTCCTGTTGAAATTCAATTTCCGCCAAAATTCCTATAGAAAGTAAATTTCAACGAAATTCCCTATAGAAAGTAAATTTCGATGAAATTTCCTATAGAAAGTAAATTTCGATGAAATTTCCTATAGACAGAAAATTTTCTACAAAAAGTAAATTTCCTATAGAAGGTTAAGTTTGACGAAATGTGCTATAGAAAGAAAATTACCATAAAATTTTTGTATCAAAAAAAAAAAAAAAAAATCGACGATATTTCTGTTGAAATCAAATAAACAAATTTCCGAGAAAATTTCTATAGTAAAAAAATTCCTAAAGTAAATTTTGAAGACATTTCCTATAGAAAATCAATTTCGATGAAATTTTCTATAGACAGAAAATTTTTACAAAATTTTCTACAGAAAGTAAATTTCGATGAAATTAAATTTAGACGAAATTTCCTATATAAAGTAAATTTAGACGAAATTTCCTATAGAAAGTAAAGTTTGACTAAATTTGCTATAGAAAGAATATTTCCATGAAATTTCGTTTACAAAAAATCGACGATATGTCTTTTGAAATCTAATTTTCGTTAAATTTCCTGTAAAAAGTACATACCGACGAAATTCCCTATAGAAAGTAAATTTCGACGAAATTTCCTATAGAAAAATGACAACGCAGAAAGTAAATTATTACAAAATTTCTTACACAAATAAAAAAAAAAACGAAATTTCCGTGAAATGACCTATAGAAAAAATTTCCATGAAATTTCCTATACAATGTCGACAAAATTTTCTATATGAAGTAAATTTCGACGAAAAATTTCTATATGAAATTAGAAAGATATGTAAAAAAATAATTTTTTTCACAAAATTGCAAAAAAAAAGTCGAGGAAATTTCCTTTAAATAAAATTTCGGCTAAATTTCCTTTGGAAACAAAATTTTCACGAAATTCCCTAAAATTGGCGAAATTTTCTGTTTAAATTAAGTTCTCGTGAAATTTCATATAGAAAGTAAATTTTAAGGAAATTTCTTAACAAAAGTAAATTTTGATGAAATTACCTATAGAAAGTACATTTCGAGTAAATTCCCTATTGAAAGTAAATTTCGACGAAATTTTTTATATGAAGTAAATTTCAACAAAATTTCCTATAGAAAGTAATGTTTGACGAAACTTGCTATAAAAAGAAAATTTCCACGAAATTTCCTGTTGAAATTAAGTTTTCGTGAAATTTTGTGTAGAAAGTAAAGTTTAAAGAAAATTTCCGGTCAAAAGTAAATTTTGACGTACTTTACTATAGAAAGAAACTATCCACGAAATTCCGTATACAAAAAATCGGCGATAATTCTGTTGAAATCAAATTTTCGTAAAATTTCGTATAAAAAGTACATATCGACAAAGTTCCCTATAGAAAAAAATGTCAACGAAGAACGAAAATGTCGCCGAGCATTTCTATAGAAAATAAATTTTTCCAAACAAAAAAATTTACGAAATTTCCTGTTGCAATTAAATTTCCGTGAAATGACCTAAAGAAAAAATGTCAACGAAATTTCCTATACAATGTCGACGAAATTTTCTATATTTTCTACAGAAAGTAAAGTTTAACAAATTTTCGATAGAAATAAAATTTCCACGAAAATTCCTATAGAAAACAAAAATTCAAAGAAATTTCTAGGTGAAAGTAAAGTTACGAGAAATTTCCTATGGCAGGAAAATGGATATGAAATTGTTTATAGAAATTTATAAAAAATAATTTTTTTCATAAAATTTCATGTAGAAAAAAAATGTCGAGGAAATTTTCTTAAAAAAAAATCGGGTAAATTTCCTATGGAGAAGTAAATTTTGAAAACATTTACTATAGAAAGCAAATTTTCACGAAATTTCTTATAAACAAAATGTGCGCAATTTCCAATTGAAATTAAATTTTCGTGGAATTTCGTATAGAAAGTAAATTTTAAGGAAATTTTCTATAACAAATAAATTTTGACAAAATTTTCTAAAGAAAGTAAATTTCGGTGAAATTTCGTATGCACAAAATGTCGACGAAATCGTAAAATTCTACAAAATTTCCTACAGAAAGGAATTTCCTTTTGAAATAATATTTTCCTTAATTTTCTATAGAAAAAACATATCGACGAAATTCCCCATAGGAAAGGAAATTTCGACGATATTCCCAATAGAAATTAAATTTCGAGGAAATTTCGTTTAAAACGAAAAATTTGGACAAAGTTCACTATAGAAAGAAAATGTTTACAAAATTGCCTACACAACACATTTCGACGAAATTCCCCATAGGAAAGGAAATTTCGACGATATTCCCTATAGAAATTAAATTTCGACGAAATTTCATTTAAAACGAAAAATTTCGACGAAGTTTACTATAGAAAGAAACTATTCACGGAATTTCCTATACAAAACAAAAATAGGCAAAATTTCCTGTTGAAATTAAATTTTCGTGAAATTTTGTATAGAAAGTAAATTTTAAAGAAATTTCCTATAACAAATAAATTTTGACGAATTTTCCTAAAGAAAGTATATTTCGGCGAAATTTCGTATACAAAAAAAAATTCGACGAAATTTCTTGTCGATAGTACAATTCGACAAAATTTCCTACTGATAGGAATTTCCTATTGAAATTAAATTTTCCTTAAAATTTCTATAGAAAAAACATTTCGACGAAATTCCCCATAGGTAAGGAAATTTCGATGATATTCCCAATAGAAATTAAATTTCGAGGAAATTTCATTTAAAACGAAAAATATGGACGAAGTTTACTATAGAAAGAAAATTTTCACGAAATTTCCTATACAAAACAAAAATTGGCAAAAATTTCCTGTTGAAATTAAATTTTCGTGAAATTTCGTATAGAAAGTAAATTTTAAAGAAATTTCATGTAACAAGTAAATTTTGACGAAATTTCCTAAAGAAATTAAACTTCAGCGAAATTTCGTATACAAAAAATGTCAACGAAATTTCTTGTCGATAGTACAATTCGACAAAATTTCTTACAAAAAGGATTTTTTTTTTAAATAATATTTTCATTAAATTATCTATAGAAAAAACATTTCGACGAAATTCCCAATAGAAATGAAATTTCGACGATATTCCCAATAGAAATTAAATTTCGACGAAATTTCATTTAAAACGAAAAATTTGGACGAAGTTCACTATAGAAAGAAAATTTTCACGAAATTTCCTATACAAAACTAAAATTTCCTATACAAAACAAAAAATTCTATAGAAAATTAATTTCGACGAAATTCCCAATAAAAAGGAAATCTCGAGGAAATTTCATTTAAAACGAAAATTTTGGACGAAGTTTACTATAGAGAGAAGTTCACCAATGTGGTATCACAATGGACTGAATAGTCTAAGTGAGCCTGATACATCGGG
The DNA here is from genome assembly GCF_050003625.1 of Haematobia irritans. Classification (NCBI taxonomy): domain Eukaryota; kingdom Metazoa; phylum Arthropoda; class Insecta; order Diptera; family Muscidae; genus Haematobia; species Haematobia irritans. Next base: position 24,089,962 of record NC_134398.1, read on the forward strand.
CTGCCACCTAACCTAACCTACTATAGAAAGAACATTTTCACAAAATTTCCTATACAAGACAAAAATTGGCAAAATTTCCTGTTGAAATTAAATTTTCGTGAAATTTTGTATAGAAAGTAAATTTTAAAGAAATTTCCTATAACAAGTAAATTTGGGCGAAATTTCCTAAAGAAAGTAAATTTGGGCGAAATTTCGTATACAAAAAAAATATCGACGAAATTTCTTGTCGATAGTACAATTCGACAAAATTTCCTACAGAAAGGAATGCCCTATTGAAATTAAATTTTCCTTAAATTTTTTTATAGAAAAAACATTTCGACGAAATTCCCAATAGAAATTAAATTTCGAGGAAATTTCATTTAAAACGAAAAATTTTGACGAAGTTTACTACAGGAGGAACATTTTCACGAAATTTGCTATACAAAACAAAAAATGGCAAAATTTCCTGTTGAAATTAAATTTTCGTGAAATTCCGTGTAGAAAGTAAATTTTAAAGAAATTTCCTATAACAAGTAAATTTTGACGAAATTTCCTAAAGAAAGTAAATTTCGGCGAAATTTCGTATACAAAAAATGTCGACGAAATTTCTTGTCGGTTGTACAACTCGACAAAATTTCCTATAGAAAGGAATATCCTATTGAAATTAAATTTTTCTTAAAGTTTCTATAGTAAAAACATTTCGACGAAATTCCCAATATAAAAGTGAATTTCGAAGAAATTTCCTATAGAAAGTTAATTTTGACGAAATTTCATTTAATACGAAAAATTTTGACGACGTGTACTATAGAAAGAAAATATTCACGAAATTTCCTATACAAAACATTTCGACGAAACTTCCAATAGAAAGGAAATCTCGAGGAAATTTCATTTAAAACGAAAAATTTGGACGAAGTTTACTATAGAAAGAAAATTTTCACAAAATTTCCTATACAATACAAAAATTAGCAAAATTTCCTGTTGAAATTAAATTTTCGTAAAATTTTGTATAGAAAGTAAATATTAAAGAAATTTCCTATAACAACTAAATTTTGACGAAATTTCCTAAAGAAAGTAAATTTCGGTGAAATTTCGTATACAAAAAATGTCGACGAAATTTCTTGTCAATAGTACAATTCGACAAAATTTCCTACTGATACGAATTTCCTATTGAAATTAAATTTTTCTTAAATTTTCTATAGAAAAAACGTTTCGACGAAATTCCCAATAGAAAGGAAATTTCGACGAAATTTCCAGTAGAAAGTAAATTTCGGTTAAATTTCCTATAGAAAGTAAATTTCGACGAAATTTCCAGTAGAAAGTAAATTTCGACAAAATTTCCTATAAAACGAAAACGTTGGACGAAGTTTACTATAGAAAGAGAATCTCGACGAAATTTATATAGAAATTAAATTTTGACGAAATTTACTATACAAATAAATTTCACGAAATTTCCTGTTGAAATTAAATTTCCACGAAATTACCTATAGAAAGTAATAAAATTCGACGAAATTTCCTATATTAACTAAATTTCGACAAAAAAAGTACACGTAGCTCATATTGAATATTCTTTTATCCTTGTCTTAGTTATTTTAAATATTATTATTATTAAGTAAAAAATGTTTTCCATATATAAAGAGAAATCTTCCATGCTTTAATGTATTATTGGAGGGAAGAAAGTTTCAATAAATGGATTTAATAAACAAAAATTTTAAACAATGATTGTGAACTTTCTTTCATTTGTTTTTTTTTTCTTTTCAGTGCGTCATACATTTACATTTATTTCAGGTAAATGTAAAGCATATTTTTTGGCTTTAGCTTGTAAAGAATTATTATTAGCGAAATGAAGAGAAAGCTCTAAAATTATATAGCTTGATGGCTATCAGATTTTCGTTGCAATTTTATAAAATGTCAAATAATAATTACGGGCTAAAATGTTTGTAAACTGTAGCCTATTTTGGGGCTTTGAATACATTTACATTTATTTCATGTAAATTTTAAGCCTATTTCTTGGCTTATATAGTTTGAGGCTTGGCCCGTCAGATTAGTTTCAATTTTATCAAATATTTAATTATATCTTAAGGGCGAAAATGTTTGTAAACTCTAGCATATTTTGGGGCTTTGAAATATTGCATAATTTTTACATATTCATACTTATACATATACAAATATTTCATATTAATAATTTAAAATATAAATAATAAATATATACCATAATATCTATCCATTCGATAGCTACAGGATGTTTTATATATCTATATAATTTGTAACACAAAATATATATAATATTATTTTTGGTACTCACGGACTGCATCAATAACAACTGGCGTCCAGATTAGCAATACGAGGAGGACTGTGACTGCAACAATATTGGCTGCTGTTGGCAATGCTGCCACTTGCAGCCCCATTATTTACAACAAAACACTCGGAGACACACACAAACGCAGAAAATTGACTTGAATGGCTGGTTGCTTCGTGAATGGTATAGAGACCAATAGTGAGGGGTTTTTTGTCGAAGAATTCAACACACCCTGAAAGTATGCAATGCTTTTGGCAAATTTATGTTGCAGCTGTGTTTTTGAATGTATATACAATAGATGGAGCACCCAGTAAATATGATAACAAGAAATCCTCGTTAACGAAAGAATAGCATACAATGGACGAGGACAACAAAATGCCAAGAGACAAGACCACAACAACAAAAAAACCCAATAGCCGGCTTTATTGAAGACAGTAGATGATGACGATGGTGTTTAACGGGGTTTAAATACAAGTAGCCCAATATCTGGGAACGACGATAACAACAACGATGAGATTAACAGAAATGTCGAAGACAGATGAATCACTTCGCTTTACTAGACTTACTCTATGGCTAGTAGAATAATGATGAGGAGGTATCAAAAATTGCTTTTGAAAATTCCTAAGACTGATTTTTTTTTTATTTGGTATAAAATATTTATGCTTTAAACTATTTGTGTTTGTTTTTTTTTTAATATACAAAGTGGAAATTTTCAATGAAAATATTTTACAAAAAATGATGTTGGAGTAAAGATTTAGTTATTTCGTTAAAAATATATGGGGATAGTGATTGTTGGTGTAATTACAGTTTATTTGTTGTTGTTTTTTTTTTGTTGTTTTGTACAAGAAGTTGCGTAATTTTTCGTGATTACGTTTTTGTTTTGTAAAGAGGGTGAGTGATGATATTTTTTTTGTTTTTGGAATTTATAATATAACAATTATTTAAAATTTCAGTCGTTGATTAAGATGGTGTTGATTTTGGTATATAGTTTAAGCCGAAAATCATCGGATATTACAAGATGTGTGAACAGATGCGATGTCATCATCATCATTAGCAGCATGGCAGCCAGGAGGACATTTATCAAGTTGTAGGGGAAATTTTCGTTTGTTTTTGTTTAACAAGTTACGTCGTAGATATATGATGGCCGTGATGTTTGAGGTAAAGAATCAAGCCATTAAAATCCATTTGTTGGCATGTGTCACGCAATATTTAATAAAATAAAAGCCATGGTTGGGGATATATTTGTGGTAAAAGTTGAAAGGTCGCACCAAACACCCACAAAGGATATCAAGTTTGGCGCCCAAATTATTGGCGAATGTGTCAGCAATGTAAACACAGCAGTTAAGTCACCACCAAAATGAACAAGGTGGTGAATTTTGATAAATGAACGAAATTTTGGGGAAAATTATTTAAATATTTTGGATTGTGTTTTTGTTGTTGATATCCAGTTGAAGTTTCGTATATTTCCGTCGCCCCAACAGAATTACGAATTAATATTTTAATTTGTCATCAATTTCATTATTGTCGAGCGAAATTCATGGGTTGAATAATAGTGTTGATGGTGGTAAGGTCGTCGTTTTTTGGTTTTTAGGTATCCCCAAAAGTAGGCAACGAAAATTTCATTACCATAAAAATTTTGTTTTTTTGGAATAGACAAGGGCGTGTGTGCGTGTTTTGTTGTTGTTTTGAAATTAGCATAGGTTGTAATAGTTGTTGTTGTTATTATTTTTGATATCACGTAGGCCAACAGCAGCAACAACAGCGGCAAATTGCGTTGTTTTTGTGAAATATATGGAATTATAGATGGGAAGAATTGTTGTATTAATTTTCTTACTCTGGACTTTTTACCTGGACTCTATACGCTTAAGGTTTTCTCAAGAGAATAATATTTTATAAATAGGAATTCCTAATTTTAAATATAATTTCCTAATTCTCCTATAAGGCCTAAAACCAAGTTTTTGCTTTTGCTAGATTTTTCTATATAATTTTTATGATATGGGACATTGATCTAAATTTTTTTTATTTAGTATACGAGAAAGCTGTAAAGAAAATGACAAAAAAAGAAGAAAAATTATGTTAGTATAGAAAACAATTTTGTATAGATATGATCACAAGCCAAACATGTGTGAAAATTATGTGTGAGAACGCAGATATAAATTTTTTTTCGTAATATTAAATCATTGAATTGCCAAGTATGTTTTGTGAAACTTTAAAAATTTCCGAACATTATTATTTTTTTATTTCGTTTTACTTTCTTTTTTAAATTTATATATCTTTATAAAAATTTTGCAAAACTTTGATTAAAACCTATAGTTTTGGTAATATTTTTTTTTTTCAAATAACTGACTGTTGATGGTAAAAAACACATACATTTTTTTGACTAAAAAACCTCGAATGAAGATTTTGTCAAAATTTTATTTTATAAAATTTTGTCAAAATTTTATTTCTATTGAAAATTTTGTCAAAATTTTATTTCCATAAAAAATGTTGTTGACTGTTGATGGTAAAAAACACATACATTTTTTGACTAAAAAACCTTGAATGAAGATTTTGTCAAAATTTTATTTTATAAAATTTTGTCAAAATTTTATTTCTATTGAAAATTTTGTCAAAATTTTATTTCCATAAAAAATGTTGTCAAAATTTTATTTCTATAGAAAAGCCAGATATTTATTACTAAAGAAAATTTTGTCAAAATTTTACTTCCATTAAAAATTTTGTCACAACTTTTTTTCTTCAGAAAATTTTGTCAAAAATTTACTTCTATGGAAATTTTTGTCAAACAACTATTTCTATAGAAAATTTTGTCAAAATATTGTTTCTATAGAAAATTTGGTCAAACATTTTTTTAGAAAATTTTGTCAAAATTTTATTTCTATAGAAAATTTTGTTAAAATTTTATTTCTATGGAAAATTTTGTCAAAATTTTATTTCTTTAGAAAATTTTGACAAAATTTTATTTCTATAGAAATTTTTTTTTTTAAATTTTATTTCTATAGAAAATTTTGTCAAATTTTGTCAATATTTTATTTCTATAGAAAATTTTGTTAAAATTTTATTTCTATAAAAAATTTTGTTAAAATTTCATTTCTATAGAAAATGTTGTCAAAATTTTATTTCAGTAGAATATTTTGTCAAAATTTTATTTCTATAGAAAATTTTCTCAAAATTTTATTTCTATAGAAAATTTTTTCAAAATTTTATTTCTATGGAAAAATTGGCAAAATATTTTTTCCATAGAAAATTTTGACAAAATTTTATTTCTTCAGAAAATGTTGTCAAAATGTTATTTTCTATAGAAAATTTTGACAAAATTTTATTTCTATAGAAAATTTTGACAAAATTTTATTTCTATAGGAAATTTTGACAAAATTTTATTTCTATAGAAAATTTTGTCAAAATTTTATTTTTATAGAAATTTTTACCAAAATTTTATTTCTATAGGAAATTTTGTCAAAATTTTATTTCTATAGAAATTTTTCTCAAAATTGTAATTCTATCGAAAATGTTGTCAAAATGTTATTTGTATAGAAAATTTTGTAAAAATTTTATTTCTATAGGAAAATTTGTCAAAATTTCATTTTTATAGAAAATTTTGTCAAAATTTTATTTCTATAGAAAATTTTGTCAAAATGTTATTTTATAGAAAATTTTGTCAAAATTTTATTTCTATAGAAAATTTTGACAAAATTTTATTTCTATAGAAAATTTTGTCAAAATTTTATTTTTATAGAAATTTTTACCAAAATTTTATTTCTATAGGAAATTTTGTCAAAATTTTATTTCTATAGAAATTTTTCTCAAAATTGTAATTCTATCGAAAATGTCAAAATGTTATTTGTATAGAAAATTTTGTAAAAATTTTATTTCTATAGAAAATTTTGACAAAATTTTATTTCTATAGAAAATTTTGACAAAATTTTATTTATATAGAAAATTTTGACAAAATTTTATTTCTATAGGAAATTTTGACAAAATTTTATTTCTATGGAAAATTTTGTCAAAATGTTATTTTCTATAGAAAATTTTGACAAAATCTTATTTCTATAGAGAATTTGATTAAATTGTTATTTTTATAGGAAATTTTAACAAAATTTAATTTCTATAGAATATTTTGTCAAAAGTTCATTTCTATAGAGAATTTAGTCAAAATTTTATTTCTATAGAAATTTTTGTCAAAATTGTATTTCTATAAAAAATTTTGTCAAAATTTAATTTCTATAGAAAATTTTGTTAAAAGTTTATTTCTATAGAAAATTTTGTCAAAATTTTATTTCTATAGAAAAATTTGTCAAAATTTCATTTCTATAGAAAATTTTGTCAAAATTTCATTTCTATAGAATTTTTGTTTAAATTTGTATTTCTAAAGAAAATTTTGTCAAAATTTGATTTCAGTAGAAAATTTTCTTAAAATTTTATTTCCATAGAAAATTTTGTCGAAATTTTATTTCTATAGAAAATTTTGTCGACATTTTATTGCTATAGAAAATTTTGTCAAACCTTTATTTCTATAGAAAAATTTGTCAAAATTTTATTTCTATAGAAAATTTTGTCAAAATTTTTATTTTGTCAAAATTTTATTTCTATAGAAAATGTTGTTAAAATTTTATTTCTATGAAATATTTGGTCAAACATTTATTTCTATAATTTTTAATCTACCAAAATATCAATGATTCCAATCTACCATTTTTTGTAGAATTCTACCGTGGTTATAATATAGAAATCCCACACAGGAATGTTTTGTTGTTGTTTTCTTATAACCTAAAAAATTTTAAAAATCTTTTTCAATGTTTTCCGATATGCAATAATAATCCTGTAGTTAAGTACATATGTTAAAATGTTTTATTTTGTTTTAAAACGAAAATGATTTATTTTGTATGCTATTAAATAGAAAAGAAAATAAAATTAATGAAAACATATATTTCTGCAATGTTTATATGTAAAAACAATTCTGTATTTAAGAGTAAATAAAACATTTCTTTTTCTTCGGTTACAATAGCAGTATTAATAAAATCAAAGAATACTAGTAGAAAAGTAAATAATGCTAAAATATATTTTTCTTTATTTATGTTTGTGTGTTTCAAAATGAATTGTAAATAAAGATCTATTATTTCTATGGAAATTTAAAAGTGTTTGCCCTTGAGATGGTTTATCACATATATTTGAAGAAAATCTTTGCAAAATGTAATAAATACAAAAACTATTTCTTTCTTATCAAAATAATATTGTGTAGCAGATAAAGACAAAAAAAAAACTAAATAAAAGGTAAAAAACAAACAAAACAAAACAATTAAAAAATCAAAGCATACATTTAGGGTGATGTAAATTAAAACTATATTATTTAATTGAAACAAAATATTACAGTCTTTATGACATTCATTTCTTTCTTTATCAATAACAGTGCAAAAGTTTCTTTGCAATAAATACTTTTTCAAGAGGGTTCATTTTTTTTCAAGATATATTAAAAATCCATTACATCAAATCAAGATAAACCACATACAAAGTCTGTAGCAGATTTGACGAAGGTGTTTCTTTTGTTGTCAAAAAGTTCTCCTATACATTCGTATACACAAACTAAACAAAATCAAGTTTGTACGTCATTAAATATCAATGATAAGAAAAATTAAATACATACTTTGACCATAGCGTTAGTTTCAAAACCCAAATTTCAAAAAGGATGGGAGAAATAATTTATAGCATAAACCCCAAAGTGTTGATTTGATTGGAATAAGATTTGCAATTTTACACTAAAGCATTAATAAAGTTGAGTGATTTAGAAGATATGCTGTCAGAAAAAGGCTTACTTTTTGACAGGAGGTCAGTTGTAAAATATCACACTTTGGGGATAAAATATTTTATGCAAATATTAAAGTTAGTTTTGAGTTACAGCTATATGAGCAAATTACATATTTAACTTTTAAATTCTTTTTAAAGAAGTGATTGTTGATGTCTAAAAATGATGCATATTTTATGGGATAACTTGTCATATTACACATGCTATAATCACGGTTGCCACTCGTGCCAATAAAAATCTACCAGAATGTGAAGAAAATTTTACCAAAAATCTATTTCTGTCAAAAATTTTGTCAAAATTTTATGCCTATAAAAATTTTTGTCAAAATTTTATTTCTGTAGAAAATTTTGTCAAAATTTTATTTCTATAAAAACTTGTGTAAAAATCTTATTTCGATAGGAAATTTTGTCAAAATTTTATTTCTGTAGAAAATTTTGTCAAAATTTTATTTCTATAGAAAATTTCATCGAAATTTAAGTTCTATAGAAAATGTCAAAATTTTGTTTCTATAGAAAATTTTGTAAAAATTTTATTTCTATCGAAAATTTTGTCAAAATTTTATTTCTATAGAAAAATTTATTAAAATTTTATTTCTGTAGAAATTTTTGTCAAAATTTTATTTCCATGGAAAATTTTGTCAAAATTTGATTTCTATACAAAATTTTGTCAAAATATTGTTTCTATAGAAAATTTAGTAAACTTTTATTTCCATAGAAAATTTTGTCAAAATATTGTTACTATAGAAAATTTAGTAACATTTTATTTCTATAGAAAATTTTGTTTTTTTTTAATTTTTGTTTCTAAAGAAAATTTTGTCAAAATTTTTATTTCTAAATAAAATTTTGTCAAAATTTGATTTGTATAGAAAATTTTGTCAAAATTTTTATTTCTAAATAAAATTTTGTCAAAATTTTATTTCTATACAAAATTTTGTTAAAATTTTATTTCTATCGAAAATTTTGTCAAAATTTTATTTCTATAGAAAATTTTGTCAAAATTTTATTTCTATAGAAAATTTTGTCAAAATTTTATCTCTATAGAAAATTTTGTCAAAATTTTATTTCTATAGAATATTTTATCAACGTTTTATTTCTATAGAAACATTTTATTTCTATAGAAAATTTTGTTTGTTTTTTTTTTAATTTTTGTTTCTAAAGAAAATTTTGTCAAAATTTTTATTTCTAAATAAAATTTTGTCAAAATTTGATTTCTATAGAAAATTTTGTCAAAATTTTATTTCTATAGAAAATTTTGTCAAAATTTTATTTCTATACAAAATTTTGTTAAAATTTTATTTCTATAGAAAATTTTGACAAAATTTTATTTCTATAGAAAATTTTGTCAAAATTTTATTTCTATAGAAAATTTTGTCAAAATTTTATTTCTATAGAAAATTTTGTCAAAATTTTATTTCTATAGCAAATTTTATCAACGTTTTATTTCTATAGAAAATTTTTTCAAAATTTTTTTTTTAAAGTAAATTTTGCAAAAATTTTATTTTTATAGAAAATTTTGTCAAAATTTTATTTTAATAGAAAATTTTGTCAAAATTTTATTTCTATAGAAAATTTTGTCAAAATTTTATTTCTATAGAATATTTTGTCAAAATTTGATTTCTATAGAAAATTTTGTCAAGATTTGATTGCTATAGAAGATTTAGTAAAATTTTATTTCTATAGACATTTTGTTTAAATTTTTATTTCCAAAGGAAATTTTAGTCAAAATTTTATTTTATAGAAAATGTTGTACAATTTTATTTCTATAGTAATTTTTTTTTAAATTTTTATTTCTAAAGAAAATTTTGTCAAATTTTTATTTCTATAAAAAATTTTGTCAAAAATTTTATTTCTATAGAAAATTTTGTCAAATTTTATTTCTACAGAAAATTTTCTCAAAATTTTATTTCTATAGAAAATTTTGTCAAGATTTTATTTCTATAGACAATTTTGTCAAAATTTTATTTCGATAGAAAATTTTGTCAAAATTTTATGCCTATAAATTTTTTTTTTTTTAATTTTATTTTTATAGAACATTTTGTCAAAATTTTATTTCCATAGAAAATTTTGTCAACATTTTATTTCTATAGAAAATTTTGTCAAAATCTTACTTCTATGGAAAATTTTGTCAAAATTTTATTTCTATAGAAAATTTTGTCAAATCTTATTTCTATGGAAAATTTTGTCAAAATTTTATTGCTGTAAAAAATGTTGTAAAATTTTATTTCTATAGAAAACTTTGTCAAAATTTTATTTCTATAGAAAATTTTTTTTAAATTTTTATTTCTAAAGAAAATTTTTTCAAAATTTGAATTCAATAGAAAATTTTGCAAACAATTTATATCTATAGAAATTTTGTCAAAATTTTATTTCTATAGAAAATTTTGTCAAAATTTTATTTTTATAGAATATTTTATCAACATTTTATTTCTATAGACAATTTTGTCAAAATTTCATTTCCATAGAAAATGTTGTCAAAATTATATTTCTATAGAAAACTTTATCAACATTTTATTTCCATAGAAAATCTTGTCAAAATTTTATTTCTATAGAAAATTTTGTCAAAATTTTATTTCTATGGAAATTTTTGTCAAAATTTTGTCAAAATTTTATTTCTCTAGAAAATTTTGTCAAAATTTTATTTCTGTAGAAAATTTTGTCAAAATTTTATTTTTATAGAAAATTTTATCAACATTTTATTTCTATAGACAATTTTGTCAAAATTTCATTTCCATAGAAAATGTTGTCAAAATTATATTTCTATAGAAAACTTTATCAACATTTTATTTCCATAGAAAATCTTGTCAAAATTTTATTTCTATAGAAAATTTTGTCAAAATTTTATTTCTATGGAAAATTTTGTCAAAATTTTGCCAAAATTTTATTTTTCCAGTAAATTTTGTCAAAATTTTATTTCTATAGAAAATTTTGTCAAAATTTTACTTGTATGGAAAATTTTGTCAAAATTTTATTTCTATAGATTTTTTTTTAATTTTATTTCTATATATATTTTTTTTTTTAAATTTTATTGCTATAGAAATTTTTTTCAAAATTTTATTTCTATAGAAAATTTTGTCAAAATTTTATTTTGATAGTAAGTTTTGTAGAAATTGTATTTCTATAGAAAATTTTGTCAAAACTTTATTTCTATAAAAATTCAAAAACTTTTGTATTCAGTATCAGTCGCCTAAGGGTAAGTGCAACGATTTATACGAACCAATTTTTCTTCTTTTTTAAGGATTAAGTTACTACAACATTAATACAAAAATCTACAGCATAATTTAAGGTGCAAAAAAATCTTACATTTTCTTTTTTTCATTTTAAAATTCATTCTTCACAAACACTGTATTCTACTTTTTGTTCTAAATGTTTATCCTGGCTATTGTCCCCTTATGACATTTTCTTTTACTCCTTATAGTTAAGTCCCATAATAATTTGTTGCAGGCAAAAAAGAAAGAAAAATCTTAAGCTGTTTGCAAAACAATTCCCCTGGAAAAGGTTAACCTAGAAAATTATCTATGAATATGCTATGCTTTAGACAAAGGATTTTGGGATTTTATTCCTTGGCTAGTACATATAGGAAGCGATAAAAATCTAATGAACTCCTTGGTATATAGACAATATAGGATCATAATACCATAAAGCCTAATAAGAATTTTGTTTTGACAAAAAAAAAAATTAAGTCTATGGCAGAAGAGAAACAAACAAGTAGGAGTTGGTATCTAAAAACAAATAGGATTTGTTCGTGCTTTCGTTGTTGTTGTTGCTTTTCATTTTCTGACATAAGGTTAAAATTATTATTTAAAACTTGTTTGCTTCAGCTTTGTTGTTCGTTTTTAACAAACGCAGTAGCGAAAACCCAACGAAAATTAGACAAGACCGAAAACAAAACAAAAAAACTCTTGCCATATTCAGCAAAGTTTTTTTTTTCTATACAATGCCTTGATATTAACACAAAGAGAACAATGGAACCAGGATTTTTACGTCATTCTGTGGAATAAGCGAAATAAAGTAATGGCCCTATACTTTTTGCTAATATCCTTATATTGGGCTGGGTAGCTTAAGGGGACACATTTAAGAACATACGTGTAATGTTCTTGCAAAATGGTGGCAAGCATAACGCCTCCAGCACAGTCATTTTCCCTCATACTTTAGTGGCACACTTCACTCCATAGAAAATTTTTCTAATTTCCAAACTGAAGGTAACGGTGGTTGTGGTGGGGGAATTTTTCTCCCAGTACCCTTGCAATGACAATTTTAGTCGGTTTTTTTTGTCGGTTTCGCATTCATTGCAAAGAAGAAAGAAAGAAATTGTGCCACATTCTTTAAAATGCCTTTCTTTTTTGTAAACGAAACTAAGCTGGTTTTGGAAAACATGTGGACAATTGTAGGTCTGCGTGTATGCGTGTAGGGGAGGGTGGTAGTAAAAGGCGAGTTTCTTCTTATAGGAGGCCCTTGATAATACAAATATACAATGAACAAAAATTTTCTATAGAAATTAAATTTCCACAAAAATTTCGATAGAAATTTCCTATCAAAATAAATTTCACTAACATTCCTAAAAAACTTCCAATAGAAAGAAAATTTCAACGAAATCTCCTATTGAAAATAAATTTCGACGAAATTTCCTATAATAAGAAAATTTCGACGAAATTTCCTATAGAAAATAAATTTCCACGAAATTTTCTATAAAAAGAAAATTTCGACGAAATTTCCTATAGAAAATAAATTGCGACCAAATTTCCTGTAGAAATATAATTTTTATAAAATTTCCAAAAGAAAGTAAACTTCGACGAACATTTATATAGAAAGCAAAATTCGACAAAATTTCCTATAGAAAGTAAATTTCGAAATTTCCTATAAAGAGTAAAATTAGACAATTTTTTTTTGAAAGTAAATTTGTATCAAATTTCCTATATAAAGTAAATTTCGACAAAAAATATATATAGAAAGAAAATGTCGACGAAATTCCCTATTGAAAATAAATTTCGACGAAATTCCCTATCAACAAAATTTCCTATAGAAGGTTAACTTTGATAAAATTTTCTATAAAAAGTACATTTTGACGAAATTCCCTGTCGGAAGTAAATTTCGACGAAATTTTCCAAAGAAATTAAATGTGCACGTAAATTTCTATAAAAAACTAATTTCGACACAACTTTCTATAGAACTTAAATTTCGATGAAATTTCCTATAAAAAGTAAATTTGGCAAAATTTCCTATAGAAAATTCCCTATAGAAAGTAAATTTCAAGGTAATTTCCTTTAGAAAGTAAACTTCGACAAAATTTTGCTTTAAAAAATAAATTTCGAGTAAATTTTCTTTCCTCGACAAAATTTCCTATAGAAAGTAAATTTCGACAAAATTTACTATATAAAGTAAATTTCCTATAGAAATGAAAATTCGACGTAAATTCCTATAAAAATGAAATTTTGAAGTAAATTTGCTATAATTTTGCTTTAAAAAGTAAATGTCGACGAAATTCCCTATAGAAAGTAAATTTCGAGGAAATTTCCTTTAGAAAGTAAAAATCGACAAAATTTTGCTTTAAAAAATAAATTTTGAGTAAATTTTCTTTCCTCGACAAAATTTCCTATAGAAAGTAAATGTCGATGAAATTTTTTTATAAAAAGTAAATTTCGACAACATTTCCTATAGAAAGTAAATTTCGACGAAATTCCCTATAGAAATGAAATTTCGACGGAAATTCCTATAAAAATGAAATTTTGAAGTAAAAATTAAATTTCGACGAATTTTCCCATAGAAATAAAATTTCGACGAATTTTCCTCTAGAAATGAAATTGTGACGAAATTTCCTATAGAAATTAAATTTCGACGAATTTCCTTATGAAAAGAAAATATCAACGAACTTTACTATAGAAAAAAATTTCGATGAAATTTCCCATAGAAAGTAAATTTTGATGAAATTTCCTATATAAAGTAAATTTCGATTAAATTTCGACAAATTTTCCTATAGAAATTAAATTTCAACGAAAATTTCTATAGAAATTAATATTCCAACGATATTTCCTGTAGAAAGTAAATTTCCTATAGAAATTAAATGTCGACTGAATTTCCCATAGAAATGAAATTTTGACGAAATTTCCCATAGAAATGAAATTTCGATAAAAATTTCTACAAAAATAAAATTTCGACGAAATATCCTATAGAAACGAAATTTCTTCGAAATTTGCTATAAAAAGTAAATTTCGACGAAATTTCCTATAAAAAGTAAATTTCGACATTTCCTATAGAAACGAAATTTCTTCGAAATTTGCTATAAAAAGTAATTTTCGACGAAATTCTTTATTGAAAATAAATTTCGACGAAATTTCCTATTAAAGAAAATATCAGCGAAATTTCCTAAAAAATTTTATAAAAAATTAAATGTTGACGAATTTGCTTATAGAAATCAAATTTCGACGAAAAATTTCGATAAACATTAATTGCGACGAAATTTTTGATAGAAATTATATTTCGATGAAATTTCCTATAAAAAGTAAATTTTCCCTACAAAAAGTAAATTTCGAGGAAATGTCCTATAGAAAGTAAATTTTGAGGAAATTTTCGTTAGAAAATAAATTTCGACAAAATTATCTGTAGAACTTAAATTTGGATGAAATTTCATATAAAACGTAAATTTTGGCAAAATTTCCTATAATTTTGAAAAAATTCCCTATAGAAAGAAAATTTGGAGGAAAATTCCTTTAAAATGTAAATTTCGACGAAATATCCTATAGAAAGAAAAATTCGACATAATTTCTCTTTAATAAGTAAATTTCGACGAAATTTTTTTTATAGAAAGTAAAATTCGACGTAAATTCCAACAGAAATTAAATTTCGACGAAATTTTCTATAGAACTTAAATTTTAAATTTCCCATAAAAAATAGATTTTGACGAAATTTCCTATAGAAAAAAAATTTTGACGAAATTTTCTATTGAAAATAAATTTCGACGAAATTCCCTATTGAAAATAAATTTCGACGAAATTCCCTATTAAAGTAAATATCAACGAAACTTCCTATAGAAGGTAAATTCCGACGAAATTGTCGATAGAAATTACATTTCGATGAAATTTTTGAATAGAAATTATATTTCGATGAAATTTCCTATAAAAACTAAATTTTGACAAAATTTGCTATAAAAAGTAGATTTTGAAGATATTCCCCTATAGAAAGTAAATTTCGAGGAAAGTTCCTATAGAAATTAAATTTCGAGGAAATTTCGACAAAATTATCTATAGAACTTAAATTTCGATTAACTTTCCTATAAAAAGTAAATTTCGGCAAAATTTCCTATAAAAAGTATATTTTGACGAAATTCCCTATAGAAAGAAAATTTGGAGGAAAATTCCTTTAGAATGTAAATTTCGACGAAATATCCTATAGAAAGAAAAATTCGACATAATTTCTCTTTAATAAGTAAATTTCGATGATTTTTTTTTATAGAAAGTAAAATTCGACGTAAATTCCAACAGAAATTAAATTTCGACTAAATTTTCTATAGAACGTAAATTTTAAATTTCCCATAAAAAATAGATTTTGACGAAATTTCCTATAGAAAGAAAATTTCGACGAAATTCCCTATTGAAAATAAATTTCGACGAAATTCCCTATTAAAGTAAATATCAACGAAACTTCCTATAGAAGGTAAATTCCGACGAAACTTTCGATAGAAATTACCTTTCGACGAAATTTTTGATAGAAATTATATTTCGATGAAATTTCCTATAAAAAGTAAATTTTCCCTACAAAAAGTAAATTTCGAGGAAATGTCCTATAGAAAGTAAATTTTGAGGAAATTTTCGTTAGAAAATGAATTTCGACGAAATTATCTATAGAACTTAAATTTGGATGAAATTTCATATAAAACGTAAATTTTGGCAAAATTTCCTATAAAAAGTAGATTTTGAAAAAATTCCCTATAGAAAGTAAATTTCGACGAAATTATCTATAGAACTTAAATTTCGATTAACTTTCCCATAAAAAGTAAATTTAACTTTCCCATAATAAGTAAAACGTATATTTTGATGAAATTCCCTATAGAAAGAAAATTTGGAGGAAAATTCCTTTAGAAAGTAAATTTCGACGAAATATCCTATAGAAAGAAAAATTCGACATAATTTCTCTTTAATAAGTAAATTTTGACTAAATTTTTTTTATAGAAAGTAAAATTCGATGTAAATTCCTACAGAAATTAAATTTCGACGAAATTTTCTATAGAACGTAAATTTTAAATTTCCTATAAAAATTAAATTTTGACGAAATTTCCTATAGAAACAAAATTTCGATGAAATTCCCTATTGAAAATAAATTTCGACGAAATTCCCTATTAAAGTAAATATCAACGAAACTTCCTATAGAAGGTAAATTTCGACATAAAATTAAATTTCGACGATTTTGCTAATAGAAATCAAGTTTCGACGAAATTTCAGATAGAAATTATATTTCGACGAAATTTTTGATAGAAATTATATTTCGATGAAATTTCTTATAAAATGTAAATTGTGACAACATTTGTTATAAAAAGTAGATTTTAAAGAAATTCCCTATAGAAAGTAAATTTCGAGGAAATTTCCTATAGAAATTAAATTTCGAGGAAATTATCTATAGAACTTAAATTTCGATGAACTTTCCTATAAAAAGTAAATTTTGGTAAAGTTTCCGATAAAAAGTAGATTTTGACAAAATTCCCTCTAGAAAGAAAATTTGCAGGAAAATTCCTTTAGAAAGTAAATTTCGACGAAATTTTCTATAGAAAGTAAAATTCGATATAACTTTACTTTAAAAAGTAAATATTGACGAAATTTTTATGGAAAGTAAAATTTGTCATAAATTCCTACAGAAATTGAATTTTAACGAAATTTCCTATAGAAATTAAATTTCGACGAAATTTTCTATAGAAGTCAAATATTAACGAAATTTCCTATAAAAAATAAATTTTGACAAAATTTCCTATAGAAAGTAAATTTCGTAGAAATTTCCTATAGAAAGTAAAATTCAACAAAATTGTGCTTTAAAAAATAAATTTTGACGAAATTCCCTATAGAAAGTAAATTTCGAGGAAATTTTCTTTAGAAAGTAAAATTCGACAAAATTTTGCTTTAAAAAAAATTACCTATAGAAATTAAATTTCGACGAAATTTTTTATAGAAGTCAAATATCAATGAAATTTCCTATAAAAAATAAATTTTCACAAAATTTCCTATAGAAAGTAAATTTCGTAGAAATTTCATATAGAAAGTAAAATTCGACAAAATTGTGCTATAAAAAATAAATTTTGACGAAATTCCCTATTGAGAGTAAATTTCGAGGAAATTTTCTTTAGAAAGTAAAATTCGACAAAATTTTGCTTTAAAAAATAAATTTCCTATAGAAATCAAAATTTCGACGAAATTTTTTATAGAAGTCAAATATCAATGAAATTTCCAATAAAAAAAAAATTTTGACAAAATTTCCTATAGAAAGTAAATTTCGTAGAAATTTCCTATAGAAAAAATTCGACAAAATTGTGCTTTAAAAAATAAATTTTGACGAAATTCCCTATAGAAAGTAAATTTCGAGGAAATTTTCTTTAGAAAGTAAAATTCGACAAAATTTTGCTTTAAAAAATAAATTTCCTATAGAAATTAAATTTCGACGAAATTTTTTATAGAAGTCAAATATTAATGAAATTTCCTATAAAAAATAAATTTTGACAAAATTTCCTATAGAAAGTAAATTTCGTAGAAATTTCCTATAGAAAGTAAAATTCGACAAAATTGTGCTTTAAATTCCCTATAGAGAGTAAATTTCGAGGAAATTTTTTTAGAAAGTAAAATACGACAAAATTTTGCTTTAAAAAATAAATTTTGAGGAAAGTTCCTTTAGAATGTAAATTTCGACAAAATTTCCTGTAGAAAGTAAATTTCGACAAAATCGACTCTATAAAGTTAATTTCCTATAGAAATGAAATTTCGACGTAAATTCCTATAAAAATTAAATTTCGACGTAAATTCCTACAAAAATTAAAATTTGACGTAAATTCCTATAAAAATTAAATATCGACGTAAATTCCTATAAAAATTTAATTTTGACGTAAATTCCCATAAAAAATACATATCGACGTAAATTCCTAAAAAAATTAAATTTCAACGATATTTCGTATAGAAATAAATGTTTAACAAAATTTCCTATAGAAATGAAATTTCGACGAATTTTTCTATAGAAATAAAATTTCGTTGAAATTCCTTATGAAATTAAATATCAACGAAATTTCCTATAGAAGGACAATTGTGTTACACCAAACTACACACTGCAAAAATCGTTGAAAGGCCTTTTTAAGTCTCTATTTCTCAAAATTATGTTCCCGTAGTGGTATTTGTAGGTGGCATCTCCTGTGGATAATATTACTGGAATTTCTTATTATTTGCTGACTTTGTGTGAAATTGAGATTGTCTGCCTGGAGATTATCACCCACATAATGATAATAAAATAAAACCTTTACGTGTTACAAATATTTGTATTGTCATACAATTTGAAATCTGAACAATGAACAAATCCATGCAACAAAGAGCAAAAACGAAAATCAAATAAATGACACCATGACATACACAAGCGAAAAAAAAAAGAATTCACCAAAAACACGCACATCTTAATAAACGGCAGAATCTTTTCAGCCCAGCGCAAAAAAAAAAATATATATAAATAAATGGTACAGAATTAACTTTTGTTTGTTGCTGTTTAAATGGCATAGAAAAGAATTTGTTAAGCCGCTTTCCGAGCACCATTTACTTGGCTCATGATAATGGTCTAGTCGTTGGTAAACTTTATTTGTTCTTGAACTTTGTTGCCTCGAGTCCAAAATGACAGTTTTTGTTGCCTTGTGTTTTTTCGTTGTTTGGTCTCAACTTGTTACACGCACAATTATATTGAACCTCGAGAAATGTACAAGTCCTTTAGGACTGTGTATCTTCTATTGTAGACTGCCGCGTGCACACAAGTAAATATCCTTTGGGAAAGCCAAAAGTTTACAAGCAGGTCCTCTTTTTTTTTGGTATCTCGTTTTTCTACTTTTTAAAGACAGCCTCTTTTTTGTTTTGGAAAAACTGTTTTCCACTTGTTTTTCTTTGCTTTGTTGAACATTTTGGGGGGGTGGTTTGTGCTAAAACAATTCCCTAGTCCAAGACAAACCATCAAGGGGTTTTGTTGTTTGCTCTGTATTAGATCATCAACTTGGTTAACATTTTTGTGGGTAAGGCAGTAGCAAAAGTTTTTTGTTAAAGATTTTCGCCAAAGCTTTATCATAGTGACGGGTCCAAATGTTTTATTTTAAAGATTAACAACATCGGCACATTTATTTGGTAATTTGATAGAAATAAACAGGGATTTTACGAACAATTTAATGTCTATATATATCAAAAGTTTCCCACAAAGCTTATGGGCTTAACATTTGCCATAAACATTTCATTCGAGGAAGATGATAGGGGGTGTCATAATCTCTTATATGGTTCAGACATAAAATAAGTTTAGATATTAGATTTTGGGATTTTGCAACTATTTTTATAAACGATTTTTATTTATATTTTTGGGCTTTTGGTTCCTATCCAAGAGCATTTTCTCACAGGGCGCCTGAGAGTATGCTATTCGATTTACTATTGACAATTTTTGTTGAAAAACAAGTCTCTATAACACATACATAATTAAACAATGACAAACTGAAGGATTTTCTCTCCGACTTATGTTACCACAGAAAATATCCAGAAAGTAGGACAAAATGTTTCACTCCAAACAAAAGGTGGCACATCCATTTTTAAAAAGTGCCACATTTTTCATTAAGAGATTATAACAGGTTGGCTGATAAGTTCCCGGTGTGACACATAGATGGCGTCGCTAGTATTAAATACATATTATTTTTATATAGTACCAAAAAATTTGACGTCTGTAAGTCAATTAGTTTGTGAGATAGAGCGTCTTTTGTGAAGCAACTTTTGTTATTGTGAAAAAAAAATGGAACAAAAGGAATTTCGTGTTTTGATATGTTATGAATTGAATGCATTTGTTTTTTAACGATTTTTTTTTGTGTTTTCACATCGTCGAAAATCATTCCTCGTACTTAGTAATTCGGTGTATAAAAAAATAAAGAAAAAAGTTATAGATAATTTCAGGCAGGACACAAGACCATTTGAAAAAATAAGGATATCAGAAGGGTGTGAGTGTTTGACGTATAAACTCGGCTTTTTGACAAGGTACAGATCTGGACGGGATTTGGGACCAACAACGCATATTTCAGAAAAAAATATGGCACAATATGATAACACAAATATGAAAAAAGTATCATTGGAAAAATATGGCCAGTGTGTCACTAAGGGCGTTTTCCTTTCGCAAAAAATATGTTGCCTTGGTGTTACACTACATTTTCCCTCATTGCATTTTCGCCAAAATTATAGTGTCATTCCAAAGTTATTGTTAATTCATAATAATGTAAGGGATGCAGTATCCAAAATCTATGACAGTATCCTTCATATTTAGCAATCAATTTGAGAATGTTGCACCTTTTTTCCCAATCTAAATCGCCATAAGTGACACATCGATAAAACTGCATCCAATATTTATACCCTGCGCCACACTGTGGAACAAGGTATTATAAGTTAGTGCATATGTTTGCAACACCCAGAAGGAAACGAGATAGACACATGGTGTCTTTGGCTATAATGCTCAGGGTGGGTCCCTGAGTCGATCTAGCCATGTCCGTCTGTCCGTCTGTCTGTGAACACATTTTTGTGATCAAAGTCTAGGTCGCAGTTTATGATCAAGGGCCTTCAAATTTGACACAAGTTCCTCTTTTGGGTCAAAATAGAACCCTATTGATTTTGGAAAAAATCGGTTCAGATTTAGATATAACTCCCATATATATCTTTCGCCCGATATGCACTTATAGGGAGCCAGAAGCCAGAGTTTTACCCCGATTTACCCCCAGCACATTTAATTGTGGTTCTAGAATCTAGACCACAAATCGGAGGGCCTCTAGATTTCCAATTTCAGGCAAATTGGGTAAAAACTACGGATTGTAGAAGCCCAAGAAGTAAAATCGGGAGATCGGTCTATATGGGGGCTATATCAAAACAAGGACCGATACTCACCATTTTCGGCACACCTCTTTATGGTCCCAGAATACCTCAAGATTTCCAATTTCAGGCAAATGGAATAAAAACTAAGGATTCTAGGAGCCCAAAAAGAAATATCGGGAGATCGGTCTATATGGGGGCTATATGAAAACCTGGACCGATATAGCCCATCTTCGAATTTGGCCTGCGTGCAGACAAAATACGATTCTGCGCCAAATTTCAGGACGGTAGCTCCATTATTGAAGAATGTAGCGTGATTACAACAGACAGACGGCCAGACGGACATGCTTATATCGTCTTAGAATTTCTCCCAGATTAAGAATATATATAAACTTTATATAGTCGGAAGTCGATATTTCGATGTGTTACAAACTTATTATACCCCCGTCAGCATTCAATTAAAATTTAAATTGATTCAACAAACTTTTTAATTGAAACAAAAATCAATTAAAAAAATTACTAGTATCAATTAATTTTTTAATTGACTTTCAATTAATTTTTTAATTGACTTTCAATTAATTTTTTAATTGACTCTCAATTAATTTTTTAATTGACTTTCAATTAATTTTTTAATTGACTTTCAATTAATTTGTTAATTGACTTTCAATTAATTTTTTAATTGACTTTCAATTAATTTTTTAATTGATACCATGATTTCTGTCATTGAAGACATTTCAATAAAAAAATAATTGGATCAATTACTTTCGTAATCGAATCAGAAAAAAAATTTTTGTGTGTAGACCAATGCAGATTTTTAATTCCAAAACCTCCTAAAATTATGCTTCAAAAATGTTTGCATGCCACATTGCTTACCCTACTTCATTGGTTGGCCTGACATTGTGTAGCTTTTGAAATGCTATAAACCAAAACACAAAAAAAAGAATTTAGCAAAGATGTTACCTAAAAGTAGACTTAAACTACTACTATGCCGTTTGTATATGCAATAGGATTTTCCACTTAAAAGCTGATTTCGTGTGACATAATCACGAAAACCAATTTGAAGCTCCCAGTACAATAATCCTTAGCCTTAATCACGGTATGGTAGTAATGTTTTTTTTTGTTCTTACTCTGTACTTTCTATTTCCTTGAAATTTGGTCCAAGTTCGTTTAAGTTTTTTTTTTTTTTTTTTTTTTTTTTTTTTTTTTTTTTAAAGCTACAGATTTTTTTTTCAAACTTATATTTCTCTTTGAATACTAGAACAAACATTTGTATATGCGTTTTAATTTTTTTTTGTGTTTTTAGTTTTCATTTGTGCATAGTATACTGTTCTTAATTATTCTTTATGAAAAGTTTTGATGGTGATATCTTTTTTTTTTTTTGTTTTTTTCATTTTTATATTATAAAGTTTTTTGTCTCTGTATACTTTGCAATGTTTGCACAAATTACTATCGTCTGTGGTTCTAGAATCTTAATAAATTATATTTTGATTATAGTTATAGCTTTTGAAGGCAAACTTTTTTTAGGAGAGTTACTGTGACATTCTAAATCTGGTCAAGGTGTCAAGAAATTAAGTTTTTTCGTCTTTTACAAAAAAAAAAAAATGAATAAAAATTACTTTTTATTAAAAAAAATTGTTTTCTATAGACTATTTGAAATGCCTTAAGATTAAACACATACAAAATTAATAAAACTTACATTGACATTTTTAATCAAAAAAATTGTTTTCTATAGACTATTTAAAATGCCTTAAGATTAAACGGGTGAATGGACTTTGCCAGACTTTATATAATTTGCTTTTTCAATTGATTTATTAGATAATGAGTAATATAAGAGTCTGTTGTTGTGGGCCAGTAAATATTGTGGGTTATTACCTCAAAAATTGTTGCCATAATAAGATGGGAAAAAAATTCTATAGTTCCTAAAAGTATGCTTTATTTTTTTTCGGAATTTATTAAGGCTAATATGATCGATAATTATCTTTTTTTTAAGGATAAAAATGGCAAACAAGACAATAAACTTCTACAATAGTAACAGTGGTCTCACATTTATGTCCTGGTAGCGGCACACTCCTATTGCTGGCTATTAATCCCAAAAATTATAGCAATAATAAGTTGGAAAACAGAAGAAAAGTAAATTTTCATCTTCTAAATTGCAAGTTAATCCATGCGGGATACTCAAATATTAGGCAAAACAAAGGCCGATTAAATACGTATATATTCAGTTCTTGACCGGAATATATAGGGGAGAACTAATTACGCACGGATAAGAACTTTTGTGAGGTAATTATAAAGCCAGAATTGAAATATGGGGGCTATATACAATTATGATTACGATTCTACCAAAAATGGCAGATTTTTTACTGTTTGGTAGATTGGTAGAATTCTTGATATTTTGGAAGATCTTGCAAAATATTCTTCTCTAATTAAGAGGTGCATCATACATTTTCTATAGAAATAAAATTTTGACAAAATTTTTTATAGAAATAAAATTTTGACAAAATTTTCTATAGAAATAAAATTTAGACAAAATTTTCTATAGAAATAAAATGTTGACAAAATTTTCGATAGAAATTGTGTTTGACAAAATTTTCTAAAGAAATAAAATGTTGACAAAATTTGCTATGGCAATACAATTTTGATAGATTATTTTTGGCTCGAAAGGCAATCGTGATTATGAACCGAAAAGGGCCAAATTTTTTGTGATTGGGGATCGGTTTATCTCGGGGCTATATATTGCAGGTTGTTATCGGTCATATACTAGCGCAATGTACCAAATTATAACCGGATCGGATGAATTTAGCTCCTTCAAGAGGCTCCGTAGGTAAAATCTGGGGATCGGTTTATATTGGGCTATATATAATTATGGACCGATATGGACCAATTTTTGCATGGTTATTAGAGACTATATACTAATACCACGAACCAAATTTCAACCGGATCGGATGAATTTTGCCAAGAGGCTCCGGAGGTCAAATCTAGGGGGCTATATATAATTATATGGACCGATTAGGTAAGGTTATGTGGCAGCCCGATGTATCAGGCTCACTTAGACTATTCAGTCCATTGTGATACCACAGTGGTGCACTTCTCTCTTATCTCTGAGTGCTGCCCGATTCCATGTTAAGCTCAATGACAAGGGACCTCCTTTTTATAGGCGAGTCCGAACGGCGTTCCACATTGCACTTAGAGAAGCTTTGAAACACTCAGAAATGTCACCAGCATTACTGAGGTGGGATAATCCAACGCTGAAAAACTTTTTGGTGTTCGGTCGAAGCAGGAATCGAACCCACGACCTTGTGTATGCTAACCATTGCACCACGGCATGCTAACCATTGCACCACGGTGGCTCCCGATATGGACCAATTTTTGCATGATTGTTACAGATGATATACTAACACCTGGTACCAAATTTTAATCGGATCGGATGAATTTTGCTTCTCCAAGGGGCTCCGGAGGTCAAATCTGGGGATCGGTTTTATATGGAGGCTATATATAATTATGGACCGATATGGACCAATTTTTGCATGGTTGTTAGAGACCATATACCAACACCACGTACCAAAGTTCAGCAAGATCGGATGAAATTTGCTTCTCTGTGAGGCTCCGCAAGCCAAATCTGGAGATCGGTTTATATGGAGGCTATATATAATTATGGACCGATGTGGACCAATTTTTGCATGGTTGTTAGAGACCATATACCAACACCACGTACCAAATTTCAGCCGGATCGGATGAATTTTGCTCCCCCAAGAGGTTCCGCAAGCCAAATCTGAGAGTCGGTTTATATGGGGGCTATACGTAAAAGTGGTCCAATATGGCCCATTTGCATTACCATCCGACCTACATCAATAACAACTACTTATGCCAAGTTTCAAGTCGAGAGCTTGTTTCGTTCGGAAGTTAGCGTGATTTCAACAGACAGACGGACGGACGGACATGCTTAGATCGACCTAGAATTTCATTACGACCCAGAATATATACACTTTATGTGGTCTTCGAGCAATATTTCGATGTGTTACAAACAGAATGACAAAGTTAATATACCCCTCATCCTATGGTGGAGGCTATAAAAAAATTGAAATTACCCTTCAAATATATGAAAAAAGCGAATTATACAAAATTGAATTACAAGTAGTTCCTGCGCAATTAAAATAAAGAACATTTTTGGGAGGGCATTTCTGGAAGTTCTTTTGTGCCTTTATAGGAACTTCCAAATTTTGTTGCTGGGTACTTTAATGAAATACTACTTGAAATATACCGAATATATTCTTGAAATAATCTGGGAGACGGCGCCAAAATTGAGAAGAAAAACAAAATACATATTTTTCAAGCCTAATTTATTATTTCAACTTAGTTTGTGAGTTTCTGCGATGGTCAAACCATGCTGCCGACATATACATAACTAGAATATTATTTTTTTATATTGAAACAAAAAAATTTATTCACCTGAAAGTATGCCGTATTGTTTAAGTAAAATATACAAAATTTTAATATTTCCTTAAATTTAAGAAAAAAAAAACATCTAAGTTTGGCGATTTTTTTTTTAATTTCCTATAGAAATAAAATGTTGACAAAATTGTCTATAGAAATAAAATTCATGACAAAATTTTCTATAGAAATAAAATTTTGAAAAAAATTTCTACAGAAATAAAATGTTGACAACATTTTTTATAGAAATAAAATTTTGACAAAATTTTCTATAGAAATAAAATTTTGACAAAATTTTCTATAGAAATAAAATTTTGACAAAATTTTCTATAGAAATATAATTTTGACAAAATTTTCTATAGAAATAAGACTTTGACAAAATTTTCTATAAAAATAAAATTTTGACAAAATTTTCTATAGAAATAAAATTTTGACAAAATTTTCTATAGAAATAAAATATTGACAAAATTTTCTATAGAAATAAAAATTTGACAAAATTTTCTATGGAAATAAAATTTTTAAGCTACACTTGTAGTTTAGTCAATGCATGGTTTTAAGCTGAAATCAAAAACAACAACATTGAAGTGAATTTAATGTATTTATTAAATTTCACAAATTATATCCAAAATATATATTTTTCTTGCCTAACTTAATATTTCAAAATCGGTTATGAATTTCTTTGATGGCTAAAGCTTACACACGGCATAAACATAACTAGAGGAGTAGTTTTGCTATATCTTAAAATAAAAAAGCTTCCCCCAAAAGTATGCTGCATTTTTTAGGTGAAATTTTACAAAATTTATTATTTCTCTAAAATAAAAAAATATATGTATATATTTGAATTTCTAAAAATTGGAAGGTGGTGATGGAAGGTGTCACACTCAATTAAATAAAAGTAAAACACTAGCTCATAAAGTAAAAAAGTATTGGGAGCCACCATGGTGCAATGGTTAGCATGCCCGCCTTGCATACACAAGGTCGTGGGTTTGATTCCTTCTTCGACCAAACACCAAAAACTTTTTCAGCGGCGGATTATCCCACCTCAGTAATGCTGGTGACATTTCTGAGGGTTTCAAAGCTTCTCTAAGTGGTTTCACTGCAATGTGGAACGCCGTTCGGACTCGACTATAAAAAGGAGGTCCCTTGTCATTGAGCTTAACATGGAATCGGGCAGCACTCAGTGATAAGAGAGAAGTTCACCAATGTGGTATCACAATGGACTGAATAGTCTAAGTGAGCCTGATACATCGGGCTGCCACTTAACTTAACCTAACATAACAATTACACGTATTTATTTCAAAAATAAATTTAAAAAAGTTATTCCATAATTCTATATATTATGAATGTTTTTTTTTTTATTTAAATCTCAACTCACCTAACTTGTTTTATCTACATTTCTTTTAAAATCATTCCTTCACATTTAATATTAAGAATGTTAGCCGAGTATTTCTACTGTAGGAAAATTTCTTTGCATAGTTTTAGGCAAGACACGTGTTTATTGAAAACATTATGGTAAAAATTATGGGAAAATTGGTCTCAAATGTTATATTGACTCGTTACTAAGGTTCCTGTTTTAAGAACCCGAAAATATCTGTAATTTTACCAATATTTCAAAATATATAAAAAATATTCTTTGCATAGTTTTAGGCACGACATATGTTCTTTGAAAAATTATGGGATAATTGGTATCAAATTAGACTCCTAAATTCAATTAATTCTTAAGACACCGATAATTTCAAAATGTTTCAAAAATATTTTATTTATTTATTTTTATTTATTTAATATATTTAGGCACGACATATGTTCATTGAAAAATTATAGGAAAATTGGTATGAAATTAGACTCCTAAATTCGATTACTTCTTAAGACACCGATAATTTTAAAATGTATTAAAAATATTCTTTGCATAGTTTTAGGCACGACACATGTTCTTTGAAAAATTATTTGGTCTTAAATGTAGTATTAAACTCGTAAATACGATTACTTGTTACCGATAATATCTCTAAAATTTACCGATTTTTCAAAATGTATAAAAACTATTGCAGTACAAATGAATTTAAAAAGTGGCATGATAATGTGACAAAAGGTAGCACAAAACTGTAAATAGTATGGTATTCAGTGGCAAAAAAGTGCCACAGAAGTCTCATCAATTGACATAGCTGGCAATTTTGCCACTATGTGGCGCAACGATAATAAGGACCACTAAAAATGATTTCTAATATTGTTCATGGTATCGATGCAGTCTTATTTCCTTGTACATTAATTAAATTTTTCCATATTAATTTAAATTAAATTGCTTTTTTATCTATTGTCCATTGAGCTTTAATTGAACATTCTGTATAACTGCCCCTTGTTTGTAGTAGGAAAGTTACAATAATGGCAATTTTTCTCACCCTCATCTAATACATTTGTAATTTTCCCCCATGTTTATTTCGTGCTCATGTCCTATGATTATTTTTATGTCCTTGCAGTCATTTTGCCAAATATTTGATTTCATTGCTATTACATTGTAACCGTGATGTTTTCCAGGCTATCAGGTTTGTTATCATTTGTTTTTCTTCTACCGTCACCTTCGTCATTGAATGCTCGACTTAAATTTCAAGTGTTAATATTTATTTTGCTATTTGCTGAATTGTTTGTGTGTGTGTGTGTGTTTTTTTTTTTTTTTTATTTCCAAACCTCTACCATTTTTGGCATGGTTTCCAATTCAATGGGAATTTTCAAATTACCCCATTTTGAAGCATTGGATAGATTTTTATTGAAATGTGATTTAAGAAGCTTAATGCTTTTTTCCCCTCAAATAAAAATTAAGCTATATAAATTTAAAGATTTTTTTGTAAATTATCAGGGGTCACACCACTTTTATTTCCTATGGATATATAATGCATAGACTCCCATAGGTATGCAAATTTTTTTTTTAGTATATCACCAGAAAGTATGCAACTTTTTTAAACCACAATATTGTGGACTGAATATGGAATTAATAAATTTTCAATGGTATGCAATATTAAATTTTTCTTTGCCACGGAAAAGTATGCTACAAATTTTTTTAAAGAAATGAAGAAAACTAATTTTTGGAAAGTTTATGATATACACAAATTTCTCCATACTTATGAATTTTCAATTATTTAGATAATGAGATTTTTTAGGTCTGCAATAAAATAAATAATATACATAATTAGACAAATTTAATTAATACCTATTTTTTCGGTAGCATTAAAAAGTATGCTCCATTTTAGGTAAAAAAAGTTCAATACAATACAAAACTAATTTCTAATAACGATATATTATACTGTCTAAACTAATAATAAAAACCAAAATAACAAAAATTATATCTTCTCTTTGAAAACTTTTCCATAACAGTTTGAATATAATTAAATATTATTGTAATGCTGATTTTCCATTTTTTTTTTTGCACGCGCCAACAAAAACACAATCTAAAGGGCAAAACAATACAAATAATTAGTTAATTTTAATTGATTTCATTTTCATTTCATTTATTATTTAACCATAAGAGGATTACGTTTGTTGAAGCCAAAAATATTCAAATTTATTTTTAGCCACAGATGTAGACATCATTTCGTATGTATGTGTGTTTGTATGTCCATCTTCAAAATCAATATTACTTAGAGAATGAGTTTGATTAATTTATTGTGATAATAAACTCTTATTATCTTCTAGGGCTTATGATAAAAGGATGGAGGGTTTGTGACAACTCATTATTGTGAATTTTCTATTGTGTTTATTTTTCAATTGATTCAAATCGGGGTTTATGGTAATTCAATGATTTACACTAACATCTCAAGGCTGTGACATGAAAAATAAATTAATTTTCATTCAAGCATTACAGTATAAAACATTCGAAAAGTATTAATGAAAAGCACGCATTTATAAAAAAAAACCGAAAATTTGGTCGAGGATGAGTCTTAGGAATCCAGCACTATGAATAATGTTCAAAATTCTACTGCTTTCTAAGGTTTTAATACGAAAACCAGTTTCGACCAACAATGGATTATCCTAATAATCTATCAAATATAATAATAATCTATCAAAATTTGAACAACATTTTACAAAAAATCTTCCAACTTAAAAAAAAAATTATTTTTATGTTTTTGATCAAATTTTTAACAAAATTTTACTTCTAATTGTATTTCTTAGAAATGTTTGTAATTTTATTTCTATAGAAAATTTTTTCAAAATTTTATTTCTATAGAAAATTTTGTCAAAATTTTATTGCTATAGAAATTTTTTTCCAAAATTTTATTTCTATAGAAAATCTTTGCAAAATTTTATTTCATTTCATAATTCATAAAATTTTTGCAAAATTTTATTTCTATAGAAAATTTTTGACATTTTTTTCTGTAGAAAATTTTTGCACAATTGTATTTCTAAGCAAATGTTTGTAAAATTTTATTTCTATGGGAAATTCGGTCATCATTTTATTGCTATAGAAATTTTTTTCCAAAATTTTATTTCTATAGAAAATGTTTGCAAAATTTTATTTCATTTCATTATTCATAAAAATTTTTGCAAAGTTTTATTTCTATAGAAAATTTTTGCAAAATTTTATTTCATTTTATAATTCATAAAAATTTTGCAAAATTTTATTTCTATCGAAAAATTTTGAAATTTTTTTCTACAGAAAATTTTTGCAAAATTTTATTTCTATAGACAAATTTTGAAATTTTTTTCTATAGAAAATTTTTGCAAAATTTTATTTCTATAGAAAATTTTTGTAAAATTTTATTTCTTAGAAAATGTTAGTAAAATTTTATTTCTATAGAAAATTTGGTCAAGATTTTATTTCTAACAATTTTTTTTGCAAAATTTTATTTCTAGAGAAGTTTTTGCAAATTTCTTAGAAAATTTTTGCAAAAAAAAAGAATTATTAAAATTATAGAAAATTTTGTCAAAATTGTATTTCTATAGAAAATTTTGCCAAATTTTAATTTCTACAAAAACTTTTTTCAAAATTCTCATTCTATAGAAAATTTTTCCTACATGTTATTTCTCTAGAAAATTTTGCAAAACTTTTATTTCTATAGAAAATTTGGTCAAAATTTTATTTATATAGAAGATTTTGCTTTAGTGTAGTGGGTAATTAAGGACTGACTATCATTTAAGCTCTAAACAAAATTTTAACAGGTCTGAAAAGATCCACGTAAAATCCACCAAAAATGCTGATAAATACAATTTGCATCTGATTAGTTACATCTGAATAGTTAATGGATCAATGACATTTAATTGATTTTTTTTTTTAACCAGATCATGAAAAATGAGTCTTAAAGATGTGCCTGTTGCAAAATTTTATTTCTATAAAAAATTTTGCTAACATTTTATTTTTATAGAAAATTTTGGCAAATTTTTATTTCTGTAGAAAATTTTTGCAAAAGGAAATTTTGTCAAAATTGTATTTCTTTAGGAAATGTTGCCAAAATTTTATTTCTATAGAAAATTTTGCCAAATTTTAATTTCTATAGAAACTTTTTGCAAAATTCTAATTCTATAGGAAAATTTTCCAACATGTTATTTCTATAGAAAAAATTTTCTTCTATGGGATATTTGGTCAAAATTTTATTTCTAAAATATTTTGTCAAAATTTAATTTCTATAGAAAATTTTGCCAAATTTTAATTTCTATAGAAACTTTTTGCAAAATTCTAATTCGATAGGAAAATTTTCCAACATGTTATTTCTATAGAAAACAATTTTTTCTATAGGATATTTGGTCAAAATTTTATTTCTATAGAAAATTTTGTCAAAATTTTTATTTCTAAAGAAATTTTTTGTAAAATTTTATTTCTATAGAAGTTTTTGCAAAATTCTAAGAACATTTTTGTAAACAAAAAAATAATTATTAAAATTATAGAAAATTTTGCTAAAATTTTATTTCTATAGAAATTTTGCCAAATTTTAATTTCTATAGAAACTTTTTGCAAAATTCTAATCCTATAGAAAATTTTTCCAACATGTTATTTTGCCAAAATTTTATTTCTATAGGAAATTTTGTCAAAATTTTATTTCTATAGAATATTTTGCTTAAGTGTAGTGGGTAATTAAGGACTGACTATCATTTAAGCTCTAAACAAAATTTTAACAGGTCTGAAAAGATCCACGCAAATTATTTTAAATATTATGCCTGAATGTATGCAACAGTTTTTTCTTTCGGAAACTTCTAATTAATAAAACTGTGAAAGTTGTAGAACCGGCTTTCAACGACCAAAAGTGCTGATAAATACAAATTGCGTCTGATTACCCCTGAATAGTTAATGGATCAATGACATTTTATTGACATTTTTTAATATGATCATAAAAACTGTGTCTTAAAGATGCGTCTTTTGCAAAATTTAATTTCTATAGGAAATTTTGCCAAAATTTTATTTCTATAGGAAATTTTGCGAAAATTTCATTGACATAGAAAATTTTGCTAAAATTTTATTTCTATAGAAAATGTTGCCAACATTTTATTTCTATAGAAAATTTTGCCAAAATTTTATTTCTATAGAAAATTTTGCCAAAATTTTATTTCTATAAAAATTTTGCAAAAATTTTATTTCTGTAGGAAATTTTGCCAAAAATTTTATTTTTATAGAAAATTTTTGCAAAATTTTATTTCTATTGAAAATTTTGCAAAAATTTTATGTTTATAGAAAATTTTGTCAAATTTTTATTTCCATAGAAAATTTTGCCAAAATTTTGTTTCTAAAGGAAATTTTGTCAAAATTTTATTTCTATAGAAAATTTTGTTAAAATTTTACTTCTATAGAAAATTTTGCCAAAATTTTATTTCTATTAAAAATTTTGCTAAAATTTTATTTCTATAGAAAATTTTGCCAAAACTTTTATTTTTATAGAAAATTTTTGCAAAATTTTATTTCTATAGAAAATTTTGCCAAAATTTTATGTTTATAGAAAATTTTGTCAAATTTTTATTTCCATAGAAAATTTTGCCAAAATTTTATTTCTAAAGGAAATTTTGCCAAAATTTTATTTCTATAGAAAATGTTACCAAAATTTTATTTCTATAGGAAATTTTGCCAAAATTTTATTTTTACTTCTATAGGAAATTTTGTCAAAATTTTATTTCTATAAAAAATTTTGTTAAAATTTTACTTCTATAGAAAATTTTGCCAAAATTTTATTTCTATTGAAAATTTTGCTAAAATTTTATTTCTATAGAAAATTTTGCCAAAATTATATTTCTATAGGAAATTTGGTCAACATTTTATTTCTAAAGAAAATTTTTGCAATTTTTTTTCTATAGAAGTTTTTGCAAAATTTTTAGAAAATTTTTGTAAAAAAAAAAGAATTATTAAAATTTTAAAAAAATTTTGCCAAAATTTAAATTTCTATAGAAACTTTTAGCAAAATTCTAATTATATACAAAATTTTTCTAATTATATTGAAAATTGTATTTCTTTAAAAAATTTTGCCAAAACTTTATTTCTATAGGAAATTTTGCTAAAATTTTATTTCTATAGAAAATTTTGCTAATATTTTATTTCTATAGAAAATTTTGCTAAAATTTTATTTCTATAGAAAATTGTGCTAAAATTTTATTTCTATAGAAAATTTTGCCAACATTTTAATTTGATAGAAAAATTTATTTAGATTAAAAATTTAATCAAAATTTTATTTCTTTAGGAAATTTTGTCAAAATTTTATTTCTATAGAAAATTTTGTCAAAATTGTATTTCCATGAAATATTTTGTCAAAATTTTATTTCCATGAAAAATTTTGTCAAAATTTTATTTCTATAGAAAATTTTGTCAAAATTTTATTTCTATAGAAAATTTTGCCAGAATATTATTTCTACAGAAACTTTGCCAAAACTTTATTTCTACGGAAAATTTTGCCAAAATTTTATTTCTAAAGAAAATATTATTTTAGTCAAAATTCTATTTCTATGGGATAATTGATAAATGTTATTTTTCTTCTATAGAAGATTTTGCAAAGTGTGTTTTTTTATATAAAGTATTGTAAAAATTTTATTAAAAAAATAGCAAATCTAGCAAAACAACAAGAATTCTACCAATCTAGTAAACAGTAAAAAATCTACCATTTTTGGTAAAATTCTACCAACTATGACAACCGTATATGTCGTATATCGGCATGTAACATATACATGAAAGACAGCCAATAATAATGAAGTGGTATGATCAACTTCCGTTGCAATTCCCAAAGGAGATATAAAATGAAAGAGAAAACAAAAAAAACAAACGGAAGACGAAATACCAAAGGAAGTTGTAAAATATTTTCAATACTAAAAATAGTCACTGCATTTCTCACAAGTCTATTGTGTCCCATATAAAATAGAAGTCAACGAATTTTATAGACTCTCCATTTTCCCTTTACATCCTGATACATCGGGCTGCCACCTAACCTAACTTTCCTTTTTTGTCGTTTTTTTTTGACAAATTTTTAAAAGTAGTAAAAGCGTAACTCTATAAAGGACAACGATCCCTATGGATTCAACCCATACTGTTACGGTAGTAAGAGAGTGAAAATACTAGCTTTTCTGTAGCAATGCTTTTCACTAACTACTAACGTATTACCAAAACGATGTCTCCAACTAATGCTTTGGAATGCTGCAAAGAGGTATAATGATGGGTGGCGAGAGAGAAGTGGGAACGGGTTCATTGGGAAATAGTTCAATGAAACTGAATGATTACACTAATGCTTAGTTGCTGTATGTGTATGTATGGGTGTGACAACAAATGCTGGTATGTTTGTATTAAATGTCTGTGTACAATATAGTTTGTCTTTCCATTTCATGTCACTTTGAATGCCTTACACAAACAGCATACAAAACTAGAAGGGAATAGAATTGAAATAAAAACGACAAAAATTTCACATAAAATCAAGTGAAACAGATATTGTGAGTAATAAAGGTGAGAAGCATTGCGTTCTTAGTACATTTGTAACATTCTATGACAAAAAGATTGAAATTCTTTTAAAGTGAGAGTTATTTGTTGTGATCAATGTTCACCTACTATTCTTTGATATTAGGAAACTGATAATCATTTAAGCATGTAAACAAACTTAAACAGGTCTGAAAAGATCCATGCAACTGTTTTTTTTTAACGTATGCCTGAATGTATGCAACGGTTTTTTTTTTTGTTGAAAATTTTAATTAATAAAATTGTAAAAGTTGCAGGGTCGGCTTTCTATGACCAGAAATGCTGATCAAAATTGAATGAAATTTGCGACTGATTAGTTTACCCTTTATAGTTAACCCTAGGATGGGTCAATGGCATTTTTTTGATAGTTTTTGTTTTTTCATGACAAAATGATCTGAATTTTTTTTTAATCTTATGCCTGAATGTATGCAATAGTTTTTTTTTGGAAAAATGTAATTACTAAAATTGTGAAAATTGTATGTCCGTCCTTCAAAGTCCAAATATGCGTACCAATAATTTTGACGAGAATGAAATGAAATTTGCGCCTGAATATATGCAATTTTATTTTTACAGAAGTACTGTAAAAAGGATAAATGAATTTTTATAGTTTTTATCAGATCATTGGAAAAAATGTCACCGTTTTGTGAATTTGTTTTATTATTTGGCAGTACTATAAACAATAAAGACTTCACAGCACTTACGAAAAAAAATCTCAATAAATATAGTTACAAGTTACAAAAAATAAAAAAGAAAATTATTGTGTTCCTAATACATTTATAATAAATAATTTATGAAAACAAGTAAGTATAGTCTAAAGTCGGGCGGGGGCGACTATATTATACCCTTCACCACTACGTATACCATCTTAACACCTTTAAATTTGTTGGGAGCTATATAATGTTTTATATTCCCATATAAAAATATTTAAATATGACGCGATTGCGACTTTTTTTTACTTTTACAAACTCTCTAGACTCAAAACTTAAGTTGGTTAATGACCGGGGCGGACCACAATGTTAATAAAAAAAAAAAAGATATTGGAATTAAATTGCATAGAATTTCTCAAGCCTGCATTTATAATTTATCGTTTGATATTAAAATTTTAATTGCACTCTTAGTGCAAAATTTCAAAATTTTCGAAGTGAAACTTTGGCCTCCGTGGGCATGTGAATCTAAATCGGGCGGAAGATATATGGGAGTTATATCTAAATCTCAACCGATTTCAACCAAATTTGGCATACCTAGAAAAAATTTTAGTTCTACTCTCTGTGCAAAAGTTCAAGTAAATCGGAGTGAAATTTTGACCTATAAGTGCAAATCGGGTGAAAGATATATATGGCAGCTATATCTAAATCTCAACCTATTTTAACCAAATTTGGCACACATAACTATACCATTAAACGTACCACTTGTGCACAATTTGGACCAAATCACGGCAAAACTCTGGCTTTTTGGGCCATATAAGTGCAAATCGGGCGAAAGATATATATGGGAGCTATAACTAAATCTGAACCGATTTTAACCAAATTTGGTACACTTACCGATACTAATTAACGTACTCCTTGTGCAAAATTTGAAGCAAGTCAGACCAAAACTCTGGCTTTTGAGGCCATATAAGTTCAAATCGGATGAAAGATATATATGGGAGCTATATCTAAATCTGAACCGATTTCAACCAAATTTGGCACACATAACGATACCATTAAACGTACCCCTTGTGCACAATTTGAAGCAAATCACGACATAACTCTGGCTTTTAAGGCCATAGAAGTTCAAATCGGACGAAAGATATATATATGGAAGCTATATCTAAATCTGAACCGATTTCAATCAAATTTACAAACATTGGTAGAATGTCAATTCTACTCTCAGTGCAAAATTTCACGAAAGTCGGTAGTAATCTTTAGCCTCTGTGGTCTGTGTGAGTCTAAATCGGACGAAAGATATATATGGGAGCTATATCTAAATCCGAACCGATTTGGCTGATATTTTGCAAGTTTTGCGAGACTCATAAAATATTCGGATGTACGGAATTTGATGAACATCGGTTGATAAACACTGGGATAAATATATATAGCAGCTATATCTAAATCTGAACCGATTTTTTCCAAAATCAATAGCGATTGTCTTTGTCCCAAAAAAAGCCCCTATGCCAAATTTGAGGACGATCGGACTTAAAGTGCGACCTGTACTTTGCACACAAAAATACATGAACAGACAGACAGACAGGCGGACAGACAGACAGACAGGTAGACGGACAGACAGACGGACAGACAGACAGACAGGTGGACGGACAGACAGACGGACAGACGGACGGACGGACAGACAGACGGACATCGCTAAATCGATTCAGAATTTAATCCTAAGACGATCGGTATACTAAACGATGGGTCTCAGACTTTTCCTTCTTGGCGTTACATACAAATGCACAAACTGTACCACAGTAGTGGTGGTGAAGGGTATAAAAATTAAATTTATATTTACTTTGATAGATTCTCCTCTACCATGAGTACTTAAATATTAAAAGCTTGATTATCATTTAAGCTGTAAACAAAATTTAAACAGGTCTGGAAAGATTGACACATTTTTTTTAATTTTTAATTTTATGCCTGAATGTATGCACCAGAACCTAACCATGATAATATTTTCAAGTGTTTGAATAAACTTTTTTTTTTGTACAAATGGGAACTAATGTAAGTATGTTTTAGTACACATGCCATTCATTTGGATGTTCGCATACAGACAACCTCGCATACACCTAGAGTCAGTCCATTGAATATATAAAGCAAAAAATCGATTACGACAAATGCAAAAGGTATACAATTGATTGACAAATATCTTTAAATGTATAACATTACCGACAACCACGTACATCAGACGAAACCATTACTATTGGAATCTGCAATCATCATTACTAGTGGAAAATATCATCAATGGTACGAGTATATTTGTCTTCTTGTAGGGATAATGGCTCTTATTTTAGTTTTGCGTTTTTGCGAAAACTTCAGTTAAATTTTGGGTATTTTTCAGAGCATTTCAACCTGCTGGCATTGAAACCATTCGGAAACTTCACTATCAGTTTTTCTTCTACAAATTTGGTTTGTTGCCCAAAAGTGCTGCAGTATGCACGATGCAGAAAGCTTTTTGAATTTATTCAAGAATTTTTGCAAAACAAAAGAAAACTAAAAAGGGAAAAACAAGAAAGAAAACCCACAAAATGAAAATCGATTTATTTTTCGGACAACGATACGAAAGACATATGGTTCCGTTTGATGTATAAAAAAAATTATATTTATACGCCCGCTTTGAATCTTAAGTAGAATTTTGAATTTTCTTTGACAACTTTAGTGAAAATATTATTGCATACTTTTAGGGATATTAATTTTTACTTCATTAAATTTTGTTTTTGCGAAAACTTCAGTTGAATTTTGGATATTCGTCAGAGCATTTTAACCTGCTGACATTGAATCTATTTTGAAACTGCACTATCAGTTTTTCTTCTACAAATTTGGTTTGTTGGCCAAAAGTGCTGCATTATGCAAGATGCACAAAGCTGTCTGTATTTATTCAAGAATTTTTGCAAAACAAAAGAAAATAAAAATACAAACAAGAAAGAAAACCCATAAAACGAAAATCAATTTATTTTTTGGACAACGATACGCTCGACCAAAGACATATGGTCCCGTTTGACGTATGCAAAAATTATATTTATACGCCCGCTTCGAATCTTAAGTAGAATTTTGAATTTTCTTTGACAACTTTAGGGAACATATTATTGCATACTTTTAGGGATATTAATTTAATGATTTCACTTAATCGAATTTATTTTAACTTAAGTGAGTTTGAATTGATGAATGTGGGTTTACATTAAATTTGTACGAAATCATAACAAGGTGTTGCATACTCTCGGGCTCTTAATGGTAGTTAACATGGAAATACACGAAAACGATTTTTTTCTTCTTTCCCATTTTTCCGTTTGACGTATACAAAAATTATATTTATACGCCCGCTTCGAATCTTAAGTAGAATTTTGAATTTTCTTTGACAACTTTAGGGAAAATATTATTGCATACTTTTAGGGATATTAATTTTTACTTAATTAAATTTTGTTTTTGCGAAAACTTCAGTTAAATTTTGGATATTCTTCAGAGCATTTTAACCTGCTGACATTGAATCTATTTTGAAACTTCACTATCAGTTTTTCTCCTACAAATTTGGTTTGTTGGCCAAAAGTGCTGCATTATGCAAGATGCACAAAGCTGTCTGAATTTATTCAAGAATTTTTACAAAACAAAAGAAAACAAAAATGCAAACAACAAAGAAAACCCATAAAACGAAAATCGATTTATATTTTGGACAACGATACGCTCGACCAAAGACATATGGTGCCGTTTGACGTATGCAAAAATTATATTTATACGCCCGCTTCGAATCTTAAGTAGAATTTAGGAATTTTCTTTGAGAACTTTAGTGAAAATATTATTGCATACTTTTAGGGATATTAATTTTTACTTAATTAAATTTTGTTTTTGCGAAAACTTCAGTTAAATTTTGGATATTCCTACATAGCATTTTAACCTGCTGACATTGAATCTATTTTGAAACTTCACTATCAGTTTTTCACAAAGCCGTCTGAATTTATTCAAGAATTTTTGCAAAACAAAAGAAAACAAAAATACAAACAAGAAAGAAAACCCATAAAACGAAAATCAATTTATTTTTGGACAACGATATGCCCGACCAAAGACATAAGGTTCTTTTTGACGTATGCAAAAATTATATTTATACGCCCGCTTCGAATCTTAAGTAGAATTTTGAATTTTCTTTGATAACTTTAGTGAAAATATTATTGCATACTTTTAGGGATATTAATTTAATAATTTCACTTAACCCCATTTTCACGAAGGTCAATTAGTGCTCCGATAACTAACGGACTTTTAAACCGTATTATGGACATAGCTGTCATCTTGCCTATATATGCCAGTTAAGAACTTAACTGCCGAAAATTTTTCAGTATAAGTTAACCAGAGAGAAGATATTTGCAATTTATTTTCTGTTAACTGGCAGTTAAAGCCTAACGGAGCTACATGAAAATGTCGGTTAATCGAATTTAGTTTAACTAAAGTGAATTTTTATTGATGAATTGAACCCACATTCAATTTGTATAAAATGATAACAAAGTGTTGCATACTCTCGGGCTCTTAATGGTAGTTAACATGGAAATACACAAAAATGATTTTTTTCTTCTTTTCCATTTGAAAACTATTGGTAACATATTGTTGCATACTTTTAGGGATATTAATTTAATAATATACTTAATACGAATTGGGTTTGAATTGATTGAACCCACATTCAATATGTAAAATACATTGCATACTTTCAGGCTCTGATTGAAAGTTAAAATGGAAATACATTGAAACGGATTTTTCTCTTTTTTGGATTTTTCTCTCATTGAATATACAGACGAATGATTTTAATATTTAAACATTTTGATAATAACTAATCTATAACATATTCTCTTATAAAGCAACTTATATTGTTAAATATGCTATGGCTATTTTAAACTACTACCTACTTTGAAAATATTGTTGCATACTTTTAGGGATATTAATTTATTAATTTCATTTCATCGAATTTAGTTTAAACGGATTGAGTTTGTATTGATGAATTGAACCCACATTGAACACACATGTATAAAATGATAGCAAAGTGTTGCATACCCTCGGGCTCTTAATGGAAGTTAACATAGAATTACATTGAAACAAAAAATTTTCTTGTTTTCAACATTCAATGTCCAAACGAATGCTTTTAATATTTTTACATTTTAAAATTTTTAGATAAAATTAATCTTTATCTTATAAAGCTATTTTATTTTCTTTTATTTTATTTTTTTTTTAAATGACTATTTTCCCAAACATTTTTTCAATTGACAAAACGACAAACCTTAGAAATAAATTTGTCAATTGAAAAATGACTGAAATTTTTTTGCAATTTCCTTAACATTTATGGTAGTTAGAAATACACGTTTCGCTTGATCACTCCAATAAAAGAAGAACGTACCAAATGTATTTCTTTCTTTCTTTCTTAAGAAGAAAAAAATCCTTTGAATTGTCTGGAAAATGTGTTTAGTCACAATGGATATTTTCCTTTCACCATAGACGTTGGTGCAAAAACTTACACCATCTCTTGTACATGAAGATATTTGACAAAGATACGGACAAAAGCTAGTATTTGCTAAAGAGAAACGGAAAGAATGATATGTGTTACGCTCAAACAGTTACCAATACTTCATAATACGGTGTATTAGACGGAAAAGAAATTGAAAAAGGGACTAGATACTATAGTCAATATTCAATAGGTAGGATGTAGAGGACAATTCGCACGTATTCTTTTGGTATTTCTATAGAATTGTTTTGAGACAAACATTTTACATTTGATTTTGCTTTGAGAAAGTCAACTAAAGTAATGACTATTCTTCAGTACATACACAAAGAAAATGAAAAAAAAAATTAAAGCATACCCACAAGGCGTATTATGTGCATTTATAAAACTGCATATATTTAATACATAATTTGATAAAATTAAAAAAAAAAACTAAGACAATTTTCCACCGAAATTTAGATGTGAAATTGAAAAGAGTTGAAAATTTCGAATTTATTTATTGATAATATTAACACGAACGTTGTATAAGGTTAAAATTATAAGTATTTCCCCCCATAATTTAATGCATACTTTATGGAGCCTATATTTACAATAACTTTCCATTCCGCTATACATGATGACGACATTCTAGAAGCTTTCTCAAGAAAATATTACAACAACTAATATTTTCGGCCCCAATTGTAAGGGCCGATGTTGAATGTGAACCACACCTAAACGCCAAGTTTTTTTGCGAATTTTATTTGACATTTCTCCATTTCAGACTTACTCAATTTGAACCATGGAGAGATACACAATCCAACAACGTGTTAAATGGTTCCAAGAAATGGCAACAGTGGATGTTCAATTTTCGAAGAAAATCATCTTCAGTGATGAGGCACATTTTCACCTCAGTGGATTCGTCAATAAACAGAATTGCCGCATTTGGGCGAATGAGAATCCAAGAGTGATTGTCGAAAAACCAATGCACCCACAAAGAGTGACTGTTTGGTGCGGTTTATGGGCCGGCGGAATCATCGAGCCGTATTTTTTCCAAAATGAAGCTGGTCAGGCAGTTACTGTGAATGATGTTCGCTATCGTGAGATGATAACGAACTTTTTATGACCCGAATTGGAAGATATGGATGAGGACGATGTGTGGTTTCAGCAGGACGGTGCCACTTGTCACACAGCTAACGAAACAATGGCTCTTTTGCGCAACAAATTCAATGACCGTGTTATCTCACGTAATGGCGATGTCAATTGACCGCCAAGATCATGTGATTTTACACCGTTGGACTTTTTTCTTTGGGGTTATTTGAAAGAAAAGGTGTACGTCGATAAGCCAGCAACAATTCAAGAGCTAAACGATGAGATAATTCGGCACATTAACGGCATAGAACCTCCATTATGCCTCAGCGTCATCGAAAATTTGGACCATCGGATGAGGGTGTGCCACCGAAGTCGCGGCGCCCATTTGGCCGATATTTTGTTCCATACATAATTGAGTAATACCAATATATCATAATAAAATAAAATTACAATAACTTCCTAAATAGTTTGTGTTTTATTCAAAATCAACATCGGCCCTTGATATATGGGAGCTATATCTAAATCTAAACCGATTTCAACCAAATTTAGCACGCATAGCTACAATGCTAATTCTACTCCCTGTGCAAAATTTCAACTAAATCGGAGTAAAAAATTGCCCTATGTGGTCATATGAGTGTAAATCGGGCGAAAGCTATATATGGGAGCTATATCTAAATCTGAACCGATTTCAACCAAATTTGGCACGCATAGCTACAATGCTAATTCTACTCCCTGTGCAAAATTTCAACTAAATTGGGGTAAAACTCTGGCTTCTGGGACCGTATTAGTCCATATCGGGCGAAAGATATATATGGGAGCTTTATCTAAATCTGAACCGATTTCAATAAAATTTGGCACACTTGACTATAGTACTAATTGTTCTTCTTGTGCTAAATTTTAAGCAAATTAGGGTAAAACTCTGACTTCTGGGGTCATATAAGTCCATATCGGGCAAAAGATATATATGGGAGCTATATCTAAATCTAAACCGATTTCAATAAAATCATGCACACTTGAGTCTACGGCCAAGTTTTATGTTTGTGCAAAATTTCAAGCTAATCAGGGTAAAACTCTGGCTTCTGGGCCCATATAAGTGTATATCGGGCGAAAGATATATATGGGAGCTATATCCAAATCTGAACCGATTTCTTCCAAATCAATAGGGTTCTATTCTGACCCAAAACACCTACCAAATTTGAAGTCGATTGGACTAAAACTGCGACCTAGACTTTGATTCACAGGCAGACGGACAGACGGACATGCCTATATCGACTTAGGGG
Organism: Haematobia irritans; assembly: GCF_050003625.1. Classification (NCBI taxonomy): domain Eukaryota; kingdom Metazoa; phylum Arthropoda; class Insecta; order Diptera; family Muscidae; genus Haematobia; species Haematobia irritans. Next base: position 24,132,910 of record NC_134398.1, read on the forward strand.
CCCACACACAAAAATGTTTTTTTCTGATTCAATCACGAAATTAATTGATCCAATTAATTTTTAATTGAAATGTCTTCAATCACAGAAATGATAGTATCAATTAAAAAATTAATTAAAGGTCAATTAAAAAGTTAATTGATCCAATTAAAAAATTAATTGATACTATTATTTTTGTGATTGATTTTTGTTTCAATTAAAAAATTTGTTGAATCAATTAAATTTTTAATTGAATATTTTTTAAAACTCAATTAAAATTTTAATTGGAAAAATTTTCGTGAAATTTTTTTGTGTGCACCCTGAGCATTTTTGCCAAAGACACCATGTGTCTATCTCGTCTCCTTCTGGTTGTTGCAAACATATGCACTAACTTATTATACCCTGTTCCACAGTGTGGCGCAGGGTATAAAAGAAGGTAATCAACCAAAAGACCAAAAGTCGTTTGCATATGTTGATATGTGGGATAAATTTTTAAATTGTTTTAATGCTATAATCTCAATACAAATATTTTGTATTGTGCTGAAATCTTATTTATGGGCAATAATTTCAAAATTATTTAGTCATATGTACACACAAAAAAATTTTTTTCTGATTCAATCACGAAATTAATTGATCCAATTAATTTTTAATTGAAATGTCTTCAATCACAGAAATGATAATATTAATTAAAAAATTAATTAAAGGTCAATTAAAAAGTTAATTGATCCAATTAAAAAATTAATTGATGCTATTATTTTTGTGATTGATTTTTGTTTCAATTAAAAAATTTGTTGAATCAATTAAATTTTTAATTGAATATTTTTTAAAACTCAATTAAAATTTTCATTGGAAAAATGTTCGTGAAATTTTTTTGTGTGCAGGTGTAAAACTGTTTACATTGTGAAGCTTTTTTTAAGGCATATCATTACGGGGAGACCTCACATATATTTTTATCTGGGGAGAATTGAACGAACACAAATATTATCCAGTAAAAATTTTAGAAATGTTAGCATGTGATACAATTTAACAATTTTTTTAATTCATCAAATGAACCTAAAAATTTTCTCTTTCTTGGGTATTTCTAAAGCATGAGACGCAAAAATATTTTCATAATAAACAAATATATTTTAAAAATAAATTTAAAAAATATTAAACTATATGTGTTTCAAACAAAAAGGGGGTATTTCTAAAGCATATCCTTAAGGCGCATAAAAATTTTAATAATAAAAAAATATATAGTATGAAAATAAATTTTAAATTAAAAAAAAAATATCTATTTCAAAGCAAAAAAAAAGAGAAAATAAATATATTTTAAATTACGCCCAAACCATTCATTCAATATTTTCCTAAAATCATTCATTCATCTAAACCTATTTTTAAAGATCAAATCTATCTGACTGACAGCTGTATCAGTATCATTATTTATTCATTATATTTCAAAAATTATCTATTTCCCACAACAGGTGTTAATATTTCTTACATGAAGTTACTTTACTATATAAACAAAATGGGAAATTATATGGTTTTATTTTATATTTTATGAACACCTTACCGCTTATAAACTGTGGCAAGCGGCAAGAATGTGGCCCATAATAATAAACGCAAAAAAATTCTTTACCATAATACCCATATATACTCTCATTATGAATCTTTATTAGAAAATATTGGGTAAAATTTTTCTAGATTTTTTTTTGCTCCTCTCTTCGAGCCCAAACTTTGCCTAGGGAGCAATTATGGTTATACTTTTGGTTGGGGAAATCATTTGAAATAAAAAAAATATATAGTGTGTTATTTGAATATGCCTTAAGGTATGCAATGGTTTTTTGCTCCACCATTGGATTTTAAGAGTATATGAAAAATTGTTTAAATAAAACAAGGCGATATAAATACTCATGCCTTGGCTACATTACCAAGTGCAAATTAATTGAATTACATTGCCTATATCTGGGGAATATATATGGAAAATTTATATGTGTGTTAAGAATAAAAAGGCCCAAAGTTATATTTTAAAACACAATCGCATATTAACCCCGCTGGATATGTAGATTTAAATATTGCATGAACTTTAATGTAAATTCATTTGCTTTTTTTGTTTGCCTAATAATTTTTATTTAAATTACCAAAAAATATTTTCTAAAAATAGAATATTAATATTAACATTGCATGCCATAAACATTGGACAGCAGCAAAAGCAGCATTTACCACCCAGCAAAAAAAAAAAAAAAAACAACAAACGTCGTCAAAGAAAGTAGTGAAAATGTTCTTTTTGGATACGGAAGTGGTGCAAAATTATCTTATCAGAGGACGGAGGTCCACCATTTACCTATCCATTGAATTGAATTTGCATCACTTCTTAAGGTGTGATGCGAATTCAGTGTTTTGTATGTGAATTAAAAATGTTTGTGATATTTTGTCAAATAACGAACAAACTGAGGACGAGAATCGGAGGGAGATGTCTCGAAATATTGGATATTTTCAAAATTAAAATTACAACTCACAACAAACACGGCATTTGTTTTTATTCACATGAGCTGAACTAAACAAATATAATTAACAATTTAAAAGCCAACTATCAAACAACAACAAATAACTAATTCTTATAATTTTTATGATAAATTATTCTTACGTTTAACCTTAAGTATTTTCAAAAATTCGCAATTTTTCTAAAATGGATTTAGCATTTTTTTCGATCCAATTGTAACATTTTAATAATTTTTACTCTGTTTTTAACCAAAAAACTTAAAATTACACATTAAAAATATGAAAAAACACAATCAAAAATATTTGAATTAAAAGAACTTCCTGTGTAGTTAAAATAAAGAACATCTTTGGGAGGACATTTTTGGAAGAACTTCCAATTTTTTCTGCTGGGCAATAAATTCAAAAAAATACTAAACAATGAAATCACTCTGCTTCAAGGCTATAACCTACAGTTTTCTACTGGCCAAATGTAAAGTATACCTTTAGGCTTTAACACTAGAGTTCTACTGGCCAAATGTAAAGTATAACTTTAGGCTTTAACACTTGAAAAGAAAAATACTACGCACGACATTATTTATTCACTCTCTAGTAAACGGTGGTTTTCAACCACACAAACACAAAAACATAAAGCAAAACAAATAAACGAGAATGGGGTAAAAATAAACATGAACCCAAGAATTTAAGCCAAAGGAAAAACTAAACATGCTCCAAATAAATATTTGTCAACAGATTTTCTGGCAAGGACATAAGAACAACAATGTATAATAGAAAAATTTGTGAACTTTTAGAGGATATAAAAGCCAAGTTAACACAATTTTGGCTAATTTATTAACACCATCAAGCTTTAGAAAAGAGTGAAGAAACAAAAACGAAATATGTTTTACTTAAGAGAGTTTCAGTAGAGGTAGTTTTAACAAAATATCCACAATGCTGTTGTTGAGTGGTTTTAAGTTGTATAGAAGAAAAAATTTGGAATTCAGAGCTGATAATTATTTTATAAAAATAACACAAATATGTTTTACTTTCGAAAATCTTAATTTAAATGAAAACAAACTACTCTAAAATTTGTTGCATACTTTTTGGCGGTATTTAGGTAAGGTAAGGTTAAAGGAAAACAAACTATTCTAAAATTTGTTGCATACTTTTTGGCGGTATTTAGGTAAGGTAAGGTTAGGTATAGTGGTGATCTTTTATTTCAAGCTCATTATTCTGCCCAATATTGTACAACAGTTTATGAACTTCTCTATAACCAATGATTATTACCCTATTCTTTGTAAAGTTCTCCTCATTTGTATAGCTGAAACCTTATGTATCATCCTATGTGCAAGACCCCTTCAATGTGCTTTACGAAAATCAGAATTTTTACAAGAAATAACGAGAAAAGACAAAGTTCCGCTAAACAAACGTTTTAAGACAGTCAGAATTTTTACAAGAAATACAGAGAGGAGACAAAATTCCACTAAAAGAACGTTATTCTTGATGTTCGACCGAAACTGAGATACAACCCATTAAATTTGTATGCTTTGCTCAACTGTGCCATTTGCTTATATATTTTATAACATAAAATTTTAAATCAAATCAAGTGAAAAACTCAAACTAACTATAACCACATATCACAAAATTTTTTGTTTCAAAAATTTATTGCATACTTTGTGGCGACATTTGCTTAGTTAATTTATTGCATATGCTACTACAAAAGATTTTTTTTTTGTGTACAAAGTTTTGTGTTAAATTAAATCGAGAACAACTAAAAACTCCTTCCACCTAAGTAAATTAGTTTTGCCAAACTTTTGACACCACAATAACAGATTTTCAGCAGCAATTTCTCACCAACATTGTTATAGAAAACAACGACAACAACAACAACAAAGCTTTTTGACAAACTTTTATTTATTTAGTTAGCACTTAGTTTTACTATTGAAATAACTAAAGGCAATACTTTCACATCCTTAAGGTATGCTATAAATATATTTTATATAAAGCTTTTAGGGAATGTGTGTAAACAAATAATTGTCAAGGCTTGTTGACGAGTTTCTGTAATATGATAAGATCACTTTCATTGGCTAGAGATTTTCCGTATATTTTTTTTAAGGACATGTACTGAGAAAAAAAATATTGACCTAATACCAATTATTAGGTAAAAGATATTTTAAAGTACAAAATTTCGTTAACATTAAAAATATTACAAAAAGAAAGTAAAACCCAAATTGGAATTATGTACTACAATTCGCGAAGGATTTGGTACCGAACATATCAGATACCAGAGTTAGATGGCAGGAACTATGGAGGAACGAGACAAATGACTGATGGCGACACCGACAATTCAATTCAATTCCATTCAATGCAATCCAATTCAAAAATCTGAATTGTTAAAAAAAAAATATTGTAAATGAATTTTTATGATAAGTTATACAAATTTAGAATATAAGTATCATTTATACTTTGCCTGCAGATAAGCCTAAGTGGCTTCGCGAGACAGTGTTAATTGTAATAAATTTTAATAATAAATTAATAAAAAATTAATGTAAAAAAATGCAATTCAATTCGATTCATTTCAATTTTTTTCCTTTAGAAAATTTAGACAAGATTTTATTTCTGTAAAAAATGTTCTCAAAATTTTATTTCTATAGAAATTTTTTCAAAATTTTATTTTTATTAAACTAAATTAAATCAAACCAAACCAAATTAAGCTAAATTAAATCAAATTAAATTAAATCATTAGCGTAAAAACCAAATTGGAACTAGGCACTTCAATTCGCGAAGGATTTGGTACCGAACATATCAGAGACCAGAGTTAGTTGGCACGAACTATGGAGGAACGAGACAAATGACTGATGGAGACACCGACCATTCAACTCAATTCAATTCAATCCAATTAAAAAATCTGAATTGTCAAAAAAAAAATATATAAATGAATTTTTACGATAATTTATATAAATTTAGAATATAAGTATCTTTTATACTTTGCCTGCAGATAAGCCTAAGTGGCTTCGCGGGACAGTGTTAATTGTAATAATATTAAATAAATAAAATTAAATAAAAATTTTATGTAAAAAAAAATCATTACAATTGAACTCAACTCAATTCGATTCAATTCAATTCAATTCAAATTAAATTCAAATTCAAATTCAATTCAAATTAAATTAAATTAAATTCAAATTAAATTAAATTAAATTAAATTCAATTCAATTCAAATTAAATTAAATTCAAATTAAATTAAATTAAATTAAATTAAATTAAATTAAATTAAATTAAATTAAATTAAATTAAATTAAATTAAATTAAATTAAATTAAATTAAATTAAATTAAATTAAATTAAATTAAATTAAATTAAATTAAATTAAATTAAATTAAATTAAATTAAATTAAATTAAATTAAATTAAATTAAATTAAATTAAATTAAATTAAATTAAATTAAATTAAATTAAATTAAATTAAATTAAATTAAATTAAATTAAATTAAATTAAATTAAATTAAATTAAATTAAATTAAATTAAATTAAATTAAATTAAATTAAATTAAATTAAATTAAATTAAATTAAATTAAATTAAATTAAATTAAATTAAATTAAATTAAATTAAATTAAATTAAATTAAATTAAATTAAATTAAATTAAATTAAATTAAATTAAATTAAATTAAATTAAATTAAATTAAATTAAATTAAATTAAATTAAATTAAATTAAATTAAATTAAATTAAATTAAATTAAATTAAATTAAATTAAATTAAATTAAATTAAATTAAATTAAATTAAATTAAATTAAATTAAATTAAATTAAATTAAATTAAATTAAATTAAATTAAATTAAATTAAATTAAATTAAATTAAATTAAATTAAATTAAATTAAATTAAATTAAATTAAATTAAATTAAATTAAATTAAATTAAATTAAATTAAATTAAATTAAATTAAATTAAATTAAATTAAATTAAATTAAATTAAATTAAATTAAATTAAATTAAATTAAATTAAATTAAATTAAATTAAATTAAATTAAATTAAATTAAATTAAATTAAATTAAATTAAATTAAATTAAATTAAATTAAATTAAATTAAATTAAATTAAATTAAATTAAATTAAATTAAATTAAATTAAATTAAATTAAATTAAATTAAATTAAATTAAATTAAATTAAATTAAATTAAATTAAATTAAATTAAATTAAATTAAATTAAATTAAATTAAATTAAATTAAATTAAATTAAATTAAATTAAATAAATTAAATTAAATTAAATTAAATTAAATTAAATTAAATTAAATTAAATTAAATTAAATTAAATTAAATTAAAATTAAATTAAATTAAATTAAATTAAATTAAATTAAATTAAATTAAATTAAATTAAATTAAATTAAATTAAATTAAATTAAATTAAATTAAATTAAATTAAATTAAATTAAATTAAATTAAATTAAATTAAATTAAATTAAATTAATTAAATTAAATTAAATTAAATTAAATTAAATTAAATTAAATTAAATTAAATTAAATTAAATTAAATTAAATTAAATTAAATTAAATTAAATTAAATTAAATTAAATTAAATTAAATTAAATTAAATTAAATTAAATTAAATTAAATTAAATTAAATTAAATTAAATTAAATTAAATTAATTAAATTAAATTAAATTAAATTAAATTAAATTAAATTAAATTAAATTAAATTAAATTAAATTAAATTAAATTAAATTAAATTAAATTAAATTAAATTAAATTAAATTAAATTAAATTAAATTAAATTAAATTAAATTAAATTAAATTAAATTAAATTAAATTAAATTAAATTAAATTAAATTAAATTAAATTAAATTAAATTAAATTAAATTAAATTAAATTAAATTAAATTAAATTAAATTAAATTAAATTAAATTAAATTAAATTAAATTAAATTAAATTAAATTAAATTAAATTAAATTAAATTAAATTAAATTAAATTAAATTAAATTAAATTAATTAAATTAAATTAAATTAAATTAAATTAAATTAAATTAAATTAAATTAAATTAAATTAAATTAAATTAAATTAAATTAAATTAAATTAAATTAAATTAAATTAAATTAAAATTAAATTAAATTAAATTAAATTAAATTAAATTAAATTAAATTAAATTAAATTAAATTAAATTAAATTAAATTAAATTAAATTAAATTAAATTAAATTAAATTAAATTAAATTAAATTAAATTAAATTAAATTAAATTAAATTAAATTAAATTAAATTAAATTAAATTAAATTAAATTAAATTAAATTAAATTAAATTAAATTAAATTAAATTAAATTAAATTAAATTAAATTAAATTAAATTAAATTAAATTAAATTAAATTAAATTAAATTAAATTAAATTAAATTAAATTAAATTAAATTAAATTAAATTAAATTAAATTAAATTAAATTAAATTAAATTAAATTAAATTAAATTAAATTAAATTAAATTAAATTAAATTAAATTAAATTAAATTAAATTAAATTAAATTAAATTAAATTAAATTAAATTAAATTAAATTAAATTAAATTAAATTAAATTAAATTAAATTAAATTAAATTAAATTAAATTAAATTAAATTAAATTAAATTAAATTAAATTAAATTAAATTAAATTAAATTAAATTAAATTAAATTAAATTAAATTAAATTAAATTAAATTAAATTAAATTAAATTAAATTAAATTAAATTAAATTAAATTAAATTAAATTAAATTAAATTAAATTAAATTAAATTAAATTAAATTAAA